>NC_133653.1:46646338-47246338 GCF_009905375.1 Apium graveolens
TTTAAAACACGGAAGTATACACTTCCTGAACTTTCTTCTATCTCAGATGAAGCAAACTTTGATAGCGCATCTGCCTTAACGTTTTCTTCCCTTGGAATGTGTTCAACATGACATTCATCAAATTGTGTCATCACAGCCCTTACTAGGCGGACATACTTAGCCATCGTATCATCCCTTGCCTCAAATTCTCCCTTTACCTGGGATATGATCAGCTTTGAGTCTCCACGGACCTTTAAATTTTTGACTCTAAGTGTCCCAGCTAGACCAAGGCCAGCTATCAGGGCTTCATATTCTGCCTTGTTATTCGTGGTTGGGAAGTCTAGCTTCATGGCATACTCAATTAAGAACCCATCAGGGCTTTGCAAAACCAACCCTGCTCCACTGGAGTTTGTTTTTGATGCTCCATCAAAATAGAGAACCCAATACTCTTTATCATCCTTCTCCTTGCTTTCATTATCAACTCTCTTTTCTTGAGTTATGGTATCTTCCTGCCCCCCGACTTCTTGGTTGGGTATGGTACATTCCACCACGAAGTCAGCTAGTGCCTGGGCTTTTATCGCCGTACGTGGCTTATACTTGAGATCGAACTCTCCCAGCTCTATTGCCCACTTAATCAATCTCCCACTTGCCTTGGGACTATGAATGATGTTTCTCAGGGGCTGATTCGTTAGCACCTCAATCTGGTGAGCCTGAAAATAAGGACGCAGCTTTCTCGAAGCCATTACCAAGGCTAGAGCGAATTTCTCAATAGTTGAATAATTCAACTCAGCACCATGCAAGATTTTGCTGACATAGTATACGGGTTTCTGGACTTTCAGCTCCTCCTTAACCAACACCGCGCTCAAGGCACTTTCTGAAACAGCCAAGTACAAGAATAAAACTTCACTCAGAACTGGCTTGGCCAACAACGGGGCCTGGCCCATATACTTCTTTAACTCTTCAAATGCCTTCTGATTTTCCTCACTCCATACAAAGTCTTTAATGTTCTTTAATGACTTGAAGAATGACAAGCACTTGTCTCCTGACTTGGAGATGAATCGTCCTAGCGCAGCAACCCTTCCTGTGAGTTTTTGAACATCCTTGACAGTTTTTGGGGGTTCCATGTCCAGGATTGCCTTTATTTTATCAGGGTTAGCCTCAATTCCCCTCTTTGAGACCATCAATCCCAAGAATTTTCCAGATCCTACTCCGAAAGCACACTTCGTGGGATTCAACATCATCTTGTGGTACCTCAGGACCTCAAAAGCTTCCCTCAAATGGGTTATATGATCAGTCTTTACTAGACTCTTGACTAGCATGTCATCAACATAGACTTCCATAGTCTTCCCAATAAGATCCTTAAAAATTTTATTCACCAACCTTTGATAGGTGGCTCCTGCATTCTTGAGACCAAACGCCATAACAAGATAACAAAAAACACCAAAGTCAGTGATAAATGATACCTTTGGAATGTCATCCTTATGCATTTTGATCTGGTTGTATCCGCTAAACCCATCCATGAAACTCAGCATCTCATGTCCAGCGGTGGCATCAATCAAAGTATCAATTCTAGGCAGCGGAAAACAGTCTTTGGGGCATGCATCATTCAGATCGGTGAAGTCTATACACATCCTCCACTTTCCATTAGCCTTCTTCACCATTACAGGGTTTGCTAACCACTCCGGAAATTGAATCTCCTCAATGAAACCAGCCTCTAAGAGCTTTTCTACTTCCTGCTTTATAGCCTCTTGTCTTTCCGGGGCAAAATTTCTTTTCTTTTGTTTCACTGTCTTCCGACTTGGATCCACGTTTAGCTTGTGAGTAATTAACTCCGGGTCTATGCCTGGCATATCAGCTGCTGACCATGCAAACACATCACTATTTTCTTGCAAAAATTTCACTAACTTCCCTCTAAGGGGCTCCTCTAATGTGGCTCCAATGAAAGTCATCCTCTCAGGATTCTTGGGATCTAAAGGAACCGAAACCAATTCTTCTGCTGGCCTTCCTCTATTCTCATCATTTTCTCGAACATCCATATCTTCAATAGGAAGAACCTGCCCCCCGACTCCGTCTGCCCTCAAAGAGGCCACATAACAGCTTCTAGCCATTTTTTGATCTCCTCTCTCTTCTCCAATCCCGTTTCGGGTAGGAAACTTCATGACTGAATGGTAGGAAGAGGGGACTGCCTTGAAGGCATGTATCCCTGTTCTCCCCATGATAGCATTATAAGTTGAACTAGCCTTTACCACTACGAAATCCAGTATCTGCGTTGCTTGCCTTGGCTCCGTACCTATGGTGGTTGGCAACTTGATTATGCCTTCCACAGGACATTCTACTCCAGCAAATCCATATATCGGCATGTCGGTTGGTGTTAACTGGGAGTCGTTATACCCCATCCTTAGAAAGGTGTCGTGGAGCAAGATATCCACAGAAGCACCATTATCCACAAGGACCCTCTTAACCGGGCTATTTCCTATTATTGGTGTTATGACCAGCGGGTCGTCATGGGGAAACTTCACACCCTCTAGGTCGGAATCATCAAAAGCCAATGTTACTTCTGTCCTGGCCCTCTTCGGGGCTTCTCCAACAATATGCATAACCTCTCTAGTATATGCCTTTCTGGAATTTTTGGACAATCCAGCAGCAGTTGGACCTCCAAAGATCGTGTTTATCACAGGCCCTTGAGGTCTCGGCCCTCCATAAATGGTGTTTATAACTGGTCCTCTAGGTTGGGGATTCCGCCCCTGATCATCTTGGTCCCTCCTACGATCTTCAAAGTTCTTCCTTCCATTATTATTTCTGTCCCCTCCATCTCCAGTATACTTATTCAATCTTCCTTTTGAATCAAAAACTCAATTTCATCTTTCAATTGCCTACACTCATCGGTGTCATGGCCAACATCTTTGTGAAACCTGCAATACTTGCCCCTATCTAGCTTGGCGGGATCAGCCTTCAAGGGCTTAGGCCAGCGAATATCTCTGTCTTTCTCAATCTCCATCAAAATCTGACTTCTGGGAGCGTTCAGCTTAGCGTATTCAGTGAACTTTTGCCCAGGTCCTCCCTTCTTGGGGGTTGAATCAGGGTTTTGTTCGGTTCTAGGATATTTGTCCTTAGCGATATACTCCAAATCAGTTTTTCGTTTCTTGCCTCCAGTGGGCTCATTACTTACTACGGTCTTCCTCATACTTTCTTCAACCTTGATATACTTCCCTGCCCTCTCTTGGAGCTGCAACATGCTCTCAGGGGGTCGTTTGGCCAAAGACATCTTAAAAAACTCGTCCCTAGTTCCTTGTTGCAATGCTATCATGGCTACCTTATCATCAAGATCTGGGACTTTTAAAGCCTCCTTTGTAAAACGATTCAGGTAATCTCTTAAGGATTCCTTAGCTCCTTGCACAAGACTCATAAGAGATGCTGAACTTTTCTCATGGACCCTTCCACTGATGAATTGCTTAATAAAAGCCTGACTTAGTTCTCTGAATGATCCAATAGAATTTGGGGGTAGGCGACTGTACCATCTTTGAGCCATACCCGACAGGGTTTGAGGGAAGGCCCGACATTTTATAGCATCATTCACGGGTTGCAGCAGCAGTGCATTAGAGAATGTCCTAACATGATTAGCGGGGTCTCCCTGTGCCATCATAGGCTTTGATGGTGGGCATCTTGAATTTCCTTGAGACATGGGCATTCATTATCTCTTCTGTGAAGGGTGGAGTTGGATCATCAGGATCTCCAAGGGGAAGGAGATTGCTTGGATCAGTTCTTGGGACAGCAGCCCTTCTTCTTACCGGACCATCCAGGTCTATGATAGGAGGAGATTTCTCCCCCTAGGAGGTATGTGGGATCTGGTGGCTTGGTGAGCCTCCAAATCACGTCTCAGCCTTTGGATTTCAGCCTCATGAGCCCTGATCTTTTCCTGCACTTCTTGGGGATTCGCCCCTGGGGTGCTTTGGGGGCGTTGCCTTCCATCGGCCATTGGCTCTTTTCCAGGACGCCTCCTTCTCGGGGCCACTTCATCATCCGAAGATTCGGAGTCTCTCTCAGTGTATGGACCAGAAAATTCCCGATCCTCAGGGATAGGATCCAAACCTCGTATATAGGGGGGCGACCGCCCTCGTGCTTCGCTTCGCCCAGCATATCCACTTCCTCCAACCTCAGGGTGAAGGGGCATCCCATAAGGGGGGTTAGTAGTAACAATAGTTGAATATTCATACCCGACGGGTCGAGAATTCACAGGTATATGTATTTGTTGAACTTGAGGATTCGTACCTTGAATAATCGGGGGAGTTGTCCCTTGTGGCTGAGGATGAGTTGCCCCTGTCTGGGCTTCCCCCTGAGTAGATGCATAAGTTGAATGGGGAGGAACCTCCACGGTTGATGAAATCACCTGGGTTGTCCCTGATGGTGTTCCCTCCTCCAGAGTGCTGGTTGTTCTCCGTGTTCTCGCCATGGTTGTTGTTGCGTTTTTCCCACAGACGGCGCCAAATGTTATGGATTAAAACTACTATATATAATTGCTGTATTTAATACTAAGGAACGTGAGCTCCAAGGCTCGATTCGACTGCTCTTGTATTTCGTGACTCAATCTGCCTTAACAAGATGCCTACGTACCTTGCTGATTGCCAAGGATCAAGTCAAAAAACGTAGTTCTGATTGGTGGGGGTGAAACCCCTTATATAGATGTGGGAGTCCTTGAATTGGACTTGGTATAGGAGACTTGGTGGACAAGCCTCTGAATTAGGATAGACTTAGGAGTCCTAGGAAGTAGGAAGCTGATTCCTTATCCTTTTAGGTCCCCTTGAGGCTAATCTATAAGGATTTATATCCTTATCGGGACTCTTCTCAATAGCTGATTTTTCCCTTATTAATTAATTACGAAATTAATTAATAATTAGGGCTTTTCGGGCCTTTTTTATTCCATCAGGCCTGATCTGGTCCATCAGGCTTAACCTTTCTGGTCTGAGTTTTATATATCTTTTATTGGGCCTAGTAGCCCACAGCTTGTACAATTAATGCAGTATTTAATTATACAATAATAATTTATTTATCCCTATCAATAATGGTCAAACTGTCATTGACTATTATATTTTAATGATTATTTTGAATTTATTCAATATAAATGGTTATTCAGTATTTTTAATTAACAGTGAGTTAGTGGAAAATCTTTTAATTATTATGATTGTTCATATTTCAATTAGTAATGCATGTTTAATTACACAGATATTTAATAGTGCATGTGTATCACTAATCTTTGCTTGAGTTACATATGTTAACTACAGTACAGATTGAGCACAACATTACAGGAAGCAACTGATATCATAGAAGATATTGATAAAAGGTTTTAATTTTAATTTATGAGAATTATGATCTTTGAGTGTTCTTGTCTATCGACATGTCTATATATATATATATATCTATATTTCAAAAGACTGATATTATGGAACATGACATATTCTTTGAAACTTTCTTTTTCTCTCAAAGGAAGTTGTCAACACTCAATCTCAAATCACACATCTTCGATCTCAAATTTCTTCTTAAAAGTTAAACACTTGAATCCATTTCTCAAATGTTGCCAAAATCAAGTGACATGGTTCATAAAACTATGCTCACCACATGGAAACAACATTAAGTTGGTAAGTGACTACATATTGAGGTAAAGTTTTATGACACCAATAAAAACATAGTGGTTTCATCAGTTTTTACTGAAGACCCTGTGATAGCTATAAATAACATATTCAAGTGTCAGATCTTTGCAAGAAGAACAAGGTTTGAGACCATGGTACATGGCAGTAACCTGGTCAAATCCTCTCGAATTCAAATGGAGGTTCCCATAATTGGTGAACAACACACTGTCATAACCACAGTTTTGACTGTGAGTCAACTGAATCTTCAGATTTACAAGGTATAAATACTGTTTTTACTTTATCAGCATTTAAATACTGATTTGGTATTTTCAGCATTTATTATGCAAGTTATAAATCCTATTGGTATGATTATTTCTCGACCTTATTTAAGGACTACCCCTAGTTGTATGACCACAAACCACCACCCTTCTTTAGCCACCTCTTATTTCTGTAGGACAAATTATCTGAGATTTTCTGTGAGTTGTGTGAAAAGATTTAGAGAAAAACAGAATTAAAAGAGAGGTAGGATCCTTCCTGTCAAAAGGAGAGGTAGATGAGAGACAAGATTTAGTAATCCTTGTGAGGAAACTCTAACCATTGAAAGTTATGAGCTGTGTAGTGTAAGGAGTAGTGAGACTACTTTAAAAGAATATAGATATTAAGTGTTACTTATTATAATTTACAGGTGCACAAATTACACAAGAAATAGCTGTTGAACAATAGTCTGTTGACTATTGAATAAACTCTGATGTATCAGGTAATGATAATCTCCCTGCAGGTTTAATTACTGATACTTTCCTGTAGTCCATTCAATATACTATTCCACCACCTGTACCAATCCCTATTTTTGCTGAAAAATAGTCCATTCAATCTACTATTCCACCTCTTGGAATTCTCCATGTTGTTGCTGAAGATGTAGTAGCACAAAAGTCCATTCATAAAGTTTTATCCATCACAGGGTCACCACAGCACTCTACAGGAACTGAGGTTATGGAAGTAAATGTTAAGCTCCAATTCATTCATCTATAATTCTTGAAGATGTGGAGTTAAATGTTGATGACATGGAAGCTTCTGAAGCTGCTGGATCACAAACTGCACCAAATTCTGATTCCATCTTACATGCAGAAGCTGATGATGAAGTTCAGCAGATAGTTCAAGATCTAGTTGCATTTGAAGAATCTAATGACGGTGAAGAAGCTGATATTTCTAATGCTCTTATAGATCCTGAGAATGATCTTTTCTTTCTTGAAGATATGCCTAATCATGTGAGTCAACAGAAGCTGAAGCAGTTGGATGCTAAGAAGAAGTAGGATTATTTTTATGAAATCCGGAATGCTAAATGGAAAGATGATACATATCCTATTTCCAGAACAAATACGGTTGAGCATATGAAAACAGCTGAACAGAGAATTCAAAATCCTGGTATGCTGACTCATCTGAAAGCATCTACTCTGATTTTTCAGATCTTTACATATAGCTCAAGAAGCAACTACTTCTCAAATCAACTAGATCAAAGAATTATTGATTGCTTCAAAGCTGACTGCTTATCAGGAAATTCAGAAGTAGATTGCGCCAGTTGTTGCCAGAAAAACTACAACGGAAGCCAATCAAGCTAGATTGGAAGCTAAGCAAGTTCAAATGTCTGAACAACTTACAGAGGTATATAACTCAATGGAGCTGATTCTTTCTCTACTGCTTGGTGATGATGCCAAAAAGGGGGAGAAAATTCTTCAATCTAAATGCAAGCAGCTGATATTGACAAATACTGATGATGAAAATCCTGATGGAGGTAATAAGGGGGGACAAAAGGATAGTCAAGGGAGAAGAGGTGAAGAGCTAGTTGGGATTAATTGTTCATCAAAAGCAATCACTAGGTCTAAATCTAGACAAGGTGGAGAAAGTACGAGAAGTTAAAGAAGAGTTAAAGAACTTATTGTGGCTATAACAACTCAAGAAACTTTCAAAGTCACAACTACTGATGAAGAACAAGGTATTCTGGAGATAGAATTTGGTGCAGAAGCAAGTCAGTATCTTCAAACTCTGAAAGTAAAAAAAAGAAAGACAACTCTATTCTCCAAGGATCCAAAGATTTAAGCATTTGACTCTTAGGTGAGTAGAAGGATCTTTGAGAAAGAAAATTATGGAGTTGATTTAGAACAACTAAGGCAAATGGAGGAAGATTTCAAGAATTCCATGAAGACAACAAATACTGATACTGTTGTTATCTCTCAAGATCCATATTAAGATGATCCTTCTAACAGACCAACCAAAGGGGTAGTCATAAGGGAGGTGAGACAGGAAGATGCTGAAAGATTTCTTAGGTCCCAAGTTATCTTAACTGCTGACAGGAGTAATAAAGGGAAAGAGAAGATAAGAGAGAAGTTAAAGCTTTCAAAGCCTAAAGCCAAAGATGTTGCTAAGAAGAAATCAGTATCTAAGGAAACTAAACCATAAATACTGATAGATTCAATTTAGACATTTGCTCAATCTTTTGATACTGATGAAATTGCTGAAGAAGAAGAATTCAGACAAGCTCATCAATAAAGGAAGATTCATGGAGCTGACTGGGCTGAAAAATTGAAATTAACCTCTAACATTGCTCAAGTAATTAAGGAGAACCTGTTATTCAACTAATCACAACCTCTGATCATACTCATGTTGATGATTTTTCAAACCCAAATCAAGCTGAGTTATCAAATCCTGATTCTGAAGACATAGTCTCTAATAAGCCAGAACCTACTCTTGAAGAGAAGAAGAAGCTACTATGGGGAAGTAAGAAACCTGCACCTAGAAGAGATTCTTCTAAAACATTAAAGAAGATTTACAGTGGAAGTTCTCACTCTAGAAAACCTGGAATCACAAGTGGTCTGGGAAGGTTAAATGTTGATCCACTTGTAGGAGATGTTTTGACTTTAAGGAAGCATGGTAATTTGACATAAATTGGAGACAAAGTGATGATTGAAGACTTACAGAAGATCATATCACTTCAAATTGTTATTGATCTTGTAGGAGAGAAAATGATTTATTTTCTGGAGTCTGGAAGAAAATTATGGTTGACTCAAGAACAGTTAAGAGATAAACCATGGCAAAAATTGGAACTTATTGCTACAATTCTCAAGGTAACAAATTCTGTAACTGCCAGATGGTCTGCATTTATAAAGAACCTAATACAGTTAAAGCATAGAGGAATGCCTTACCAATCTAACTACATTCTAAAGTACATTGATCAAACTGAATATGATGTTGATATGCCTATTGGAGGAGCCAAGATAGAAATGAGTCTAGGGACTAAAGGAACATAAATAGAGGATGCAATGGTATTTGGATGTAATGGAAGAAAATCTGCTGAGGAAGTTTCTTGGAGTTCAGAATGAAGAGTAAAGTCTGATATTCACTGAAGTAAGAAAGAATATGCTTACTTGATTTCTGCATTTAGATAATTTTGACATCATCAAATTGGAACTTGTACATATTATCACAATGCACAAGTTGGGGGAGATTGTTAGATATAATTGATGATATCAGCAGAAACTATCAAAAGTTCATATCAGGACTTATATCAACATTTACTGAAGAGTGATGTCATCAGTACTTTTATCAGTACTTGATGATCAGCAGATGATGTCATCAGGATTTGTCACTTCAGTAGATATTCAATATGGCAAAGGAAAACAGGAATTTAAGGCGTTGAAGGACTTTATCTCAGAAGCAATCATACATGGATAGGTTTTCTTATTGTAATAGAATAAGATTCCTTATTTGATTGTGTAGCTGTGCACTATATAAAGCACAGATTATGTTCATGCTATAAGCATTATGAACATTGGTATATCATTAGCATAACCTAGAAGCTCTCAAGGATAATTGTTCATCCTTTCGAGAGAGTACGTTTGTAATCAGTTTTTATCTGTTAATATAAAAACTGTTGATTATGTTAAAACTTTATTTAATTATTTGTATAAATTATATTCACCCCCATCTACAGTTGATTACAGACCTAACAAGAGTGCATTCCTAAATGGTGAGCTAGAGGAAGAAGTTTATGTGCAACAGCCACCTGGCTTTGAAGATCCTGAATTTCCAGATTTTGTCTACCAACTTCTAAAGGTTCTTGATGGATTAAAGGAAGCACCTAGAGCATGGTATGACACACTTTCAGAATTTTTGAATAAACATGGATTCACTAGAGGAACTATTGATAAGACTCTATTCTATAAGCAACATGGTGGAGATATGATCCTAGTTCAGATCTATGTGGATGATATCATTTTTGGTTCCACTAATGAAAAACTATGTCAAAGATTCTCAAAACTCATGCAGAGTGAATATGAAATAAGTATGATGGGAGAGCTAATTTACTTTCTTGGACTTCAAGTTAGTCAAAGAAGTGATGGAATCTTCATCAGCCAAACCAAGTATGTTAAAGATCTATTGAAGAAGTTTGGTATGGTTGATTTTTCACATGCATCAACACCTATGTCTATAACTACAAAGTTGGATGAAGATAAGAAAGGAAAAAGTGTAGACATTCCAGGATATAGAGGAATGATTGGATCTTTGTTGTATTTGACTGCTAGTAGACCAAACATTATATTTGCAATATGCCTGTGTGCAAGATTTCAAGCCAATCCAAAAGAATTTTCAGATACTTAAAGGGGACTCCAAACTTGGGATTATGGTATCCCAAGGGAACAGGATTTGAAGCTGTTGGATACACAGATGCAGAACTTGCTGAATGCAGGGTTGACAGAAAGAGCCCTAGTGGAAGCTGTCAATTTCTTGGACAAAGACTTGTATTCAGGTATAGCAAGAAACAACAATTTGTGTTAACTTCCACAGTTGAGGATGAATACATAGCTGCCGGAAGTTGATGTGCTCATGTGCTTTGGATTATAAATTAGCTAATGGACTATGGCCTAATGTTACACAAAATTCAAATTATGTGTGACAATACTAGTGCTATATTTATAGTGGCTAATCAGGTTAATCATTCTAGAATAAAGCATGTTGATGTAAGGTATCATTTTATTAGAGAACATTCTGCAAATGGTACCATTGAGCTCATTTTTTTTTCCAAAGAAAAATAATTAGCTGACATTTTTACTAAATCTTTGGATGAAGCCACTTTCATTAGACTTGTAGGTGAAATTGGTATGTTAAATTCTTCATCCTAAGGCAAGAACTCAGCTAATGTGTTGCAGCAGATTAATTTCTAGTAAATCAAAATTAATTTGATTTAATTGGAAATTAACTGGAATATAAATTATAGATATTTCAAAAATCTCCGTATATTTATTTTTCAAAATTTAAAATCTAGCTTGGAATTTTTCAATTATAAGAAAACTGTCCAAATGTTAATCTACATCTTTAGGCTATAAAATTAGCATAAGACAGAACCAAAAAGAGCAAAAGTATATAGAGAACTGAGTTCTCGATAAGTCTTACAGACTTCTCGACAAGTCATTTTGAAACTTCTCGAGTGAGTTCTTGATAAATCATTTTTCTGACTTCTCGAAAGACTTCTCGACAAGCATTATTATGACTTCTCGATAAGTCATTGTAGAGATCTCGATAGATAATTCACAGAGTTCTCTACAAGTATAAATTTTAGACTTATCAACAACTTAAAACTGAGATAATTTAATTTAATAAATTATTTTGGTAAAATAATTTTGATAAAATCAATATGATTTTATTTTGATTTATTCAAATAAATATTGGAAAAATTCCAGTCCATTTAGGACAAATTGGATATTTATTTGACATCTCGATAAGTAATTTTCTAGTTCTCGATAAGAATTAGGAAAGCGATATATCGATATGTATCTATTCTCACATATGACTTCTCGATAATCAAATCTCAACCGTTTATTTCTACATCTTGATAAGTCATTTATCTTTTACTATAAATACCCAAACATCTCAAAATACACCTCTTTACGGCTTCGAGATCTCTAAGTGACCTAATTTCTGCAAATCCAAATCGTTTTCTCTCATTTCAAGCTCTTTATCTCTAATTTTTCTTACCCACTCAAATTCAAACACTTCAAATGGCATCAAACACAGTTACACCTTTTATCCCAAAGGAAGGAACCAATTATCTTGCATTTTTAGATTCAAACCAAGCTCCTGATAGCTTCAAGAGCTTTGTGAAGTTTCTTTCTGAAACTTACTTTGCAGGTGCTCTAACTGCAAATTCAGTACTGTATTTGGATGTTCTTAGGGATTTCTGGAACTCAGCTGTGATAAGAACAGTGGTGCATGAGAACCAAGTATTTCCATTGTGGTTAACTGCTCCATTCAAGGCCAACAAGTGGAGTTTTCTGAGAATGATGTCAATGTGGATTTGGGCATCCCTACTGACCCTATGATGGAGGTTCCAACTCAAGAAGAGCTAGCTAAGTTCATGGACTTCATCAACTACAGTGAGAAGATCAACTTAGCAAGCCTGAACAAGAAGCACTTGAGGAGGGAATGGTCTTTTTTATTTGACTCAATTGTGAGGGCCTTCACCTATAGAAAGACAGGGTATGACAACATTTTAAGTGTTGTTCAGAAAATGGTGTTCTTCATGGCTCACAATAGACACCTCAATGTATGACATCAAATAATGAGGGAACTTAGCACCAGGCTCACAATGCCTTTGGCATCAAGAGGTAAGGAAATTTTTCTTCCTAGGTTTATAATGTCTACTTTAAACCATAAAGTGCATGACATTCATTTACTTAATGGTATAGATAGAACTAAAATAGGCAACTGTAAACAAGTGTCCAAAATTCTATTTGGCTCACACATTACAAAGAACAAGGTACTTGTAAGTCTTAAAATCACTTTATTTATGTTGGAGAATTCAAGACTTACCCTTACCCTTTGCCTGATATGATGTCTATAATTATATCTAGTGTAGTAATGACTCATGTACCTGTGGAAGAAAACACAGGAACACCAATAGGGGCCTTCCTAAACTGAGTCCCTTTTTTCTTTACGATTAGAAGCTAGGAAACCAATCACTTCATCCTCTCAAAAGGGTGATATGAGTAAAAAGAAGAGAAAGCATGCACCTTTAACTATTATAAATGATAATGGTGAGGGTCAAACGGAACTAGAGTCAACCTTGGTCAAGAAACCAATGAAGGCAAAGAAAACTGAGCTGACCACTCAATTGGCTACCTCTGCATCCTCTCAAAAGGATGTAGTTGCAAAAGAGGGCATATAACATACTCTAGGGGAATCCTCTCAACAGGGTGTCTCTATTAAAAAAATCACTCTCCCTAGTGCACCCTGTAAAGAGTCTGCACTAACACTTGAACTCATTCAGGTGTATGAAATGAGAAATAAGGATGGCACACACACAGAGAGCACATCTTTTGAAGTTCCCTCATCTATTCAGGGGGAGCTGCTAACACTCAATTCTGAAATTACCAATCTAATCTCTAAAATTTCTTCTTCATACAATCAAACACTTGAATCTAACTCTCAAGTGTTCTCAACATCAAGTGACATGGTTCATGAAACCATGCTCACCACCCAGGAACTACATCCAGTTGGTGAGAGGCTACACTATGGGGTAGACCTTGATGACACCAACATAAACACGGGGGTTTCATCAGTTTTTACGGAAGACCCTGTGGTATCTACTCAAGCTCCTTCATGTGCTAAACAATCTTCACAGATTGATAGGTTTGAGTGTAGTACTCCTGAGGGGGAGCTATCTAAATCCTCTCCAATTTAGTTGGAGGTTCCTCATGTAGGGATAACTTCCCTCAAAACCCTAGCTAAAATTGCATTAACAATTGAATCTAGGAGTTCAATTGCAATTGAGCCTGTTATAGGGGAGGCAAATCTAGCACATTCAAGTGCCAGTTCTCTGCAAGAAGAGATTGGGTTTGAGGTCATGGTACATGACAGTAATTTGGTCAAATCCCCTCCAATTCAATTGGAGGTTCCCACGTGGTGAACAATATACTGTCATAACCACAGTTCCAATTGTGAGTCAAAATGTGACATCTGTCACAGGTAATGTATAACGACCCGTGCATTCTTGAATTATTTAAAAATGTGATTATTATGGAAATTATTAAATAAAATATGTGTATTGGTTTTGACCGCTATGTGTTGTTTGATTATTATCTAGGTGTGATTTATGATATACCCAGTTGTTCGCGTGATTAATTAAGGAATTATATTGAATTGTTTCACTTTTAAAAGTGGATTTAGTGTAAATTTATTTGCATAAATATTTGGAATGTCTCTAAAATTTTTTTATGGTTTTATAGTTACAATAATTATTTTCAGGATTTTATAAAATTGAGAAATCAACATTTTATTAATTATTTATTTTTAAATGATTTTCTGATTGTGTTTATTTGTAAAATCCATATTTAATTCCAGAATTCTTCAAAAATCACAAAATTCATATTTTACCAAGTTTATAATATTCTAAGAATTTTAAAATTATTTTGGAAATTTTTGGGATTAATTTTACTCGCGCGTTGTTTCGTTTAATTGTTAAAAAGCGGGTACAAATTGTGTTTTAAAAATTGTTTTAAAATTTCGGAACTTATATTTTTATAAACTTCGGGATATTTTTAACGTTGTAAGACTATTTTCGTAGTGTTCTGAATTAATTTTAAATGCAACTCGGTTCGCTAATTATGAATTGTGGGTATGTAAGAGCGACTCAAAAGTGATTTAAAAATTACGAAAATTTTATTCTATTAGTTTTTAAGCATTCCGAGAATTTTAATATTATTTTGATAAATTTTCAAATTTTATTTATCCGCCATATGGTTCGTTAAAAAAAATCCAAAATGCGGGTCAGAACGGGACAGAAAAGGAAAACCAGATACGTGTCACCTTCTTATCAGTTTGTTTGACACGTGTTGTCCTGATAATGCTGGGTTATTATATATAAAAAAAACAACAAACAACAAAGCACAGCTTTGTCCCTCTGTTCTTGGCTATCAGCTTATTTCCCCTCGTTTTGTTTCCTTCCCCGGCGATGTCATCCTTCCCATTTCTTTACCGCGGCTCGTGTCCTTATCTGTAACCTCTCAATCTTCCTGTTATATCTCTTCTTTCCTCTCTTATTTCTGTAAACGCCGCCTCTTTTTATTTTTCCGGTAAGCCCGCCATTTTCTGAAAGTCGCCGCCTTGGTTCCTTATTTTTTCGATTGTTTCCGGTTGTTATCACCGGGTCTGGCTCCCTGTTGCTCTTTTCTTCCTTTCCCTGTATATATATGTGTGTATTCACTGTGTGTAATATGGTGTGTGTGTGTGTATGTGAATTCGTGTGTGTGTTGTATTGTATTTAGGTGCGTGTGTGTGGATGGTAGCGCGTGGATGCGCGTGTAATTTCCTGTGATTGAATTGTTTGTTGTGTTGTTGTAGTTCGGTATATTCCTAATTCGAGTTTTATTAATTTCCCAGGAAATAAATGATTAATGTCCGTGAAATAAATTATTTTTCGTGCAGGGAAAATATTTTTCTATTAATCGGTGGAAATCGCGTTGGAAACCCGAATTTAATCGGGAACCCGCGAATTTTACCGCCATCGGCGATGAGCCTCGGCGAGCCGACGGTGGACGGTGATGAATTTATTCTGAGTCCTAATTTTTATAAAATAAATAAAATGAGTTGTGTAATTAGTTTCCTATGGGAATGGTTGTGGAATTGTGAAAATTGGATTGTGATTTGTGTTATTGACGTCGATGATGTTTCGACGGGTAGTCCGATAAACAAAGGGGACGCTATCCGATTATCCGGGAAATCGAACTACGGAAATACGAGAGCGTATCCGAGGATTATCGGGACGTCGAGCGAGTATAAGTAAATACATATATGTATGTTTTATACAAAACCTGATTGTGTGTTGCGTTGAATGTTCGGTCCAAAACTCAGTAACCCTAATCTCGTAAAATGACAAGTATACATATTTTCTGAAAACGAGCACCGAACCGATTTTCAAGAACGTGAACCCTAAGTGACACGTGTACTATTATATGAAATATGTTACGAGTCGGGTTTTGTTAACGTTCAGGTAGATTGTTAGCGAGGATATGTCAAGCATAATCGAATGTCTAACGTAGGGTATTTCGACCCTGTAGGTTATAGTTGGGAACCTGAAAGTGGATGATGGACTAAAGATAACATAGTGGTCAATCGACGAGCTCAGTAGAGTTTCAACAGAAAGACCTGAGTGTCAAAGTCGAATCCAATAGGATCTAGTGGTTGGACGTTAGAGCTTGAGCAGCAGAGTCGGCTCAGAGTTGATCAGTAATAGTTGTAAAGCCTTGTAAGGCAAGTATTTCTGAACTTTTCTGCAAGATATATATTACCAATATTTTTGAACTATTTTATAACATGTCGCTATTATCCAAAATAACTCCTATTTTACATTGCAAGAGCTTTAAACCATTGAACCTTGAACCCTGATTTTCTTGATCTTGAGCCATAAGCCTCATTCTTTGTAACCCATCCTTTGTTGATCATCAGACACCAAACCATACAAATATAATACTACTCTTCAAAAGTATAACTACCAACCACCCAAACACTGAAAGAGAATGATTTGAAACACTAAAACTTTTATATTCCAATCATTCTTTATAACATCAAAGAACCATATCCCGAAAAATCATTACTGGTCAAATACTTGATCATTTTACAAACTGGAAAACCGTTTCTTATACATAACCTGATATACCCTTGTGATATCCATGAGTTTTCTTACGTTTTTATGCAAATGTTTAAACATTATTGATTATGATCTTGTTTTATTGAATCATCTTGTTATCATATTGAACTGCTTTAGGATTGGATAGTTTTTATATATGTGGACCAGATTCGTGGTCAGACCATACCAATGGTCAAGTTAGGACAATATGTGCCTTGGATCCAGTAATTAGAGCAGTGTTGTGTGCTTACTCGGGGTTAGTGCGTGACTGATCAGCAGCCTAACCTTGGTTTTTTTAAAAAAACTTAAAATGAATATCCAATTCTAATGATTAGTTAAAAAGAAACTTGATTCCTTTGAATCATCTCATTTGGTCATTGTTTAACCTCAGTGATCACTATTATGACTTGCTGAGCTAGTTAGCTCACCCTTGCGATTCTTTTATATATTTTACAGTTGAAAAGAATATGGATGATAGTGAAGTTCCTCGGTCCAAAGTGCGGGCTAAGGTTCCAGTTGAGTTGAATCGAGCTAGCAGAAGCTTCATGCGGTATAGAGATAGTCAGATTGTAAGAATGATTTTATTATCAATTGTAAGTTAAATTAGTTGGGATTTTGTATGTTGTAATAAAGGTTAGGATTGTGGCTTGTTTTCATACCTTAACATGTTGTGATCCGTGGTTATGTAAAGCAGGGTCATTGCAAATAATATTTCTTATTCAGGTTTATATATTGTATATGTGTTGTGGACCCCAAACTTCTGACCCGGGTTTGGAGGGCGCCACAGGTTGGTATCAGAGTTACATGTTATAAGTCACTGAAACAAGCCTAGATTGTCGGGATGGGGTAGTGGGTTAGGATTAGGAATAGGAAATAGAAAGATAAGATGTAGTGAGGTTGAGTGCGATTGTATAGCAGGTCTCCGGCCCGGTTCGTATTACGATTCGGGATTCTTAGCTTGCGACGTGATTTCCAGACAACGGCAATGGCAGATCCTGATTTCCATGCATCATCTGATTGTTTGGAGTTTTCCGTTCGAGGATTGTCATCTTCTATCAGATTTGATTTGCACCTTGTTCTTCCATCAGTGTTAATGGTACTACCTTCCGTTATGACAGTTGCATCTCTTCAAGCTATTCTACGCTATTTTACCACCTTTTGACACGAGACTACCTATTTAAGAACCTCCATCTGTTTAATTTTGTTTTACTGGACATTCGGCTGTAAGTGTATCTCTTTAGTTTACCCTACATTCTGTTCTATACCCTCGGTTTAAAACTTGTCCTATAAAGCAACAGTACCTACGAGGATGGATTCGGGAGTTACAGTGAATGGGGAGTACTTGAGATATAAATAAAGGTGAGAAGAAGTCTAGAAAGAAGATTCAGGTGTTCTGAAGCATAGTTGTTATCAGATTAAAAGAAGCTATTAGTGATTAGACCACCCATGACTAGCTTGTGGAATGGAGTAGATAAGTATTGAAAAGAGAGTTATAGGAGATTATGGTTCTGGAGCTTTCTTGAAGATAATTAATGGTATTATGATGATATGATATATTTATAGCAATAAGGTGATATGGCATTAGCCGACTTGTTGATTATTGGATAGTCTGTTCCACTTAACGATTGCAAAGTTGATAACGGGAGTATTACCAGTATGGAAGCCTTGATGTGAAGCTATAAATAAGATAATATGCAACGATAATTGAAGTTTCGTCGATTAAGGAAGGCAAATGGACACGATGAAGGAGAAAGGTAGATTGAAGTGAATGAACCTTTATGTGATTGTTTCTTTAATTTGGTACCTTGTGATAGATAGGAAGGGCAACAACCAACTCATATAGTAAGGACAACCAGATTTGTGATTTTCAAAATTCTTTAAACAAGTTTTCGAAAAAGATTTTCCCTTACAAAATTTTTAAAAGCCTTTTTGAATAAAATAAGTTTTAAACCTTGGTTGTCAAGTTACTATTTGAGTTTCTTGTTTGTTAGAAAGCCCGGATTACCTGGAAGGATGCTGTTTCAGACTTAGTATTGTTAATTTCGAGAACGAAGTAACCTATGATTATGAAGAAGTTGATTATTGCTAATAGTAAAGTGCAAGTATTGTTTGATAAAATTTACAACAGAATCAGCGTACGGAGTAACTACACATTCAATTATTAGGACTATCAGAGTTCGAAGAACTCATTGATTTAGCAGAAGCCGGAGCGTGATCGCAGAAGATTGGAAAGATTTCCAGACCTCTCTAAAAGCAGAATATTATTAACAAAAGAATCGTTATGTCGAATGGTACGTGGTTATTCTAAATTAAAAGAGGAATCTTGAAGTTACCTGGTAAGGAATGCCATTATGATCGAATTGTTAAAGTACTATCCGTGTGGGTGCGATATTAAAGACGCGAGACGTGACAAGTAGGAATTTACCATAATGCTTAATTTGCAAAAGCATTTCAGTGTACCCTCTAAAGTTGCTATATGATGCAATTGGGATGTGATCGAACAAGCTCGAAAGATGAATACAAGTGAAATATGGGTGGTGACCAATGGTATCGTTTTAGCTTCCAATATTACAGCGTATATTCCTTCTCAATTCCTAAAAATGTATGAACTTCTTTTCTCCAATGAACTCTTTTCTATGATATCGAAAAAGAGGATATTCCATTCCTTTCAAATTTATTTACTTCCCTCAAGTTCTGCTTTCTGATTGGGACAAACAGTGTTATGGTGAGACACTTTGTCAGAATAACGAAGAGTCGGGTGGGACGCCACCTAATCATGTGTTGTATGCCAGATGGTATGAAAGACTGGCCATCTTAAGTACCAATGTGGTTGTCTCATTCATATTCAAATCCTTGATTCTTCTTTCTTTTCAACTCTAATTTTGTTGAATTGTGAATCCTTTTAGTTGTTTCGTTGTACTGTCGTTCTTTGCAAGAGTTTTTCCAACAGAAATCAATGTATTATGGACCAAGCGGGAAAAGTCCCATCTACCTCTCATGCATGGAAAGCAAACAAGGGCATATGACGAGAAATGCAAATCGCTAGCCCAGTCAGGGATATACTAAGAATCAAGGGAATCTACTCCAATGAGGAATACGTCTCCGTGAACGAGAAATTGCGATTTTCCTGTGAAATATGTTATTCAGAATACGGATGTGGTGATGTGAATGATTATCGTGAATACTTTTTGCGTTAAAATATTTAAGTATGATGCCCAGACGAACCGTCGTGATGAAGAGATAGTCTTGAAGACGTCGAAGGAGAATATGATGAGGTATAAAGGAAGAAGGAAGGTAAAGAATTTGTTAACGATGATTATGGTGATCAAGATGTGAGCATTATGGTGATTATGAGATAAATAAAAGTTAGAAGCAAACAAAATTGAAGATTTTATAGCAATTAAAGAGTTTCAAGATATGTTTCCGGATAAGTTATCGACATTTCATCCAGATAGAGAAATGAAGCTCGTGATTGACTTAGCACCTGAGACGAAGCCAGTGACCAAGGCCTTACACAAAATGGAACCAGTTAAAATGAGAAAGTTAGCAAAGCAGATGCAAGAGATACTAGAAAAAGAAGCGATTAGACCCAGTGTATCCCGTGAGATGCACCGTTACTAATTGTTAATAAGAAAATGGAAGTATGAGAGTATGCATCGACTAAAGAAAGCTCAACAAGTTTATTATCAAGAGTAAGTATCTGTTATCTCGAACTACTAATTTGTTTGATCAAACAGAAGAAGCAAAGTATTTTCTGAAATTGATTTAAGATTTAGGCGTTATCAATTGGAGATTGAACCTATGGACATATCAAGGATAATTTCCATAACTGAGTACCGCTGCTATAAAGTTCTAGTGATATCATTTGAATTAATCAATATACCAATAATATTAGAACTTGATGGACGGAATCTTTAAGGAATATCTGGATGGGTTGTATTTGTGTTACTTAAAGTCAACGGAGGACCATGCGAAGCATTTAATGACAACTGGGGAGTCGGAGAAGAAAGAAGTTGTATGTAAAGTTTACAAGGTAAAAGTTGTAATGGTAGAAAGTATAAGTAGTCAGTGAGGAGGAGATCAAAGGGGATCCAGCAGAAATTAAAGTTACTATGAATAAAGAAAGACAAGAAGCACCAACAAAAGTAAGAAGTTTTACCATAGACCAGTTCTTATTGAAAATTGGTACAAGATTTCTTGAAAGTTGCAATACCTTTGACGAAACTAACCAGGAAAAAGCAAAAAGTTATATAAAGTAGAGAAAGGTGAAGAAAGTTTTGCGGAGTTAAATAAAAGAATGATTATAGCATTTTCTTTATCACCTTGAAAGTATCGAGGAGATTTGGTAGTTTATAGTGATGCTTCTCATAAGAAAGTAGGATGTGTGTTGATGCAGCACAGTAAAGTTATTGTATATGCATCCAAACAACCGAAACCTTATGAGCAGAAGTATCCTACTCATAATTGGGACTAATAGTACCAATATTTGTTTTGAAAGATTGGGAAACATGATATGTATGGAGAAAAGTGTAAGATCTATACGGACCATAAAAGTTTGAAGTATGTACTCACGAGGAAAGGCAAATGTAGAGGCAGGCGATAAGCAAAAAGGAGAAAACAAACATAGAATTGTATCGGAAGAATTATCTATGGAATTTTAGATGTTGGAGTTGGAAGTCAAATATATAATCTAAAGGAAGCAAAGATGGGTAGCATGACCTTTCAGTCAGAATTGATAAGAAAAGATAAGAAGATATCAAGAGAAGATAATGGAGTATGATGTTAGCAGTTAATAAAAGGAAATTTATATGCCTAGAAGAACGAGCACGATATCCCCAGGTCTTCTTCCAGCACTTAGGTGCTACAGTTAAAAGAATTAAGAAATGAGATTCTACCATGAATTCACGAGATAAAGAAGAGATGCCAAGATATAGGGAAGTTTAAAGAAAAATAGTGATAACCAGGTATAAGAAGGAAATTTCAAGATAGATCAGGAAGTGTTGGACATGTCAAAGTGTTAAGACGAAGTATTGGAAAGCCTAGTGGATAAAGCAGACTCAGGAAGTAACTTTACAAGAGGCGAATCGTGAAGTGTACCAGTGATGTTAAGGGAGAAAAGGAATAAAATTATGAGATTATGTACTGATTAGCGGGAGTTCAATAAAACAACGAATAAGAATAAGTGACCCCTATGAGGATTGATTACCTATGAGACTTAATCTAAGAAGTGTGTTATGTCTCGGGAATTAACTTAAGACCTGACTTGAGAACATATTAGAGATTACGATTAAAATGAGTTATGAACATTACAAGCTCTGGTGATATTATACGAAATAATAAATGTATCAGTTGATTATAAGGAATTAAGAAATATGGTGTATAAGGAGTACTCAGATAAGCAAACTGTATTTATTGATAACATCCTCAGTTATTCAAGGAATAAGGAAGTCTGTGTGGAATGCCCAAGGATTTTCTTCAAAAATCCGAAGGAAAGCAACTATACGTTGAGTCTTCGAGAATGAAATTTTGACTAAGGTTAACAAAAGATTCTGAATTAATCCATTAACAACTACTTAAGCAAAGCCGTATGGTAACAGATGTTTTATGCCGACAGAAAGGATTGGATGTAATCAAGATCACCGAGGAGTTAATAAACGAATTGGAAGGAGTGGAATATAAAGTTCAAATACTTGAAGGTGATAATAAGTGAATATATGAGATTACTTTTCGGCCCTAACTGATGGGAAAGAGTAAGAGATGTTTAAATGTTTGGATACTAAGTTGAAAATAAGTACCGCCTACCCTCCTTAAACAAAGGGTCAGAGCGAGGAAGCGATTTAGGAAATATAAGGTATGTTGAGAGATTGAATTTGTCAATATCAGCTTTAGAATTCCACTTTACCAAGCCTTATGTGAACGCAAGTGTAGGTCCCCATTTTTTTAGACATAAAGTGGGAGAAAGAAAGTTGTCTAATTCTCAGTTAATTCAGCACACCAAGAGCGTAGTAATATTGCTTGAAGCAGCTCGGAGTAGACAAAGAAAGAAGGCGAAATTGTATCGAGAGAGAATATGAGTATAGAAATAGGAACCAATGGGCTCTTGTCCAAGTTTATTCTACATATAGTGATCGATCCAAATTCTTGATCGTTAAAGGCGAGTTCTTGGAAATAAGAGTATATCCATAGTAAGTACGTTCGAAATCCTCGAGTAGAAGAGTCTACTTGGAAACTAGAGTCAGATATGCTTGACAAATATCCTCACTTATGTAATTAGACCAGATTCTGAGGATAGAATCTTTTTAAGGGGGCAGGATATAACGACCCGTGCATTCTTGAATTATTTAAAAATGTGATTATTATGGAAATTATTAAATAAAATATGTGTATTGGTTTTGACCGCTATGTGTTGTTTGATTATTATCTAGGTGTGATTTATGATATACAGAGTTGTTCGCGTGATTAATTAAGAAATTGTATTGAATTGTTTCACTTTTAAAAGTGGATTTAGTGTAAATTTATTTGCATAAATATTTGGAATGTCTCTAAAATTTTTTTATAGTTTTATAATTACAATAATTATTTTCAGGATTTTATAAAATTGAGAAATCAACATTTTATTAATTATTTATTTTTGAATGATTTTCTGATTGTGTTTATTTGTAAAATCCATATTTAATTCCAGAATTCTTCAAAAATCACAAAATTCATATTTTACCAAGTTTATAATATTCTAAGAATTTTAAAATTATTTTGGAAATTTTCGGGATTAATTTCACTCGCGCGTTGTTTCGTTTAATTGTTAAAAAGCGGGTACAAATTGTATTTTAAAAATTGTTTTAAAATTTCGGAACTTATATTTTTATAAACTTCGGGATATTTTTAACGTTGTAAGACTATTTTCGTAGTGTTCTGAATTTATTTTAAATGCAACTCGGTTCGCTAATTATGAATTATGGGTATGTAAGAGCGACTCAAAAGTGATTTAAAAATTATGAAAATTTATTCTACTAGTTTTTAAGCATTCCGAGAATTTTAATATTATTTTGATAAATTTTCAAATTTTATTTATCGGCCATATGGTTCGTTAAAAAAAAATCCAAAATGCGGGTCAGAACGGGACAGAAAAGGAAAACCAGATACGTGTCACCTTTTTATCAGTTCGTTTGACACGTGTTGTTCTGATAATGCTGGGTTATTATATATAAAAAAACAACAACAAACAACAAAGCACAGCTTTTTTCCTCTGTTCTTGGCTATCAGCTTATTTCCCCTCGTTTTGTTTCCTTCCCCGGCGATGTCATCCTTTCCATTTCTTTACCGCGGCTCGTGTCCTTATCTGTAACCTCTCAATCTTCCTATTATATCTCTTCTTTCCTCTCTTATTTCTGTAAACGCCGCCTCTTTTTCTTTTTCCGGTAAGCCCGCCATTTTCTGAAATTCGCCGCCTTGGTTCCTTATTTTTCCGATTGTTTCCGGTTGTTATCATCGGGTCTGGCTCCCTGTTGCTCTTTTCTTCCTTTCCCTGTATATATATGTGTGTATTCGCTGTGTGTAATATGGTGTGTGTGTGTGTGTATGTGAATTCGTGTGTGTGTTGTATTGTATTTGGGTGCGTGTGTGTGGATGGTGGCGCGTGGATGCGCGTGTAATTTCCTGTGATTGAATTGTTTGTTGTGTTGCTGTGGTTCGGTATATTCCTAATTCAAGTTTTATTAATTTCGCAGGAAATAAATGATTAATGTCCGTGAAATAAATTATTTTTCGTGCGGGGAAAATATTTTTCTGTTAATCGGTGGAATTCGCGTTGGAAACCCGAATTTAATCGGGAACCCGCGAATTTTACCGCCGTCGGCGATGAGCCTCGGCGAGCCGACGGTGGACGGTGATGAATTTATTCTGAGTCCTAATTTTTATAAAATAAATAAAATGAGTGGTGTAATTAGTTTCCTATGGGAATGGTTGTGGAATTGTGAAAATTGGATTGTGATTTTTGTTATTGACGTCGATGATGTTTTGACGGGTAGTCCGATAAACAAAGGGGACGCTGTCCGATTTCCGGGAAATCGAACTACGGAAATACGAGAGCGTATCCGAGGATTATTGGGACGTCGAGCGAGTATAAGTAAATACATATATGTATGTTTTATACAAAACCTGATTGTGTGTTGCGTTGAATGTTCGCCCCAAAACTCAGTAACCCTAATCTCGTAAAATGACAAGTATACGTATTTTCTGAAAACTAGCACCGGACCGATTTTCAAGAACGTGAACCCTAAGTGACACGTGTACTATTATATGAAATATGTTACGAGTCGGGTTTTGTTAACGTTTGGGTAGATTGTTAGCGAGGTTATGTCAAGCATAATCGAATGTCTAACGTAGGGTCTTTCGACCCTGTAGGTTATAGTCGGGAACCTGAAAGTGGACGATGGACTAAAGATAACATAGTGGTCAGTCGACGAGCTCAGTAGAGTTTCAACAGAAAGACCTGAGTGTCAAAGTCGAATCCAATGGGATCTAGTGGTTGGACGTTAGAGCTTGAGCAGCAGAGTCGGCTCAGAGTTGATCAGTAATAGTTGTAAAGCCTTGTAAGGCAATTATTTCTGAACTTTTCTGCAAGATATATATAACAATGTTTTTGAACTATTTTATAACATGTCGTTATTATCCAAAATAACTCCTGTTTTACATTGCAAGAGCTTTAAACCATTGAACCTTGAACCCTGATTTTCTTGATCTTGAGCCATAAGCCTCATTCTTTGTAACCCATCCTTTGTTGATCATCAGACACCAAACCATACAAATATAATACTACTCTTCAAAAGTATAACTACCAACCACCCAAACACTGAAAGAGAATGATTTGAAACACTAAAACTTTTATATTCCAATCATTCTTTATAACATCAAAGAACCATATCCCGAAAAATCATTACTGGTCAAATACTTGATCATTTTACAAACTAGAAAATCGTTTCTTATACATAACCAGATATACCCTTGTGATATCCATGAGTTTTCTTTCGTTTTTATACAAATGTTTAAACATTATTGATTATGATCTTGTTTTATTGAATCATCTTGTTATCATATTGAACTGCTTTAGGATTGGATAGTTTTTATATATGTGGACCAGATTCGTGGTCAGACCATACCAATGGTCAAGTTAGGCCAATGTGTGCCTTGGATCCAGTAATTAGAGCAGTGTTGTATGCTTGCTCGGGGTTAGTGCGTGACTGATCAGCAGCCTAACCTTGGTTTTTTTAAAAACTTAAAATGAATATCCATTTCTAATGATTAGTTAAAAAGAAACTTGATTCCTTTGAATCATCTCATTTGGTCATTGTTTAACCTCAGTGATCACTATTATGACTTGCTGAGCTCGTTAGCTCACCCTTGCGATTCTTTTATATATTTTACAGTTAAAAAGAATATGGATGATAGTGAAGTTCCTCGGTCCAAAGTGCGGGCTAAGGTTCCAGTTGAGTTGAATCGAGCTAGCAGAAGCTTCATGCGGTATAGAGATAGTCAGATTGTAAGAATGATTTTATTATCAATTTTAAGTTAAATTAGTTGGGATTTGGTATGTTGTAATAAAGGTTAGGATTGTGGCTTGTTTTCATACCTTAACCTGTTGTGATCCATGGTTATGTAAAGCAGGGTCATTGCAAATAATATTTCTTATTCAGGTTTATATATTGTATATGTGTTGTGGACCCCAAACTTCTGACCCGGGTTTGGAGGGCGCCACATAATGTCACTGAACTTCAATCATCAACCTCAACCCAAATAAACATACCTTCTGCATCAAACACTTGACAACCACCATCACATCTTATCTCTGAATGGCTTCAAGATGCTCAAGCTCAACCCATTATAATGAATGACTTCTTGGTTGATCAACTTACTGGACTTACCCACATCACACAACAGCTTTTCACAATAGACATGTCCAATCAGGACTATCAAGCCATATTGATATCTTATAAAATAGATGTTAAAGAATAGCAACAAAAGATTATGAATGAAGCTGAGTGTTGAGAGGCATTTATGACACTTTATAACGCTCCGTAAAATTTTGAATTGGTGTTTCGTACTCGAGTTGTTAGTATTTTTAATGTGTTTTTGCATTTCATGCATTTATCAGGAATACAGGTGAATTAGCATTATTTTGATGCTAATTTGGTGTTAGGATGATGACCAGAATATAAGCTCGTGAAAAGACCAACTCAAATCAGCAAGAAAAGAACAAGTTAAAAAATTCTCCAGAGAGTCAGTGCGCTCACGTTGGTCAAGCGTGCGGTCGCGCCAGGTCGAGATAAAAGAATCATGATTCTCTTTTGATTCCGATTGATGGACTTCTACTCTGTATGGGCTGCTATATATACATAACTTAAGGTTGTTTTTTATAACAAGATGTACCAGAGCTTAAAGAGAAGGCGTAAGAAGACCGTAGAGCATAATTCAACCAAGGCGAAGAAGATCTAGTTTATACTTGTGATTCTTTGTTTTAAGTTGTAACGTTGGATGCTAGTTTTCTTATTCGTGAACCTATACTTTTATTTCGTACTTGGTTTATTATTTATTCAGTATAAAGACTATGTTTATTATATCATGCTTTCATCGGAACCCACGTTGATGATGAGTTCGATTATAGGCTAATCGTTATTGTGGGGTTTCAACATATTTATTTATGGATTTCTTTAGTTAATTTGTTTCGATGCCTTAGTGTGTGGTGATTGTATGATAACCTAGCATTGGTTGTGCTTATTCGTCTTATGAGTATCGTGAACTTATAAGATAGTATGTTAATCTTTAATGAAGCGAAAAAGAATTTAAGGGTTTAGAACTTGCCATGCTAGCATAGGTTCATGTATTTGTTATGCATGATTCGTAGGTAATTTTAACCATCTTACTTGCCCTATGTAATCACGATAGATAACTTGTGCATTAAACCGTTATATTGTAAAATTTCATAGACATATAGGGTCTCAATATAATTGGTGTCTATTCAGCTTCTATCTCTTTTGTGGATGTCTGGTAGTATGCTATTCGTACAATGAAAGTTGGCGTTTATCAGTTTCGTGTTATCTGATTAGTGTCATCATCATTACATGCTAAGGTTAAGAACGAAAAGGCTATTGAATGAAGTATTTAATGAAATTAGAATCCCATGTTTGTGTCATATAGTATTCAAATCTTTTTAATCTCTTAGTTAATGTTCTTTAATATAATCTCTTAGTTAATTGTAGTTATAAACAACCTCATTTTGTGATTCGTCTTAGCATTGGATAATAATCATACTAGTGTTGCATAGATACATTGATTGAAATTAACCTAAACCAGTCCCTATGGGAATGAACTAGAATTTATTCTATATTACTTGCGACCGCGTATACTTGCGTGAATATTAGCGCGTGTTCTAACCCTAACAAGTTTTTGGTGCCGCTGCCGGGGACTTCGGTGTTAATTTTTAGTTTATGTGTTTTTCATCATTGGTCGTTGAAATTCAGTGACTCGGACATTGTTACTTACTTATTTCCTTAACATGTTTCAGGTAATCTAGCGAGCGTGTATGCAAACGCATTCTCGGTCTCGTAAGAGAACACTGGATCAAGCTGAGCAAGAAGTTGTAGTAGAAGAGAAAGTTGAAGAAGAAATCTTAGTTGAGAAAGAAGAAGAAGAACTTATTACAATGGGAGAACCAGAAGCAAATCCAAAGACTTTGATGGACTACTCTCAACCGAAGATTTATGATATTCATTCTAGCATTGTTCGACCAACCATCTCGGCTAATACGTTTGAGATCAAGTCAAGCACGATTCAGATGATACAGAACTCAGTTCAGCTTGGGGGTTCTCCGACAGAAGATCCCAACATGCACATCAGAGATTTCATCGAGATCTGCGACACTTTCAAGTTCAATAGAGTTTCTGAAGATGATATTAAGTTGAGGCTTTTCCCATTCTCTCTGCGGGATAAAGCTAAGTGCTGGTTACATTCTCTACCACCAGGGTCTATCACCAAATGAGAGGATCTTGCTCAAAAATTCTTAACCAAATTTTTTCCTATGGCGAACACTGCTGCAATCAGAAATGCAATTACTAAATTTGCTTAGCAATATGGAGAATCTTTATGTGAGGCTTGGGATCGTTATAAAGAGATGCTTAGGAAGTATCCTCATCATGGGATGCCTAACTGGATGATCATTAACTGTTTCTATAATGGTTTTTGATATTACTTCTAGACCCATGCTTGATGCAGTATCAGGTGGAGCCTTGTGGGCTAAAAGCTATGATGAAGCTTATGAATTGATTGAACTGATGGCTGCCAATGAATACCAGAATCCTACTCAGAGACTATCTCAGGGCAAAGCAGCAGAAATTCTGGAGTTAGATACAACTACAGCTATAGCTGCTCAGCTTAAGGCTTTGATGATGAAGGTGGATTCTTTGGCTAATTATGGAGTTAATCAGATCACTAGTGTTTGTGAGCTTTGTGCTGGTGCCCATGAGACGGAGTAGTGTGCTATTTTTAGTGATTCATCCCAGTTCGTGAGCAACTTTCCGGGGTTGCTGTAACCTGTGCCAGCCATCTATCATCCTAATAACCGCAATCATCCCAACTTCAGTTGGAGCAACACTCAGAATGCGGTTCAGCAGCCTTATCAGCAGTATCCAGCAAAGCAGTACAACCCCCCTGGTTTTCAGCAACTGCAATATGCACCAAGGCAACTACTCCAGCTACAACAGTTTAATAAAAAATCTGAATTGGAGGAGTTGAGGCTCATGTGCAAGAGCCAAGCGGTTTCTATCAAGACCTTGGAAAATAAAATTGGACAAATTGCCAATGCCTTGCTAAATCGTCAACCTGGTACCCCCTAGTGACACTGAAGTTCCAGGAAATAGGAAAGCTAAGGAGCAGGTAAAGGCAATTAAATTGAGGTATAGGAAGGTTGTAAATCCCAAACACTCTCAAGTTTCGGATGAAGAAGCTGTAGCTGAAGAAGAAGTGCAGAAGGAAGCAGAGGTGGAACCAAAGAAGACTACTGTTGAACACACTATACAGGGGAGAAACGGATCTATCCTCCACCTCCCTTTCCTAAGAGGTTGCAGAAGAAAAAGCTGGATAAGTAGTTTGAGAAGTTTCTGGAGGTGTTCAAGAAACTTCATATCAACATACCTTTCGCTGAAGCTCTTGAACAAATGCCTAGTTATGAGAAGTTTATGAAAGGTATACTTTCTCGAAAGGTGTAGCTTGATGACTTAGATGTTAGTGTAGGTGCCCAAGAGGCAATACATTATTCTTTTAAATCTTTATGTCAGTTGATCATTCAATAAATGTATTTATTATGACATTAATTACTGCGATATTTTGTTAGCATAATAAATGTCCTTAGAATCATGATACAAATTATATAGTTTAAGTATATGACTTGAACTTGAGATTATATAATATATCATATTCTTAAAGGTCCCTAGTCGAGTATTATTATATAGGACAATAATAATACATAGATAGACTAGTATGTTGTTTGACAAGATAACCACATCTCATTGGTTATAAGTATGGGGATACTAAAGTCAATACATAGGTACATGTGAGAGTACATGGTACTGGACAGACCCACAGTGAGATCCTTCATGTTTAATAAAGTCATAAGAAAGACTCACAGTGATAATGGTGTAACGATCCTTTGACTTGAAATCATTATATTTCTATACGAGGATTAATATACTTTGACTACATTAAAAGTTACTTTTGATCGGGTGATGATAAAAGTGGACATCGGGTATATCATGAGTCGTATGAGAAATATGAATGATAGATAAAGGATTTAACCCTCTTATAATTAGGAGAGATATTATTGGCCTCTTGATTGAGATTATAAAAGCATAGCCATGCTCAAATAATGATTTGTCTTGATAATCTACTCATGGATCAAGTAAACCCGGATTAAATGTTGAAGAGGATGACTAAATACATACCTCGAGTTTAATCTATAATATGTATGGTTAAAGGGAGTATATTACATGAAAAACATTAATCACGAAAGGTTTTATCTAATCACGATTTAATTATTGTTTAATTGGGTAACAATGATGTATTACTAGATACCGCTCATTGTTTATAATTTTATTAGAGAATAAAATTATTGCCAATTAAATAATAGCCTATAGGGTCGCACAAATAGAGCACTTAATGGAATAGTTAATTTAAAATTATGGATTTAAATTAATTGATGATTATTTGAATTTTATTATAATTATGTAAGACTTAATTGAGATAATATAAATTCGAATTAAAAGGAATGTTTTTGCCCGTAATAATTAAGTATGACTTAGTTATTAATTAAATAATAGAAAATCGTTTTTATTATTTAATCCAATACCTACTAGGGTTGGGCTTTGCTGTTATGGGCCTTTTTAATCAGCCATTATAAATACATAATGATAGGTTAAAGAGGCTTGTACGTTTTTGAGAAAACCCTAGCAGCAAAGAGAGGCAGAGGCAATTCAGATCGTCAAGAAGGAGGCTAGTACATCCATTCCGTAGTCAAGTTCGTGAGATGTTCGTGAAGGTGCTCGTGTGGATACCATAGAGGTGTTTCTCCGAGAGGTAGACACAAAGCGTGATAGCTAGGATCTCCGTTGAGTTCGTGAAAGTTAAGCTCTTGAAAGGTATGATTCGTTATCTCCATAATTTGCCCATAATTATACATGGATCCTGTTTTTGGGTTTCAAAATTTTTATTTTATTTACGTTTATCCGCTGCGTTTTATGCCTTCAGAACCTGACAATGGTATCAGAGCCAAGTTTCGATCCTGGGACCTGTGGATATAAGATAACTGTTATCATGGCAGACTCATCATACATGCATACTTGTAAAAATATAATAAACACGTAACCAAATCAGCCCCTTATACACGTAGCTCTGATGTCATTGTTTTGCTAGCATTCTTAGGGTTTCATTTTTAATTTGTGTTTATGACATATGCTTTACTTATTTATTATTCTTGATTGGATCATGATAAGTGATAAATATTATGTCATCTTTATATGATCTATCATGTTCTTTAATGGTTACTTGAGCATGGTGCATAGTTATGGCCTTAAGACCTTAGTTGTAATGGTTTATTCTTTTGGTTTGTAATAAATACGACTTGCATGTCGTTTTCTATTTGTAGTTGTTTTATCTCGAATGTAACTCGAGTTCTTTTGTAAGTTCATTAGTATAATTTTTAATGTAACATCCAAGAAGGACAAGGGAAAGAGGAGGCATCCTATGGAGGCCAAGGAGACAATGGAAGCAACAGAGAAGACATATGTAATAGTTATTTTTACACCATAGATTGACCTTGATCTTTTCATTAGCCTGAAAAGATCACATAGGATTGGGCCATAACTATTGCACGTTTACTTTACGCACTTTTCATATGATATATAAATAGTATGTGTAGAGTAGAAAATGCATGTTTTAATTAGATTAATGATGCATGTATGTATTAGATACATCACCCATGCCATGCCTTTAAACAAGATAAAATCTGTAACGACTCAAGATTTAAAATTAACAAACGATCATGAGATTCTCGTGTTTATGAAACACAGAATAAAATATGAATTTTCTTTATTTCTGACATGGGGCTATTTTGTCAACAACGGGTTCATAGAACTTGTAAGGCTGTGGGTTTTAAGCAAGACCGATGTTACTCCTCCACTACCTGGAAATCAAACCATTGACGAGTATTGATTTGATGTATTTTATTCAAGGAAAAATTGGGAATCTCTTTATGATGGGATCATGATCGTTCTAAATTAAAAATCCCTAAGTAAAAATATTAAGTTTTAATCAGATGTTTTCCAATGAATGAACACTCATTAAATCCTAGATCGATAAGGGGAAGGGCTGTAAGTGGCAGGGGACTCCTATCTATCGTGGTGAAATGCGACAAAAATAAACGGTTATATGCGGACGTTGTATCATTGGGTCTAACTTAACCGAGTCATCATAATAAGGTGAATATAAACGGTTATATTCAACTATTATGAACTTAGAAGCATAGAGTTTGGTTAAAAATCTATTAGATAGATAAGATCAATTGTTGTTCACCAAATTATCCAAGAATTATATATGATATAATTGACAACTGTTGTCTACCTAAATAATCATGTTTTAAGGATACCAGTGGTTGACTTAGAATATGACGAAATATGGATCTTGGCTCATTAGAAAGATTTATGGGATATACTTTCCGAATTAATAGTTAGGGCTATTAATTTGATAAAAAAAATAGTGGGAGATATATTATGAATATATCATAATCATATGAACATAAAATTTTAACTCAGACAATCTAATGTTTATTTTGCGCTTTTATTATTGTAGATACTGAGTAATGGCAAACAACACAAACACACTATCCGTACGTTCAGTCCTTGAGAAGGACAAGCTGACAGGAGGAAATAACTTCCTAGACTGGCAGAGGAATTTGAGGATTGTCCTCAGGTAGGAGCGCAAGCTTCATGTCATTGATATTCCTCCTCCAGGCCCCCTTCCTGAGGGTGCTACTGCTGATGAACGAGCAGCACGCACAAGGGATGAGAATGATGCAAATGATGTTGCATGTCTTATGTTGGCAACTATGAGTGCTGAGCTTCAAAAACAGCATGTGCATATGGATGCATATACTATCAATGAGCACTTGCAAAGCATGTTTGCAAGCCAAACTCGTCAAGAAAGGTTCAACACGAGTAAGTCACTTTTTAATTACAAATAAGGGGCGAGTGAACCAGTTGGCCCACATGGTCTGAAGATGATTGGTTACATTGAGTACCTTGAAACTTTGGGTTTCCCGATTGGTCCGGAAACTGGTATTGACCTAATCATGAATTCTTTGAACAACAAATTCACTCAGTTTGTTGTGAACTACAATATGAATGAATTTGACAAAACACCTACTGAATTGTTGCATATGTTGAGAACATATGAGACCAACATGAAGACAGCTGAACCTGCGCCCATACTGATGGTGGGAAATAAAGGTAAGGCCAAAGGGAAGGGCAAATGGAAGGGTAAGAAGAAGATTGGATCTGATTCTACACCCAAGCCAAAGTCAGGTCCCAAACAGGATTTAAATCCTAAAGGTGGTATGGCCAAGGGTGAATGTCACTACTGTAAGAAAGATGGTCACTGGAAGAGAAACTGTCCAATTTACTTGGAGGATCTGAAGAAAAAGAAAGCAGTTCAGATTTCTGGATCAGGTATTTATGTTATAGAAGTCAATTTTTCTATTTCTACATCTTGGGTATTTGATACTGGATGTGCTTCTCACATTTGTATAAATGTGCAGGGCCTGCAGAGAAGTAGAACTTTGGCTAAGGGAGAAGTGGACCTAAGAGTAGGCAATGGAGCAAAAGTTGCTGCTTTAGCTGTAGGGACTTATTATTTATCTATGCCCTCTGGGCTTGTTTTAAAACTAGAAGACTATTTTTACGTGCCTGCGATTCGCAGAAACATTATTTCTGTTTCTTGTTTGGACAAGAAAGGTTTTTCGTTTACAATAAAGAACAACAGTTGCTCTTTTGCTTTGAATGATTTAACCTATGGTGTTGTACGTTTATTGAATGGTTTATATGTTCTTGATTTAGATAACCCTGTCCGTAATATAGAAAACAAATGACTTAAAATGAATGACTCAAATCAAACATACCTCTGGCATTGTCGTCTAGGCCACATAAATGAGAAACGCATATCCAAATTACATAAGGATGGATACTTGGATAAGTTTGATTTTGAATCATACCAAGAATGCGAATCTTGTTTGCTTGGTAAGATGACTAAAGCCCCTTTCACTGGTAAGGGTCAAAGGGCCACTAAACGTCTGGAGCTAATATATAGTGATGTATGTGGCCCAATGCGTGTAATGGCTAGAGGAGGCTACTACTAATTCATAACATTTACTGATGATTTCAGTAGATATGGATATGTATATCTTATGAAGAACAAATCCGATTCTTTTGAAAAATTTAAAGAATACAAGGTTGAAGTAGAGAAGCAAATTGGCGGAGATGCAAGTATTAAGATCTTACGATCCGATCGTGGGGGTGAATACTTAAGCACCGAATTTAGAGAGTATTTGAAAGAGTGTGGTATTGTATCACAACTCACTCCGCCAGGAACAACTCAATGGAATGGAGTTTCAGAGAGGAGAAATCGCACCTTGTTGGACATGGTGCGATCAATGATGAGTCATGCAGATCTTCCAATTAGTTTCTGGGGTTACGCTCTAGAAACATCGGCTTTCACACTTAACCGTGTTCCTATTAAGAAGGTTCAAAAGACTCCATATGAGATATGGAAGGAGAAACGGTCAGGCATGAACTTTATAAAAGTTTGGGGATGTAAGGCGCTTGTTAAACGTCAAGAATCTGACAAGCTTGGACCTAAATCCGAAGAGTGAATTTTTGTAGGATACCCTAATGAAATAAAGGCTTATTATTTTTATAGTCCTTCTAAGCAGAAAGTGTTTATTGTTCGAGATGCTGTCTTCATAGAAAGAGATTTTGTTTCCAAAAGAAACAGTGGGAGAATTATAGATCTCGATGAAGATCGAGAACCGCAAAATAGCATTGAACCTGAAGTGGAACAAGAGCAGAATAATGATAATGCTCAACAAACACAGGTGTTCGTCGATCTGGTAGATTTTGCCATGAGCTAGAGAGATATGGATTTCTCATGACTCAGTGTGGTGATTTGATGCTCATAGATGAAGATGAGCCTCTCACATACCAAGATGCTATGAACAGTCCAGACTCTAAGAGATGGCTTGAAGCCATGAAATCCGAGATAGATTCCATGTATGAAAACCAAGTATGGACTTTGGTTGATCCACCTGAAGGGGTAAAACCCATAGGGTGCAAATGGGTTGTTAAGAAGAAAAAGGGCATGGATGGAAATGTTCAAACCTATAAAGCTAGGCTGGTTGCAAAAGGTTTCAAACAAATTCATGATATTGACTATGATGAAACTTTCTCACCAGTGGCTATGGTCAAGTCTATAAGGATTTTACTTGCCATTGCAGCATTCCATGATTATGAAATCTGGCAAATGGATGTCAAAACAGCCTTCCTTAATGGAAGCCTTGAAGAGGATGTGTACATGACACAACCTGAGGGTTTTTTCGATCCAAGGAATGCTGGCAAGGTATGTAAATTGCGTTGATCCATTTATGGATTGAAGCAATCCTCTAGGAGATGGAATATCCATTTTGATGAAATAGTCACAGAGTATGGCTTTGTTCAAAACGAAGATGAACCGTATGTTTACAAGAAGGTTCGTGGGAGCTATGTGGCATTCATAGTACTATATATTGATGATATACTACTAATGGGGAATGACATACCTTCTCTAAAGGCTGTTAAGACTTGGTTAGGGAGCAATTTCTCCATTAAAGACTTAGGAGAGGCATCCTACATTCTAGGAATGAGGATCTATAGAGAAAGATCTAGAAGGATGATCGGTCTAAGTCAGAGCACATACATTGATAAGGTTTTGCATCGTTTTGGAATGCAAAATGCAAAAAGGGGATATGTCCCCGTGTCTCAAGGGATAACGATCTCTAAGGACCAGTGTCCGAAATCATTGGATGAGAAGGACCATATGAATAAAGTTCCATATGCTTCAGCAATTGGATCTATCATATATGCAATGGTATGTACTCGCCCAGATGTCTCGTATGCTTTGAGCATGACGAGAAGATACTAGTCTAATCCGGGTGAAGGTCAGTGGACGGCAGTTAAGAATATTCTTAAGTACCTGAAAAGAACTAAAGATTCATTCTTGGTGTATGGAGGAGAAGAGAAACTCGTTGTAAAAGGTTACACCGATTCAAGTTTCCAAATAGACAGAGAAGATACTGTATCACAGTCTGGTTTTGTGTTTTGTCTAAACGGAGGTGCTGTAAGCTGGAAGAGTTCAAAGCAAGAAACAGTAGCTGATTCTACAATGGAGGCTGAGTACATTACAGCTTGTGAAGCAGCTAAGGAGGCCGTTCGGATTCAAAAGTTCATTTCTGATTTGGGAGTGGTTCCATCGATCGCAGATCCCCATAGATCTATACTGCGATAATAATGGAGCCATTGCACAGCCTAAAAAACGTAGATCACACTCCCGGGCTAAACATATACTCAGGAGATTTCACCTTATTCAAGAGATTAATGAAAGGGGTGATATACACATATGTAAAGTGCACACAAATGATAACATTGCAGACCCACTGACCAAAGGCTTGTCGCAGCAGAAGCACGATGGTCACACTAGTTCCATGGGTATTAGATATATGGGTGATTGGCTCTAGTGCAAGTGGGAGATTGTTAGTGTAGGTGCCCTAGAGGCAATACATTATTCTTTTAAATCTTTATGTCAGTTGATCATTCAATAAATGTATTTATTATGACCTTAATTACTGCGATATTTTGTTAGCATAATAAATGTCCTTAGAATCATGATACAAATTGTATAGTTTAAGTACATGACTTGAACTTGAGATTAAATAATATATCATATTCTTAAAGGTCCCTAGTCGAGTATTATTATATAGGACAATAATCATACATAGATAGACTAGTATGTTGTTTGACAAGATAACCACATCTCATTGGTTATAAGTATGAGGATACTAAAGTCAACACATAGGAACATGTGAGAGTACATGGTACTGGACAGACCCACAATGAGATTCTTCATGTTTAATAAAGTCATAAGAAAGACTCACAGTGATAATGGTGTAACGATCCTTTGACTTGAAATCATTATATTTCTATACGAGGATTAATATACTTTGACTACATTAAAAGTCACTTTTAATCTTTTAGCAAAAAAAAAAAAGTCACTTTTGATCGGGTGATGATAAAAGTGGACATCGGATATATCATGAGTCGTATGAGAAATATGAATGATAGATAAAGGATTTAACCCTCCTATAATTAGGAGAGATATTATTGGCCTCTTGATTGAGTGAGATTATAAAAGCATGGCCATGCTCAAATAATGATTTGTCTTGATAATCTACTCATGGATCAAGTAAACCCGGATTAAATATTGAAGAGGATGACTAAATACATGCCTCGAGTTTAATATATAATATGTATGGTTAAAGGGATTATATTACATGAAAAACATTAATCATGAAAGGTTTTATCTAATCACGATTTAATTATTATTTAATTGGGTAACAATGATGTATTACTAGATACCGCTCATTATTTATAATTTTATTAGAGAATAAAATTATTGCCAATTAAATAATAGCCTATAGGGTCGCACAAATAGAGCACTTAATGGAATAGTTAATTTAAATTATGGATTTAAATTAATTGATGATTATTTGAATTTTATTATAATTAAGTAAGACTTAATTGAGATAATATAAATTTGAATTAAAAGGAATGTTTTTGCCCATAATAATTAAGTATGACTTAGTTATTAATTAAATAATATAAATTCGTTTTTATTATTTAATCCAATACCTACTAGGGTTGGGCTTTGTTGTTATGGGCCATTTTAATCAGCCATTATAAATACATAATGATAGGTTAAAGAGGCTTGTACATTTTTGAGAATACCCTAGCAGCAAAGAGAGGCAGAGGCAATTCAGATCGTCAAGAAGGAGGCTAGTACATCCATTCCATAGTCAAGTTCGTGAGACATTCTTGAAGGTGCTCGTGTGGATACCATAGAGGTGTTTCTCCGAGAGGTAGACACAAAGCGTGATAGCTAGGATCTCCGTTGAGTTCGTGAAAGTTAAGCTCTTGAAAGGTATGATTCGTTATCTCCATAATCTTCCCATAATTATACATGGATCCTGTTTTTGGGTTTCAAAATTTTTTGTTTTATTTACGTTTATCCGCTGCATTTTATGCCTTCGGAACCCAACATTAGAGACCGTTGCTCTCACGGAGGAATATAGTGTTGTACTGCAACAGAAGTTGCCTCCAAAGCTTAAGGATCTTGGAAGCTTCACTATTCCTTGCACCATTGGAAAAGTGTTATTTGACAAATGCTTATGTGACTTGGGAGCCAGCATCAATCTGATGCCTTTGTCAATCTTCAAGAAGTTGGACTTACCTGATCCAAAGCCTACTTAAATGACTTTGCAGTTGGCCGACCATTCTATTACATATCCACGAGGCAATGTGGAGGATGTCTGGGTCAAGGTGCATAAACTTATCTTTCCTGCTGATTTTGTAATTCTGGATTTCGAGGAGGATAAGAAGATTCCCATAATCTTGGGAAGACCTTTCTTGGCTACTGGCCGAACCTTGATAGATGTGCAGAAGGGTGAGCTCACCATGCGAGTGCTGGATCAGGATGTAACTTTTAATGTGTTGAATGCCATGAAATTCCCTATGGAAAATGAGGAGTGCTTAAAGGTGGAGTTGGTCGATTATATGGTTACTTCAGAACTTGATCAATTGCTAAGGTCTGATGCCTTAGAAAAGGCCTTGTTGGGGAATTCTAATAGTGAAGATGATGAAGGTGATTAGCAGTTGCAATATTTGAATGCTTCTCCCTGGAAGCGAAAGATGGATATGCCTTTTAAATCTCTTGGAATGGGGGAGCTGAACAAATCTCCAAAGCGCCTCAAGCCATCTATTGAGGAAGCTCCTACACTTGAGCTTAAACCATTGCCTGAACACTTAAGGTATGTATTTTTAGGTGATGTATCTACTTTTCCAGTTATTATTGCATCTGACCTTTCAGACAGTGATGAGGAAAAACTTTTAAGAATTCTGAGAGAGTTTAAATTGGCAATTGGATGGACGATAACAGATATTAAGGGAATCGGCCCTTTTTATTGCATGCATAAAATTCTGCTACAGGAAGGTAGCAAGCCTACTATTGAGCAACAAAAAAGGCTAAATCTGATCATGAAATAAGTTCTTGGGTAAGTCCAGTTCAGTGTGTACTAAAGAAAGAAGGTATCACCGTTGTTGCTAATGAGAAGAATGAGCTCATTCCTACTCGAACAGTCACGGGGTGAAGAGTTTGCATGGACTACAGGAAGCTGAACAAGGCCACGAGAAAGATCACTTCCCTTTGACTTTTATTGATTAGATGCTCGACAGGTTGGCTGGGCATGAGTATTACTATCTTCTGGATGGATATTCGGGCTATAATCAGATTTGTATCGCTCCAGAAGATCAGGAAAAAACTACCTTCACTTGTCCATTTGGTACTTTCGCCTTCAGAAGAGTTTCTTTTAGTTTGTGTGGAGCACCGGCCACATTTCAGAGATGCATGATGGCTATCTTCTCTAACATGATTGGTCAGAATGTGGAGGTGTTAATGGACGACTTCTCTGTATTTGGTGATTCATTTGATGAGTGCTTGCAGAATCTTAGCGACGTTCTTAAAAGGTGTGCTAAGACCAATCTGGTTCTCAACTGGGAGAAATGTCACTTTATGGTGTGACAGGGCATTATTCTTGGTCACAAGGTCTCTAGTAAAGGTCTTTAGGTGGACAAAGCCAAGGTGGGGGTCATTGAAAATCTTCATCCACCAATTTCTGTTAAGGGAGCTCGCAGCTTTCTTGGTCATGCGGGTTTCTATAGGTGGTTCATCAAGGACTTCTTAAAAATCTCTAAACCTTTGTGCAATCTTCTGGAGAAAGATGTCCCGTTCAAGTTTGATGATGAGTGCCTAGTTGTTTTTGAGTTTTTGAAGAACAGTTTGAGCACGGCACCTGTCATAATTGCACCTAATTGGAATGAACCTTTTAAGATGATGTGCGATGCAAGTGACTATGCAGTTGGAGCAGTTTTTGGGCAGAGAAAGAACAACATATTTCATGTGGTCTACTATACTAGTAAGACCCTAAATGGTGCTCAACTGAATTATACTACTACTGAGAAAGAACTTTTGGCCATTATCTATGGTTTTGAGAAGTTTCGATCTTATTTGCTTGGGACGAATGTGACAGTTTTCACTGATCACGCTGCAATTCGATATCTCATCTCGAAGAAGGACTCGAAGCCTAAATTGATTGGATGGGTTCTTCTGCTTCAAGAGTTTGAATTAAAGATCAGGGACATAAAGGGTACTGAGAATCAAGTTGTTGATCATCTCTCTCATTTGGAAAATCCAAGTGCAACTTCCTAGGATAAGATATTGATAAATGAGTATTTTCCTGATGAGCAACTGTTTGGAATGCAAGAGGAAGAATTGTGGTTTGCAGACATTGTGAACTACCTTGTGAGTAATATCATGCCTCCAGACTTATCGTACGCTCAAAGGAAGAAGGTTTTTCATGAGGTAAAGTGGTACATGTGGGATGAACCATATATGTTTAGGCAATGAGCTAACCAAATCATCAGGAGATGTATTCCGTACAGCAAAACGGGGGGAATCTTGCGAGACTGTCATTCGACTATTTATGGAGGCCAGTATGGTGGAGAGAAGACATATGCTCGTGTCCTTCAAGCGGGATTCTTCTGGCCAACATTGTTTAAGAATGCACATCATTTTACTTTAAAGTGTGATCGATGCCAGCGTGTGGGTAATATGTCCAAGAGGGATGAGATGCCTCTTAATGTGCTTCTCGAGGTTGAAGTCTTTGATGTTTGGGAAATCGACTTCATGGGGTCATTTGTCTCATCTTGTAATAATCAGTATATCTTGCTAGCGGTCGATTATGCGTCGAAATGGGTTGAAGAAAAGGCTTTACCGACAAATGATGCGAAGGTAGTGCTTAATTTTCTTTATAAGCAGATATTCACACGATTTGTGACTCCAAGAGTCATAATCAGTGACGAGGGATCGCATTTTTGCAATCGCAAGTTCACTGCCATGATGCAAAGGTATAATGTAAATTATCGCATTGCTACAGCCTACCATCCTCAGACTAATGGTCAAGCTGAGGTGTCTAACAGGGAGATCAAGCGTATTTTAGAGAAAGTTGTGTGTCCATCAAGGAAATACTGGTCTTTAAAGCTTGATGAAGCTGTTTGGGCATATAGAACAGCATACAAGACTCTGTTGGGAATGTCGTCGTTTCAGTTGGTTTATGATAAGGGGTGTCATTTGTATGTGGAGCTTGAACATAAAGTGTATTGGGCTTTAAAAAAGTTGAACCTTGATTTGGATGCAGCTGGTAAGAAAAAAATGCTTCAATTGAATGACCTCGACAAATTTCGGCTTCAAGCATATGAAAATAACAAAATGTACAAGGAGAAAGTCAAGAGGTGGCACGATAGGGGTCTAGTGCTCAAGTCATTTGTGTCGGGATAACAAGTTCTGTTATTTAACTCTCATCTCCGTCTTTTTCCTGGAAAATTCAAGTCGAGATGGTTCGGGCCTTTCATAATCAAAACTGTATTTCTGCATGAGGCTGTGGAGATTTTTGAGAATGATCCAGGCCAAGCATTCAAGGTAACTGGTCAGATGTTGAAGCACTACCATGGGGATACGGCAAACCGTGAGGTGGTTAGTGTTGTTTTATTGTCTACTTGATATCGAGATTCTACGCCAAGCTAATGACGTAAACCAAGTGCTTCTTGGGAGGCGACCCAAGTTTGTTGTACATTAGTAGGTAGAGGAAGCAGAAAGAAAAGAGAAAAACACAAAAAAATCAGAAAAACAGAAAAAAAATCAGGGCCAACTACAGTAGCACGGCGCGCCCACGCTGTAGAGCAGGGGGGCCGCACTGAAATGTCAGAAGCACGGCGCGCCCGCGCCAAGGTAGCGCACGGACGCGCTGGGTCCCTGTGTTCGAAAAAAATATAAGTCAAAATGAGTGCAAATTCGGGAATTTTAATACAAAATCAATTCCCACCCGAATTTTACTCACCCACATCCCAAATTTCCCTTCCAAATCAAACTCATTATTCCCATTATTCCCATAATCAATTCCCACTCCTTTTCCATAACTAATTCTCTCCCAATCTCCTATATATTCATACACTTATACCCAAACTTCTCCATCACTTCTCAAAACTCTCAAACACACAAATATCTCTTACAAACTTCTATTCTCTCAAACTTATTCAATTTCATTGGCACCAAAAAGACAGAGAACTCATGTAAGCAGCAACACCACTGATTCTTCGAGTGCGGGTGGTGTGAGGCCTAGACTTTCAACTCCCGAGGCTGAGGCGGAGTATGTGAGGCTGTTATCAAATCCTATAGCCAAGGAGCGTGGTTTTCTGCCATCAGGGAAAGATGGTAAGTTATTGAAGATGATTTTGGAGATGGGATGGGTTGCTTTTTGCAAGACCCCCGCTGTTGTGCCCATGAGTGTGGTGCGTGAGTTTTATGCTAATGCTAAGGCGGAGAAGAACGGTTTCACGGTGGTTAGGGGGATGACGGTGGAGTACAATGCTGAGGCTATTCGTAGGGCGATTGAGCAGCCCGAGAGGAGGCTAGATCAAGAGAATTGGAATGAGAAGACTCCGAAGGAGTTCCTTGGATTTGATTATTGCTACCCTGTGTGTGCCTGAGACTCATTGGAAGTTCAAGAAAGGCACTAATGAGTATGCCACGTTCCCTGTATCGTGCATGAACAGGTTTGCACGTGCATGGAATTATTTTTTATGTGCTAACATCATGCCATCTTCTCACGTGCATGAGTTTACTGTGGAGCGTGCGCGTTTGTTGTGGGGTATTCTGCAGGGAGACTATGTGGATCTTGGGATGGGACGAAGTTGTGTGTGGCGTTTGGCATTCGTTGGCCCGCATATGAGCAACTGCAGCTCCCTAGTTCCCCGATTGATAGTCCAATGTTGTTGAATATGACAGAGTGGTATGGTGGGAAGCCCGATCGTAAGGGGCTTGGATATTCTTATGACCATCTGACTGGTGGAAGACCAGTGGATCAGACTTATGCTGGTGGGACTTTGCAGGCTCTTCGAGAAGCTTGGAGAGCTCAGTTGAAAGAGGAGGATGGTCCTTCGGGATCGTAGCAGCAGCAGCAGGAAGCATAGGGCAGTGCTGGTTTGAGTACGATACAGTATAGGCATTTAGCTAGAAGGATGGATGCGATGCATGACATCCATAACAGGTTTGCACATGATCTCACCCCAAGCATTGGGGACTGTATTCAGAGCCACATGAGTTGACATCCAGTGGCCAGTATTCGGTGAGGACTCTGTGTATCCACCTCCTGACACTCCTGACATTCCACCCCTTGAGGGTGATGACCCTGTTTCTGATCAGGTATGCCTGATTCCTTGCTATTACCTTCACTGAGGACAGTGAATATTTTAAGTTTGGGGGTAGTAGTTAAGGATTGTGTGTTTTGTGTGAGTCGCATATATTTTGCATATTCATGATAGTTTAGTTCATATAGTGGCATATTTGCCATGTAGTAGTTTTTTTATTTTGTAGTTTTTATGATAGTTGCTGCATATAGTTTCATGCATTTGCGTAATAACATGATCCCTTATATGATTTTGCCGATTGATTTATGATATTGATGCTAGTATAGTGGTGTCGTATTTAGTGATGTTAAGTCTTGTCAAGTTGATCTGCATGCTAGAGGCAATTGTATTTCACTAAGTCTTATAGGTTGCTTGAGGGCTAGATCATGGTCATGGTTTATTTGTTTGTCAAAGTTTAATCGCTTGTTTATATTTAGAATTTAGGATATTTTCTTAATGATAAAATAACATGGATATTTCAAAATCAGAGAAAATTGGATTTCGTTGCTAGTTGTTGTGGTTAGGTGTCAAATGGCTAGTAGTCGGCTCATTTTATATGAGTGGTCTAGGGTTGAACGAGATGGAGCGAAACGTACTCGTTCAAAAATTTGTGGAAAAAGAAAAAAAAGAGAAAAAAATGGAAAAAATATATGTGTTTATGCATAATTGATCATGAGTGGGCTCTTTAATACTCGAGTTATTAAGTTCTTAGGTGACTTTGTGCCTAGTGACCTAAAGCTTTTTATAGTCTGGGATCCACTAACCTAACGCTCGCTATATGGATATTATTGTATAAGTCTTTCGTGGACCTCACTCATTGCACGTTAAAATAAGCATATTTGTGTTGTTTTTATGATGTGAATAAAAGCATGAATCCATGTAAAACTTCGATATAAGAATTAAAGTGTTATACGTTATTTTGAGTTTAGCTTTTATTCAATTTATAACCTTGCGATTGCTTTGATGAGTAGTGAGTCATGATTATTGATCTAGTTGTGATATTATATCTGTAAGCATTTGCACACAGGCACATTTCTGGCTTGTAAGTTGATTTGAAGGGCTTGATTGATCTTTGTGAGAATAACTGCATTTGTTGAGATGTTGCTTGTTGGTTGGTTTAGTTATTTTATGAGGATCATTGCATTCATATAGTTTGCATTCATGCATTTTATTTCTTCTTCTTTGAGTCTGTTTATGCTTGAGGACAAGCATCCGTTCAAGTTTGGGGGTATGTTGAGTGGCATTTATGACACTTTATAACACTCCGTAAAGCTTTGAAATGGTATTTTGTACTCGAGTTGTTAGTGTTTTTAACTTGTTTTTGTATTTTAGGCATTTATCAGGATTACAGGTGAATTAGTATTATCTATGCTACAATGAAGATTCTTCTTACCCAAGGGTAATAAGACTGGATGATGGTTTAGAAAGAAACCATATCTCTGCTTTAAGGACTGTAATCTACCAGATTGAAAGTCGGAATAAAGAGATGAAGCAAGTCAAGACTACACTATCTCAAGTCCTGAGGATTAAAGAAGAAAAGCTGATATCAAGCTTTGTCAAGAATCACTTTGGATTTAGATTGACTCAGTGAGATTGGTAAAAGCTACAAGGACTGTAAGTTGTAGTTAGTTATCTAGTTAAACTCTTATTTGCATTTGTACTTAAATGTTTTTGATATCATCAAATCTATTAACTTGTATATTTTGCATAATTTACAAGTTGGGGGAGATTGTTAAATATATTTGAGATGTCATGTCTAATATGATTTGTGTTTAGTTTTCAGAACTTAACAACAGGACAAATCAGGACTTACTGAAATCAGGACTTACTGGAAGTCGGAGCTTAATATCAGAACTTAAGGTCATATCAGAACTTAAGTGCGGGAAGACTTTCAATTAAGGAATGAAGCTGATTTACAGGAGAAGATCGAGACTAAAACAATAGAAGATATGCATGGAAAGAGTTAGAAGACTTGTAGAAGATATCTGATTGATATATTTTAGGAGACAGAATTATATTCCATATCAATTAGAAGTTATCTTGTAAATGTGTACTAAATAAACACAGACTTAGGGTTTACACTATATGTGTTATCATTATCGAGAAGATTATACATTGTAACCTAGAAGCTCTTAGTTATATTTTTTCATCATTGAGAGAGAATAGCAGTTCATATTGTAACAGAGTTTATTTAATATACTTGATCTTTGGTACATACTTGTGTTAAATCGATTTGATTGTATAAACACTGTATACAACCCCGTTCTGTAGTGTTGTGTGACCTAACAAATAGTATCGGAGCTTTTCTGTTAACACACATACAGTAAAGATCCAAACAATCATGTCTGAAGAAACACAAACCCCAACTAAGCCCACCAAAACTCAAGAAACTCAAAACACTCAAACCCACCATCGATATGAGACTATTAGGGTTCCCATACTGAGACCTTCTGAGTATCCCATATGGAAAGTGAAGATGGTTATGTTTCTGGAAGCTACAGATCCAGAATACCTTGATAGGATTAATGAAGGACCATATAAGCCTACCAAGCTCTCTGTTGCAGTTGCTGATCAACCAGCAAAGTCCATACTAAAGGAGAAAGGTGATTACACAGCTGAAGACATCTCATTTATTGCCAAGGATGCAAGGGTAAGGCATTTGCTGCATAGTGCCATTGATAATGTCATGTCAAACAGGGTAATTCATTGCAAGACTGCAAAAGAGATATGGGATGCTTTGGAGACAAGATGTCAGGGAACTGATGCAATCGAGAAGAACAGGAGGACTATACTCACTCAAGAGTATGAGCACTTTGACTCAAAAGCTGATGAGTCATTAACTAACTTATATGACAGGTTTGTCAAACTCTTAAATGACCTGTCACTGGTGGACAAAGAATATGATCTTGAAGATTCAAATCTAAAATTCCTTTTAACTCTTCCTGAAAATTGGGATTTGAAGTATACTACCATAAGAGACAACTATGACCTTACTGAAACTACTCTTGATGAAATTTATAGTATGCTCAAGACTTATGAACTTGAGATGGATCAAAGGAGCAAGAGGCATGGAAGAAAGTCAAGGACAGTTGCTCTTATAGCTGAGGAGGAATCTCCTAAAGTGGTTACCTCAAAGAGGGGCAAAGGAGAGGCTCTCATCATAAAGTCTGATTCAGAGGCATCAAATTTTGATGATGATGATTCAGAAACTGAAAGTTTACCTGAAATAGATGTTGATAAAGAGATGATGAAACTGTGTGCTCTTATGGTGAAGGGTATCACAAAGATAGCCTACAGGAAATTCAGAAAAGGCAAGAAGTTTTCCATGAAAAGTGGAAGTTCTGATAAGAAAGGGTTTAGAAAGTCTGAAGGCAAAGGAGGAAAGTCTGACAGAGGAGACAACCCAAATGTCAAATGCAACAATTGTGGTGAAAGAGGCCACATATCTCCTGACTGCAAGAAAGGAAAAAGTGACAAAGGCAAGGCACTTGTCACAAAGAAGAAAAGCTGGACAGACACTTCAGATTCTGAACATGAGGTGAACTATGCCTTGATGGCAAATGCTGATAGCAGTACTGAAACTGCTGAATTGAAGGTACCTCAAACAACTTATACTTTTCATACTGATGATATTACTGAGTTGAGATTATATCTTAAAACCATGTTCATTAGTTATAGAGATCAGACTTTAACATATGAAAGATTAACATCTGAAAACCTTGCTTTTAAAAAAAATGACTATTTAGAAAAGGAGTTAGTTTTTCTTCATCAAACTAAGAAAGAAAGAGATGATGCTTTGTATGTTAGAAATGAAGTGTTAAAGTTGAATGAATCTCTAAAAGCTGACTTAGAAAAAGAAAGAGAGATTATCAGAACTTGGACTAACTCTGGCACAACAACTCAGAATTTACTAAGTAGTGGAAACTGAAAAGAGGGCTTAGGTTATGGAGATGATAAAAGTGATAAAGGAATTGAAAAAATTGAGCCAATTGTTGTTAAACAGACTGCTAAGCCAAAGGTAAATCCTGTTAAGTTTGTAGCAAAAACTGTAAATTCTGATTCTGAAAAGATGAAAGAGTCTAGGACAGAAGTCAAAGAAAAGTCAACTTTTGACAAATTGAAATAGGATAAACCAGCTGAAGTTAACATAGGTTTAATGACTAAAAAGCAGCTTAAGTATAAGCTGAAAGAGATTAGAAATGTCAACAAGGTAAATGAAGCTAGGAAAAATAGGAATGGAAAGGAAGGTGTGAATAAAAGCAATAATTATATGCCTGTTCCTAATGCTCCTACAAAAAAATATTATAACTGTGGAAACTCTAACCATCTTGCTTCTTTTTGTAGGAAAAATAAAGATATAAACTCTTTACCTCCTAAATCAGGAGTTAAGAGTCATTCTGTTAGGTTTAAGCCACAAAATCCTTGTTTTCATTGTGGTAGTTTATGGCATTCCATTTATACTTGTAAGGAATATCATAGTTTGTACTATGATTATTATCAAATAAAACCTTCTTTGAAGAAAGTTAGTACTATTCCTTCTAGTGTAAAGTCTGATGCAAAGTCTGATATAAGTTCTGATAAACAGCATGTTAGCATAAACTCTGAAATTAAATCCGCTGCAAATGCTAACAAACTTAAAAAGGCCAAAGGATCCAAGCAAGTCTGGGTCCTTAAAACTAACCAATAGTGGTTTTTGTGATTGCAGGGCAACTAGAAAAATATCCTAGTGCTGGACAGTGGATGTTCAGGACATATGACTGGAAATAAAGCCCTGCTGTCAGACTTTGTGGAGAAAGCTGGCCCAGGAGTTTCTTATAGAGATGGCAACATGGGAAAAATTCTGGGATATGGCAATATAAATCTTGGGAATGTCATCATTGAAACAGTAGCTCTTGTCTCATGACTTAAACACAATCTGCTAAGTGTGAGTCAAATCTGTGACAGAGGTTATCATGTGGATTTCTTTGAAGAACACTGTGAGGTTGTAAGCAATTCTACAGGCAAATTGGTTCTAAAAGGTTACAGGCATGGTAACATTTATGAAGCCAAACTTTCAACAAGTTCTGATGGTTCTGCAATCTGTCTGTTGAGTAGAGTATCAATTGAAGAAAGCTGGAATTGGCACAAAAGACTCTCTCATTTAAATTAACAACATAAATGAGCTAGTAAAGAAAGATCTTGTGAGAAGACTGCCAAAATCAGTATTTGCTCCTGATGGCCTTTGTGATTCATATCAAAAGGCAAAACAAAGAAAATCTTCATTCAAGAGCAAAACTAAATCTTCAATTCTTGAGATTTCTCACCTACTGCATGTTGATCTATTTGGTCCAGTCAATGTCATGTCTATTGCAAAGAAGAAATATGATATGGTTATAGTGGATGAGTTCATAAGGTACACTTGGGTGTATTTCTTGCACAAGAAGAATGAGACTGCATCTACTCTAACTGATCATGTCAGACAACTGGATAAATTGGTCAAAGATTATGTCAAGATTATAAGAAGTGATAATGGCACTGAGTTCAAGAATTCAATCATGGAAGAGTTCTGCAAAGAGCATGGAATTAAACAGGAATTTTATGCACCTGGAACTCCACAGCAAAATAGAGTTGTAGAAAGAAAGAACAGGACTTTCATTGAAGTCAGGTACTCCTTTGAGATCTAGAGTAAATATGTGGAAGGGAAGATCCAAGTGCATTGTTGGTATTAAGTAATATGCATTAGAAAAGCAAATAAATTTTTCTTGGTGACTTTTCACATTTTTTGATTACTGGAGAAATACTCTGATAATAGCATAAATTCTGATAGCAGTTGTGACTCACTTACACTGAGAAACCACTGTAAAAAGGAATTTTAAAAGATGCATAAAATGAGCACAAACAGTTGAGGTGGACTCTTGCATAAATTTATTCTATAGTAGACTTCATTATTAATGACAGATTTTAAGCACTTTTCTTATTTATGCCTTATTTCTAAGATGTACTGAAGTTTATCAGACTTTAATCTGTATCTGATATTTTTCTAATGCACACACTTTCACTCCATATGAATGATGAAAATTACTGTGGTGATTAAGTTGTTTTTGACAAACAGTTAATTGTCATTTGCATAAATTCTGAGGACAAGTTCTAATGGAAGTTCTAATGATTAAACTCTGAAGAAACAAGTCAGTATTTGTATGAAGAATCACAGTAACAAACATTCACTTTTTGAGTACAGAGGCCATGTTCTGATGACCGTTAAATTCTGATGTTAGTCAAGTCCTGATGCAAATCCTGATGAAAACTCTGATGCTTACATGGCATTATTTATTTACTTGAGTTGTTTGTGGTAAATACTGAAACGGTCATATTTTATCAGAATATAATTAGGTGAGATATAAATAGTCATAATCATTTGGTTAAGTGGGAAACGTGTTTGTCTTGAAAAACTACATGTGCACATTAATTACTGCTTAGTTCTCATGCCCACTAACTCCTGCTTTAACTTTTTACTGACTGTTCACATGTTGCCAAGTGTAAATTGTCTACCATGCTTCAAAAATATAGTTGTTATCACATGGGCTGTATAAATAAGAGAGTTAAGATTTTCTAATCTTTTACCTACTTTTCTTATTCTCTCATCTCTCTTATTTTCTCTCACCCACTAATATTCTCTGAAGCTATTTTTTATACAGGCATTTTATCAAACACCTTGCAAACACTCTTTTTCTCATTTGATTTTTCACAGAAATGGCGCCAAAAGACATTGTTTTCAATGGAGCTAAGTTTGTTCCCAACAACTACTTGGCTATTCTCAGCAAGGGTGAAGCTCAATCAGAACTTCATTTCATTCAGGACTTCTTTGCTAACTCTGAGATTGGGTATGCTTTGACCCAACCAGAAGCAATCTCTGGAACTCAAGTGCTGGATTTTTGGAGAAGTGGCATGTATGATGATGGTGGTGCTCATGGGTCCCCGAGTATTATCTTTTCAACAGGGGGAGGATGAGCATGTAGTGACTTTGGCTACAGTTCGACAAGCTTTACATTTGCCAGAAAACTGTGTCTACAGTTCAACAGTTGAGGAGCCAGCTCTTCAACAGATGATGACCAATCTGGGGTATGAAAAGACTTTGACAAAGCTGGGTCAATTGAAGAGACCTCACATAAGGAGGGAATGGAGTTTCTTCTTTGACTGCATCACAAAGGCCTTCACCAACAAATGTTATAATTTTAATGCAATCCCAATTCTCAGTCAACAAATCGGGTATGCTCTCATTAATCAAACTCATTTTGATTATGCAAGTGCTATTTTAGGATTTATTGGGGATAGGATGAAAGAAGATAGAAATACAGTTTACTTTGCTAGATTCTGTCAACTTATTTATATTTTTTGTTGCTCTGATGTACCTCAACTAGCAAGTGAGTTAATTGAACCATTTAAACTTGCTAAGAGAGCCTTTACTGACTTATTATCTACTGATAATAAGAAGACTGTTTTGAGACCCCTCCAAATGTCAAACAAGTCTTGGTAAATTCTGATCCAGCCACCTATGCTGCCTTATATCCTGATGTCCAACCAACCCAACCTCCATCAGCACCTCCAACAACTACACAACCAACCACCTCTCAACCTCAACCAACTCAACCTACCATCAGAACTTACTTCCAACCATCAGCTCAATCTTCACAACAACAACCATCTGCTAAAGTATCAAGATCCAAACCTCCTAAGAGGGCAAAGTCTGTTACTCAACCTCCACAAAAGAGAAGAAAGATGATTCTCAGGGATGAATCTGATAGTGAAGAGGAGGAAGCACAGGTTCATGCATCAGAACCTGTGACTGTTGAAGCTGAAACTGTGGTTTTTCAGAAAGAAACAGAAGTTGAAGGCTCAACCCAACAGATAAATGCTGAAGCTGAGGGTTCAGGTAATTTGAAGAGAAAAAGAACTGCTACTTCTGATGCTCAAGCAACTCCTTCACTATCAAGGAGATTAAAGAAAATGAGGGGAAAAAGGCACATTGCTAAGCCTCCATCTGAGGATACTACTGAAGAAGCTGAGGAAGGGGATCAGAAATCTCTGATCTCACAGCCAATTATACTTGAAGCTTTGCCATCTCCAACTCAAGCTCAAGATACTGTGCTCACACCTCATGTCTCTCCTATTCATGACAAAGCTATAGATAATGTTGAAGAATAAGCTACAAGTTCTGAAATAGATATTCACAATCTGAATATACCAACTTTTCTTTATCTGGAAGCTCCAACACCAGCAGCTCAGCCATCTAAAGTCAACTATCCAATCTTAAATGCTGAGACACCATCTACACCTATTCTGGAGATAAATTCTGATGATTAGAATTTAGATGAAGTTGTTCCAGAATCTCCAGTTGCTTCACATACTCTAGTACTGTCAGAAGATGATGAGTCTTCTTCAAGTTCTGAAGACAGTGTTTTTGTTGCTACTCCTGCTCCCATTCTATGAAAGGAGGCACTTATTGAGAAATTTGTTGAGCAAGCTGCTTCTATTCCTTGGGAAGATACTCACAGAGGTGTGGAGTGGACCAAGAAGTGGAATGAAACTGATTTCATTCCAAGCTCTAAAGTTTTGAAAGATCACATTGCTAAGGTTGATGAGCTGATGACAAGTTCTGATTTTAAGACTCAACTTAAAATCACAGCTCTAACAACCAAAAGCTTTCAAGGTCTACACTCTGAAACTCAAGCAAAGGTTGATAAACTACAAGAATCGGCTAATAAGCTAGATATGCAGATCAAGCTTGACAAGACAAGGATTATTAGACCTACTCTTGAGAAAGTTGAAGTAATTGAGAAAATACAAGAGAAGCAACATGCCCAAATTACTGAGGTCCTGTAAAATCAAGTTTCTCAGAAAGCTCAATTGGATGAAATCCAATCTTCAGTTGAACTTCTTCTCTCTCTGTAACACTCCCAGATCCGGGGTCGGGGATCCGGGTCGTCACGGTTTTTCTTTCCACAATATCACTTAACTTAATTAATAATAAATAACCTCATGCTGTGACCCCACACTAACACACACCACAACACGTTATAGTCTCAGAGATGAAATTGAAATAAGTACAAGTCCTTGAATCCACAATTTAAAAGTTATTACAGCCCAAAATGATTACTTGATAAGTTTATAGTTAATTGCCATTATCTGCCACAAGTTATAATTATACATAATTGATTCCCAAAAGTAGAATGCCTGATCTACAAATAGATCTACCTCTGCAGCTATAGCAGCTACGATATCAACGGGAAGACGCGGGACGCTTCCCACGCGCTTGTGCTGGGTCTGCTTGAGTTTGGCCATCTTTTCTAACTGTTGTTGTGTGATGAAGAAATGAAGCAAGAGTGAGCATTACAGCTCGCAAAATATTATATAGTGTAAACAATAATGCAAGTATCTAAATGGCTAACTTACTAGAACCCCTTATCAAGTGTAAGGTAATTACTTACTGGATATAAGCTTAAAGGAAGATGAAGTTACCAATTACATCACTATACTTATACCATTTTAGAAAACTACTTGAACTACCACTGTTCAAAGTATCATAAGTTTTTGAAGTTCATCCCATAGATGAGACCACAAGTTATGACTTAAATAGATTCAATCTTTGAAATATTATTGAATGAAATGAAGTTACGAGATACTTTATTTAGTCCCGATATATATATCCACATATATATCTCTTATACATTTCTTGGAAACCTCTGTTATATAAAGTATGAACAGAGTTTGCAATATCCAATGAATTTTGGAAAAGGAAGAATTTTGGCATAAACCCGATATCTTGCTGATCAGGCAAAGATACCAATAAGTAACCTTTTCTACTAGTAGATGGATGAATCCCCCACCGGTCATCACCCTGGCCTCATTAGGACCTTGTGCTGGACCGCCACCCGGCCTCTTACGCGTTGATGGGCTGCCACCCAGCCACTTACACTTTGATAGACCGTACCCCGGCCTGTCGCTTATGCCGACTCAATTTAATGGACTTACTTCCCGAACGTTGGGTAAGTAATCAATTCATTTATCAAAACAGCAACCTTGTTGCTGTTTATAAAATACACCACAGAGCCGGATCCCTCAGGTTTTGAGCGAGTATTTAAATTCCCTTCGAAAGGAGGATCTTAAATATAAAAATGAGTTTTGGGATCCGCCCTAACTTTTAAAATCATTTTGAAGACTCGAAAACATTTTTAAGAATGTTTGGAGTAATGCTGATTTAATAAAACAAATTAGTCCCAATATATTAGAAAATATCTGAATATTATTACTTAAATAATATTCCCATAAAGAATGATCTTTATACAAATAATTGAAGTAGAACTTTTAACACTCATACTTGAAATGAATATTAAATTAACAAAGATATACTTATACGAAAGTACTATCTTCATTTGAATAATCGAAAATAAGTTTGATTATCGAAACATTATTATTTAATAAAATAAAGAATATTATTTAGTAAACAATCGGAGTCATAAGTCCTCGAAAGAATATTCAAAATAATATTCATTAAATAGAATAAATATAGTCATAAGTCCTCGAATGAATATTCAAAGTAATATTCATTAATAAAAATAAAGTTATCAAATAAACCTTATTCGATTAATAGTTTTGAAAACTATATCTATATATATATAATATATATAATATACTCGGGAACATCGACTTCCGGTTTTAGAAAATGTTCGCCTTTGGGTCCCCTATACTAAGGGTATACGCAACTACTGCTTATCTCTAGCATAGGTATTATGCAATTATAAGCATTGAAATCAACAGATAGATATCAAGATTATGAAACAGACATGCATATAAACCATATCAGCATGCTTCAATATATCGCAAGATTTGCTAATTAACCATCACGCATCTATCACAAGATAATGCATATACATGTATACATCACAACAACAGTATAACGGGTAGAAAACTTGCCTGAGCGACTGGGGGTGATAAAAGGCTTGGGACGAGTCTGGGAACCTATAAACAACATATAAGTTGGAATTAAACCAAAGTCGCTTATGAATCTATACTTTAACCAATTAGACCCTAACGTTCGCTTTCGCGCTTAACGATTCACTTAGGTCGCTCGAGTACCCTTGGCTCCACCATTTTTAATAAATTAACCATTAGGACTTTTAAGGCGATTCTTTTGCGAGTACCCTACCAACTGCCTAATCCACTTTAAATAATTGATTCATATCACAATTAGTCATTTAAGGTCCTTAACCAATGTTTCAAAGTAAGGCGTGGGTGATGGTTCGGTCGCGAAACGTCGTTACTTAAAATGGTCGTTTCTCCTAAACCGTACATCGGATTCAAGCGAACCACATATCAAAACGAAGCTCGTAACATGAACTATCTAATCATGGCAATGGTCAAAACCTAACAGTGAGTTAACCGGTCCTGATGTTAAGAACAAAAGCAGTTCTAAAGTAAATCGGGCATTACGACGGCTATGTTTACGCGATTACCAAATTTAAACAATTCCAATCAATTCATAATTCAACCCACAATCACCACTACAACCAAAATTCATCCATTCTTTACTACAACAGCCCCAACAACTCCATATTTCCAATTTATACTACTTCTCAATCATGAACTAAGAGCTTACTTAAGTTCATTAACTAATCATCAAGATTTACAACTCCAAAAACATTACAAAACCATCCAATCTCTAAATATTCTATAATCATGCCTCTCATGAACTATACTACTCATAATAAGCTCTTAACATTCAATAATTATGCTAGGTTAAGAGATTATACCTTTCTTGTGAGTAGGAGTAAGTAATGAGCTTGAAACAACCTTGGAAAATCCTTACTAAAGCTTTATCTAAACAAAAACACAAGATCAAAATTTCAAGTTCTTGAAAAACACTATTCACTCTCTTCTTCCATGAATTATAGGAAGAGATTGTGAAGGAATTTGAAGGTTAAACTTATAGGATATCTATATCTATGTACAAGGAACCTTAGATAATTACCTCACTAATTAACAAGGCTTGGAACTTGAATTTGAGTTTTTCTTTCTTTGAAAAATAAAAGGGGCCGAGAGCTTCTTGTGGAAAAGATGAAGTCAACTTGTGTTTTGTGTTATGAATTGTTTTGCTTGGTTGTTTTGCCTTTTGTTTTGCTTAATTACCTTTTAACCATGGTAAATTTTGTGTGGTTTATAATCAACCAACACTTCCTTCCCTTTGGTCATGCTTATGTCATCCTCCTATGTCATCTTCCCACACTTGTCCTCTTCTTGTTGGTGTGATGACATCATCATCATTAACCTCTTTGATTAACTCCTACTTACTTGGCTAATGACCGCTGATCTGTTATACGGTTCGCTTAACTTTCGTTCTCGTTTATCGTTTGAGGGATCATACCCGGGATCTTATTACTTGGGTTTCCTTAACCTTTCTCAATACATTATATTCCTTTTATGATCCTCCCTTATAATCCTTGAATTTAAATCATTTTTATCCTGTTACCTTATACTCAATTCTTTCGGTATCTGGTGGATTTTCGGGAAAAATCAAAGTGTTCGAATTTGGATTCTGACGATCTTTACATACACTTATATACCATATAGAGTACTAATAAGATCTCAGAATAACAATAAAAGAACATCTACAAGGTGTGGCATGAAAAATTTTCTTATTCAGCATAATCAGCAAAAACACTATTCATAAGAGTTACAAAAAGTTAAAAATTTTGGGGTTATTACACTCTCTCTCTCTCCCCTACTACATGATGATGCCAAAAAGGGGGAGAAGATAGTTAAGTCCAAATGCTCTAATGATCAAGTATTGAAGAAGAAAGATGATGAAGCTGATGACCAGGGAAACCCTAGCAAGGGTAAAGGTCAAGTTCAAGGTAAAGAGCACAACAACAAGGTTTCTTCTAGGAAACTAATTACTGATGCAAGCAAATCTTCTATTCAAAAGAAGACAAGTTCTGAAGCTACTCAAACTCAAAATCTGATAGCAAGTGTTGATACTCAAAATCTGATATCAAGTTCTGATAAGCAAAGTCTGATGATAAAGCCTGATGTTCTGATACAAGGTGAAAGTCAAGATTCTCAGAAGTTTTTGTAAACTCTGAAGCTAAAGGGGAAGCAGACTACAGTCTACTACAAAGATCCCAAGATTCAGACACTTGATGAGGAAATTGCTAGAAGATTATTTCTGAAGCATAATCCTGACATGGATTTGGAAATTCTCAAGGAGGAAGAAGCTAGATTTAAAGCTGAAAAGACAAATTTAAAGCCAAAAGCTTCTGTTGCAAAGAAACCTCCAAGGCCTAAGGTAAAAGGTATTATGATCAAGGAAAAGTCAGATACTGAGGCATGAAAGCCCAAGACTAGATCACAGACTGAGATTGATCCCAAAGATAAAGGGAAAGGAAAAGTTGATGAACCAACCAAGCCACTGGAGATGAAAATTCCTCAAATCCTGATGAAACCAGTGTGCAAAATGGTTCAAGTTACTGATGATACTCTTGCTGAAGATGAAGATGTTCAAACTCTGAAAAGAAGGAAGATTACTGAAGAATCAAAGACAACCTCTAGACAGTGCTCAAGTTGTTCAGAGTGAAGAACTGCAAGCTACAACAGAAACAGCAAGTTCCGATTAAGTCATCAAGATATCAACCTCTGACAGTGCTCAAGTTGATTTAGACAAGATGGAAGTAGCTGATAAAAAGAAACTTCTGTGGAAAAATATCAAACCATCATATCCAAAGAAAAGCCAATTGCTGTCTACTTTCATGACTATTGGGTTAAATGCTAGAGAACCAAGAGATAGGGTTGGACTAGGTTCTGATGAAGCTAAGATTAAAACAGGAGTTGAAGTTGCTACTAGAGATCCATTTTTATTGACTGACACACCTCTTGAAGATGTTACACAGAAACACCTTGATAAGGTTATCTCTGTTCAAGTGGTACTGGATGCAATGTCAAGGAAAATCTTATTCTATTTCTTGAAGATGGAAGGATATATCAGATGTCAGAATTAAATGTGCTAAACAAATCACTGAAAGAACTTCAATTCTTTCATTACTTTTTAGAGGTAAAGTCTGATATTCCCAGGAGATGGTCAAATTTCATATTGAATACCATAAGAGATAAAGCTAGAATTTCTGGTTCAAGGGTTATAGAATTCATTCCTAATATTGTTGAAGATGATGAAAGTGAAATTCCAATGAAGAAGGATTCTGCTAAGCTTGAAATGATACTGAAAGAGAAATGTCTATGCTACAATGAAGATTCTTCTCACCCAAGGGTAATAAGAATGGATTATAGTTTAGAAAGAAACTATATCTCTACTTTAAGGACTGTAATCTACCAGATTGAAAGTCAGAATGAAGAGATGAAGCAAGTTAAGACTACACTATCTCAAATCCTGAGGATTAAAGAAGAAAAGCCGATATCAAGCTTTGTCAAGAATCACTTTGGATTCAGATTGACTCAGTGAGATTGGTAAAAGCTACAAGGACTGTAAGTTGTAGTTAGTTATCTAGTTAAACTCTTATTTGCATTTGTACTTAAATGTTTTTGACATCATCAAATCTATTAACTTGTATATTTTGCATAATTTACAAGTTGGGGGAGATTGTTAGATATATTTGAGATGTCATGTCTAATATGATTTGTGTTTAGTTTTCAGAACCTAACAACAGGACAAATCAGGACTTACTGAAATCAGGACTTACTGGAAGTCAGAGCTTAATATCAGAACTTAAGGTCATATCAGAACTTAAGTGCGGGAAGACTTTCAATTAAGGAATGAAGCTGATTTACAGGAGAAGATCGAGACTAAAATAATAGAAGATATGCATGGAAAGAGTTAGAAGATTAGAAGACTTGTAAAAGATATCTGATTGATATATTGTAGAGACAGAATTATATTCCATATCAATTAGAAGTTATCTTATAATTGTGTACTATATAAACACAGACTTAGGGTTTACGCTATATGTGTTATCATTATCGAGAAGATTATACATTGTAACCTAGCAGCTCTTAGTTATATTTGTTCATCACTGAGAGAGAACAACTGTTCATATTGTAACAGAGTTTATTTAATATACTTGATCTTTGTTACATACTTGTGTTAAATCGATTTGATTGTATAAACACTGTATTCAACCCCCTTCTATAGTGTTGTGTGACCTAACATCATCTCATGAGTAAAGCTCTACAACAGACTTTGGACATCCATCAAGACAGAATAAGAAGGATGGTAAAGGAGAAATTGGATGACCTTGTGCCTACTCAGGTTCAGATTAAGGACAAGTTTAAAACATTTGCTGATCAAATGACAAGGTTTGACATGACCAGTATGGAGGAAAGCTTAAGAATCTCAAACAGTCTTTTGTTGCTCTCCATGAAGTTGTCCAGAATCACATCACTAGTACTAATGAGACAAGGCTCAAACTGGATCAACTGTATCAGGTTAGGTATACACTTCCAACTCTATTAATGGAAGGCATTAAAGAATCTGTACAAGCTACATTTGGTGTTCCTATCTCCTCAAGCTCAGGTGTCAACATCAATAAACCTGCAAATTCAAGCTCTTCAAACTTAGGTCTCTACTCTGCAATCATCCAATGAGTGTTTGAAAGCTCAAGTCTCTCAACTAACAGCTCTGGTACAAAGTTAACAGGATGATATCAAGACCTTGGTAGACTCCCATAAGCATCTTCAAATACAGAATTAAGTTTCCTTAGGAGCCATAATGGGTGCACTAAACATTCCACTTCCTGCACTTCCAGAAGCTGTTAGAGCTGAAATTCCTAAACCTCTAATCTTGCCTTCTACCAAGACTAAGGGGGAGATGGAGGCCAGAGTTCTAAGATCATTTGTCAAAGCCAAAGGCTAGGAAACTGAACAGTAAGTTAATATTGGAATGGATAGGCTATTAAAAGCAGTTGAGGGACCTAGTCCTAGCAGAGAATTTGATGAATTGCTAAAGGCCCCCAGGGCTTCTCTAAAGAACAACTTCTTCACATACAAAATGACTTTGGATAAGACAGTAAATTTCCTAAGGGTGATCATGGCAACTGTGTATGGATTTCAAGAAAGAAGAATTGTTGTCAACATAAATGACTATAGTGTGGATAGATGTATACAGGTGTCCCTTAATTATCTAATAGCAAGAAGGACATCTGAATTGGACATTCTGATCAACAAAGTCAATAGAGTGATTTATGAAGACACTCTTTTGCTTAATAAATTGAAGAAGGCTCAAGTAGCTGCTTTTCCATTAGCATATTTACAACCAAGCAAGGGAGTGGTATACATCTGTCCAACCACCAAACATTTTAAACATTTCCATATTCCTAAGCAATGTGTCATGGCAAACAAAAAGCTGATAATGATTCTGGAAATAGACTTGAAGACAAAGGAATACAAGACTGTTGAGGATGAAGACATGATCATAATACTGGGGAAATATCTGAGAGATGTTGAAACCAAGTTGCCTAAAACTCAAATTAACACTAAGGATGATTTGGATGATGATGAGAAAAGTAGTGAGTGAAGAAAGAAGAACAAAAGAAAAAGCTGAAAGCTAGGAAAGGGAAAGGAAATATACAAAGGAGATAGAAATGTTTGAGCAAAGATCAAATAAACTCAAGGCAAAGGGGTTGAGCAGAATATCTAAGGATGGACATTTTCTGTTAGGAATATGTGTATTAGTTTGATGATAAGTTAAGCAAAACACTTAAGTAGAAATCTAGTATTTGTAGCCTCAACGGATAAGACCATCTTGGCTATCCGTTGAAGGAGTAGCTTTACTTAGCAATAAGTTTAGTATTGTAGCACATTTTACTCTCTGGTATCAAGCTGTAATTCTTAGATGTTGTTAGGAAATAATCAGTCATGTTGACTACTAATGGATGTACAAATAGGAGGGCTAATTGTAAATATTTCATGCCTTGTAATTTTGTATAAGTGAAGAAGTGTCAACGGATATTGAAGACCTTCAACGGATAAGAAACAATGCTTCAACGGATAATATCCATCAACGGATAAATGCTTCAACGGATAATATCCATCAACGGATAAGTGCTTCAACGGATAAAGACTTCAATTGATAATGCATCAACGGATAAAGCTTCAACGGATAAAGCCTCAACGGATAAGGCATCAACGGATGAAAGCTTCAACGGATGCTTAGTTCATTAGCAGTTGATAGTGATAATTCACAAGCTGACAGAGGCACATGGATTGACAGAGACATACTGGAATGTGGAAGCCTCTAGGAGGAATCAAGAAAATGTAGCATTTCCATTCTGATGCAAACAAGGAAGTATTCAAAGATTTACAGATTACTCTAGATTGCATTGGATAGAGAAATGAAGAAGAAACATGTGAAGAATCTTTTCAATTGTATTTTACAGTTTGTCTTCACTTGTAAACTTGGTGATATATAAACCAAGTAGCAGCTAGTAATTAGATATGAATTTTCCTTGAGCTGTTTAGAAATATCAAAAGAGAAAATCATCTAGTTTGTACTAGGAAGCAGCTGTGATATAATTCTTTGAATCACAGATTTTCTGAAATAACACATCTCTGGTGGAACAACAAATCCACCAGAAAAGTTTTTTTTAAAGTTCTTTGTGTTCATTACATTTTTGTTTGAATATATATCTGTCCGCATCAGCTTCAAGCAATTCACACACATTTGATCACTCAAACACTTAGCCTTAGAAACTGCTCAAAACTTGAAAAAGTTTTGAGATTTACATTCAATCCCCCTTCTGTAAATCTCATTGTTAGTCCACTGGGAATAACAATTGGTATCAGAGCAAGCTCTTAACATACAAAGAGTTTAAAGATCTATTCTGCTAACATCATGAGTGCACAGAAGAATCCTCCTGCTAACATCATGAATAGGAAGGATATTGGTGTAAAGATCCCAGTCCTGGAAAAAGATAATTATTATCACTGGAAAGTGAAGATGCATTTACATCTTCTTTCTCAAGATGAAAGCTACATCAACTGTATTGAAAATGGTCCTCACATCCCTCACAAAGTAGCCACAGCTGCTACTGCAACAGTTGCTGTTGGACAGTCCATTCCCAAGCCAAAAGCAGAATGGACTATTGAAGACATGGAAGAAATCCGCAAGGATAAGAGAGCCATGAACATTTTGTTTAATGGCTTAGATCAAGATATGTTTGACAATGTCATCAATAGCCAAACTGCAAAGGAAGTTTGGGATACTGTACAAATCATCTGTGAAGGTACTGAGCAGGTCAGAGAAAACAAGATGCAGCTTCTTATTCAACAGTATGAATATTTTCACTTTGAAGAAGGTGAATCACCAAAATGATACCTTCAACAGGTTTCAGAAACTGTTGAATGGATTGAAGCTGTATGGTAGAGTGTACCAAGTCAAGGATTCCAACTTAAAATTTCTTAGGTCTCTGCCAAAGGAGTTGAAGCCCATGACTGTCTCTTTGAGAAATTCTCAAGATTATAAGAACTTCACACTTGAAAGATTATATGGAATTCTGAAGACTTATGAACTTGAAATGGAGCAGGATGAGCTGTTGGAAAAGGGAAAGAGAAAAGGAGGAACAGTTGCTCTTGTAGCTGACAGTGAGAAGATGGAAGCCAGGAATGAGGAGAAGACAATGCCAAGTCTCAAAATTGGTACAAGCAAATCAGAATCAAGCAAGGGTAAAGAGCAAGTTGCTGAGGATGAAGACAATTCCAGTCAGGATGAATCTGATGATATTGAAAACATTTGGCCTTTTTGTCCAGGAGGTTTGCAAAAATGAAGTTCAGGAAAAACACAAAGTTCACTAAGCCAAACAAAAACATGGTGGACAAATCAAAGTTCAAATGTTACAACTGTGGCATTAGTGGACACTTTGCAAGTGAGTGTAGGAAGCCAAATTCTGAGAAAAAGAAATTTGAGCAAGTTGATTACAAAAAGAAGTATTTTGATTTGCTCAAACAAAAGGAAAGAGCTTTTCTCACTCAAGATGATTGGGCAGCAGATGGGGTAAATGAAGATGATGATGTGGAATATGTCAACCTAGCCCTGATGGCTAATTCTGATGAAAATGAAACTAGTTCATCAAGCAACCAGGTAATTACTACTGATCTCTCTCAGCTTTCTAAACATGAATGCAATGAAGCCATAAATGATATGACCAATGAATTATATCATTTGCGTGTTTCCCTTAAATCACTAGCAAAAGAAAACACTAAGATCAAGGAGAATAATGTGTTTTTAAGTGATAGGAATGCTGTGTTAGAGGATCAGGTAATTGAGCTTGAAAAGATGAAACTTAAATGCTTGACTGTTGAGAGTGAACTAGCAGAAGCTGTTAAGAAAGTAGAAATTCTTTCTACACAGTTAGAAAGTGAGCAAGAGGTAATCAAGGCCTGGAAAACATCTCGGGATGTTAGTGTTCAGATTGCAAAGGTTCAGGGAATTGAATCATTCTGTGAGGATGCCTGGAAGAAAAACAAAAAGGAGTTAAAATTAATTGATGGATTGTCAACGGATGTGGAATCAACGGATGATGAAAGTTATCCGTTGAAGGAAGAAAAGGAGCATCTGTTGAAGGCTCATCAATTAAAATAGGCAAGTTCTTTTAAAAATAAAAGTCTCAATAAAAAGAATGATTCAACTCTCAAGAACTTTGTCAAAGAAGGAGCTAGCACATCCAGAGATGTCAGTAAGGTGAATATAGGACACATGAATTTAGATCAGCTAAAAGATAGGCTCAAGTTGGTTGAGGATAAGAAGGAAACTAAAAGAAAATCTAAAAGAAATGGGAAGGTAGGGATTAATAAACATAATAATTACACACCTGATAGGTATGCTCCTAGAAAAAGCTGTGTGCATTGTAAAAGTGTTAATCACCTATCTGATAATTGCAAATCTGTTAAAAATGCTCCCATGCCTTCAAATCCCTCCATGCCTAAAATGTCTATGTCACCTCTGCATGCTATGCCTGTTATATCTCACCAGAATCCCCATGCACATTTTGCAAACATGCCATATATTAACAATCCTTATTTTACTGCATTTAGTATGCCTCAAATGCCATACAATATGCCTATGTGGAATAACATGTTTGCACAACCTATGCCTTATCAAATTCAAACAAATGTGTTAAATGATTCTGTGACTAACCCTACACTTCAACCAACCACATCTGAGACCAAGGGTGACCCAAAGTTACCTAAGTCAAAAGATACAGGAGGAATGAAGTCTAGGAAAAAGACTAACAAGGTTGGACCCAAGGAAACTTGGGTACCAAAATCAACTTGATTGATTTTGTTGTGTGCAGGGACAAAGAAGAAATCTATGGTACTTGGACAGTGGTTGTTCAAGACACATGACAAGAGATTTCACCCTGCTTACAGAGTTTAAGGAAAGAGCTGGCCCTAGCATAACCTTTGGAGATGACAGCAAAGGATTCACTATGGGATATGGCTTGATTTCAAAAGAAAATGTCATCATTGATGAAGTTGCATTGGTTGATGGTCTCAAACATAATTTATTGAGCATCAGTCAACTATGTGACAGAGGGAATACTGTTTCCTTCAATTCTGAAGCCTGTATTGTCACAAGTAAAAAGGACAATAAAGTGGTTCTAACTGGAGTTAGAAAAGGGAATGTGTACTTAGCTGATTTCAACTCTACAGATGCAGAATCCATAACTTGTCTTCTCAGCAAAGCAAGTCCAGTTGAAAGTTGGCTATGGCACAAGAAGCTGTCCCATTTGAATTTTAAGACAATGAATGATCTAGTCAAAAAGGACTTAGTTAGAGGAATGCCTCTAGTGGAATTCACAAGGGATGGGCTGTGTGATGCTTGTCAGAAAGGAAAGCAAAAGAAAGTATCATTCAGTAAGAAGCTTGAATCTGCAATTGATGAACCACTACAACTTCTACACATGGATCTTTTTGGACCAGTCAATGTATTGTCAATTTCAAGGAAAAGATACTGCCTAGTGATTGTAGATGATTTCTCAAAGTTTTCATGGGTTTATTTTCTTAAATTAAAGGATGAAGCTAGTGAAATCATCATCAATCATATCAAGCAAGTCAACAATCATCCTGATTTCAAAGTAAGGAATATTAGGAGTGACAATGGAACTAAGTTCAAGAATTCAACCATGAAGTTGTTCTGTGAAGAAAGTGGGATCATGCATGAGTTCTCAGCTCCAAGAACTCCACAACAAAATGGTGTGGTGGAAAGGAAGAACAGATCACTAATTGAAGTTGCAAGGACAATGCTTGAAGAGTCAAAACTCCCAACTTATTTTTGGGCTGAGGCTGTCAACTGTGCATGTTACACTCAGAATATTTCTCTAATCAATCAGGCAAAATGCATGACTCCCTATCAATTATTCAAGAGAAAAAAACCAACTTTAAACTTTCTACATGTCTTTAGTTGTAAATGCTACATCTTAAGGAATCAATCTGATCATAAAGGGAAGTTTGATGCAAAGGCTGATGAAGGAATATTTGTTGGTTATTCTGCTGGAAAATCATATAGGGTCTACAATCTAAGAACCAACATTGTCATGGAATCTGTACATGTTGTGTTTGATGATAAAAAGATTGATGGACTAACAGATGAGGGACATCATGAAGGACTCAAATTTGACAACATTGAGATATACTGTGATGATAGTGAAAGTGAGAATGATGAAGAAGGCATCTCAAGAAGAATTCAGAATCTGCCTTTGGATAATGCACAGAATGTTGCATCCGTTGAAAGTCATAATTCAGCTTCCGTTGAAAGAAGCATTGCAGCATCCGTTGAAAGACAAAGTGCATCATCCGTTGAAGTTCATAATGAAGCATCCGTTGATCGCGGTCTGTCAACGGATAATCAATTCACTTCATCAGTTGATAGAGCTCCCAATTCCTTTCAAAGGATCAGCAACTCAGGGGGAGTTTCAACAAATCAACATTCTATCTCACATCATGACAATACTGAGGCAACCTCATCTAGGGCTAATCTACCACCTCAAAGGAAATGGACCAAGAATCACCCTTTTGAACTGATCATTGGTGATGCTACATCAAAAGTACAAACTAGAAGGGCTACTCAAGATGAATGTCTGTATAGTAGCTTTCTATCACAGGAGGAACCTAAGAGAGTGGAAGAAGCTCTATTGGATCCAGATTGGATTTTAGCAATGCAAGAGGAGCTAAACCAATTTGAGAGGAACAAAGTATGGAAGTTGGTACCCAAGCCAAAGAACAAGAGTTCTATTGACACAAAATAGGTATTCAGAAACAAGATGGATGAAAATGGCATTGTCATAAGGAATAAAGCCAGATTGGTTGCTAAAGGCTATTCTCAACAAGAGGGAATAGATTTTGATGAAATATTTGCTCCAGTTGCCAGACTTGAAGCCATCAGAATCTTTCTAGCCTATGCAGCTAATGCCAATTTCAAAGTCTATCAGATGGATGTCAAGAGTGCATTTCTAAATGGGGAATTGGAGGAAGAAGTTTATGTAAGCCAACCTCCAGGTTTTGAAGATCAAAATTTTCCAGACCATGTGTATTATCTGTTGAAAGCACTCTATGGACTAAAGCAAGCACCTAGAGCCTGGTATGAGACTTTGTCAAAGTTCCTTCTAGATAATCATTTCACAAGAGGTACTGTTGACAAAACTCTCTTCTTTAGAAATGTTAATGGCTCTAAGATACTTGTACAAATTTATGTAGATGATATTATATTTGGATCTACAGATGATAAGCTTTGTAAAAAGTTTGCAAAATTAATGCAAAGTAAATATGAAATGAGCATGATGGGAGAGCTAACTTACTTTCTTGGTTTACAAGTTAAACAAGTTAGTGGTGGAATTTTCATTAGTCAAACTAAATATATTTATGATCTTTTAAAGAAGTTTGACTTAATGGATTGTTCACCTGCAAAAACTCCCATGGCCACTGTCACTAAGCTTGAATTAAACAAGGCTGAAAAGTCTGTGGATATTACAAGTTATAAAGGCATGGTTGGCTCACTTTTATATTTAACTGCTAGTAGACCTGATATAATGTTTTATATATGTCTATGTGCTAGATTTCAAGCTGACCCTAAAGAATCTCACTTAGTGGCTATTAAAAGAATTTTCAGATATCTCAAGGGGACTCCAAATCTAGGAATTTGGTACCCTAGAGAGTCTGGTTTTGATCTAATTGGCTACTCAGATGCAGATTATGCAGGTTGCAAAATAGACAGGAAAAGCACAACAGGCACCTGTCAATTTCTAGGGAACAAGCTTGTATCATGGTTCAGCAAGAAGCAGAATTCTGTTTCCACATCAACAGCTGAAGCTGAGTACATTGCTGCTGGTAGTTGCTGTGCACAGATACTATGGATGAGGAATCAACTATTTGACTATGGTCTGACTGTTGACAAAATTCCAATATTCTGTGACAACACAAGTGCCATTGCCATTACTGAAAATCCAGTGCAGCACTCAAGAACCAAGCACATTGATATCAAGTACCACTTCATTAGGGAACATGTGATGAAAGGTACAGTGGAACTTCATTTTGTTCCAAGTGAAAAGCAGATTGCAGACATATTTACCAAGCCACTTGATGAATCAACATTCACAAGATTAGTAAGTGAGTTAGGTATGCTTAATTATTCGTAATCTATGTCATCTATATAATCTGTCTTGAAGCCTGAAATGAAATTTGCTGCAAGAACAAAGTTGGCTTTAATTAAGACTTATCCTATCAACGGATATTCTCTATCCGTTGAAAGCCAAAATTGTTCTATCAACGGATATTCATTATCCGTTGAAAGAAAAATACATATCTGGTAATTTTATCCTTCAACGGATAAAATGGCGTTGTTCATCAACGGATAACTATTTCCCTTATCCGTTGAAGTGTCACGTCAGTTACTATAAGTGAGTCACAGCCGTTGATTCTTTTACTCAACCGTTGATACAGATATACAGTGTGATAAGTGACATTTTATACCACTTAGAACGTCTTAAAATGGCTTAAATTGGTGTCTTGAAATCAAGTATTTTGTGTATTTGATGCGTTTTTCTAGTGTTTATGCATTTCAGGGTTTTAGTTACATTTCGGGGGAGGAATCATCAAGAATAAGCCTTGGCATGTGTTCACCATTGCGAGAGGAAAGAAACGGGCAGATTACGGCGAAGAAATGGAGCGAAATCAGAATTTTTCCAGTAGAGGTCTGAGCGTCCGCTCAGCATTGCTGAGCGGCCGCGCAGCAAGCTGAGCGCCCGCTCAGCTATGCTGAGCGGCCGCGCAGGGTCGGGAAAAAAAGACAAATTATTTTAGGACTTCTACTTCTGTTTGGTTTCCACTTCTATGTAATCTGAGTTTAATGGGACTATTATATAAGTAGATTTGAGACGTTTTCACAAGTGTGGATTGAAGAAGATTGTGTTTTTACGCAAGGAGCGAAGGAGATAAGGAAGAAGACCGATTTAGCACACCGCAACGAAGAGGAAGCATATCTTCTTGTGATTCTTGTTTTGTTGTAACGTTGGATGCTAGTTTTCTTGCTTTGAACTTATTTACTCTTGTGACGTACTCTGTTTTAATATAATAAGTTTAGTTATTATTTTCTTGTGTTTTTTTATCATGATTTCATATGAACCCATGATAACGATAAGTGCTATTATGGGCTAATCGTGATCATGGGGTTGCAACGGATTTATTATGGAATTCTTTAGTTAATTGTTTAATACTTTAGTGTGTGATGATTGCATGATATCTAGTATTGGTTGTGCGTATTCGTCTTATGTGCGTCGTGAACATATAAGATAGGGTGTTAATCTTTTGTAAAGCGACGGTGGATCTTGAGATTTAGAACTTGCCATGCTAGCATAGGTTCATGTACGTTGTGCATGATTAGTGGGTAACTCTAACAGTTTTATTTGCCCTATGTAATCAAAAGGAATAACTTGTGCTTAAATCGTTGTGTTGTCAATTTCTGTAGACATATGGGAACTCAACATAATTGATGACTATTCAACTTCTATCTTAATTGTGGATGCTTGGTAGAATGGTATTAGTACAATGAAAGTTGACTTTTATCAGTTTCGTGTTATTCGATTAATATCATCACTGTCACATGCTAAAGGTAATAACAATGGCTATAGAAGGAAGTAATAATGAAGTTGTGATCTCATGAGTGTTTTATTATTGATAAATTGAAGTGTTAGTTAAGTGTTTAATTAAGTAGTTAATTATAGTTAATATTTAATCAACAATTTAAAGTGTTAGTATCTTAACATTGAGAAGTAATCATACATTGGTGAGTGAGTTTAATTAGACAATAATTTAGTCTGAGTCTCTGAGGGAACGAACTAGAAAGTATTCTATATTACTTGCGAACGCGTATACTTGCGTGAATATTAGTGCGTGTTTTCGCCCTAACAAGTTTTTGGCGCCGCTGCCGGGGACTCGGCGTATTTGTTTAGTTTATGTACTTACCATCATTGGTCATTAGGACTCAGTGATTAGGACGTAGTAGTTACTTATTTTTTCCGGTTGTGTTTCAGGTACTTTAGCAAGCATTTATGCAAACTCGTTCTCGTGCTCGCAAGAGGACTTTAGATACAGCTGAGGAGACAGACGAAGTTCTTGATATTCCGGAGAAGTTAGATTTTGAGGATTTGGATTCAGGAACTGAGCAGAAAGAACCAGTAAATATGGGAGATCGTATTGTTCAAGCTGATCCAGCTCTTATGGATTTTTCTCGGCCTAAAATTGATGACATTCAGTCAAGCATCCTTCATCCGGCTATTCAAGCTAACACCTTTGAAATCAAGCCGGGCACTATTCAGATGGTGCAGAATTCTGTTTCTTTTGGAGGAGCGGCAACTGAAGACCCCAACATGCATATAAGGAATTTTGTCGAGATCTGCAGCACTTTTAAGTATAATGGCGTGACTGATGAGGCTATCAAGTTGAGGCTTTTCCCATTCTCACTAAGGGATAAGGCTAAAGACTGGTTACATTCTGAACCAGCTGGGTCCATCACTACGTGGCAAGATCTTGCGCAAAAGTTTCTGGTGAAGTTTTATCCGATGGCAAAGACTGCTGCCATGAGGAGTGCTCTTACTCAGTTTGCGCAGCAACCTACAGAATCTATGTGCGAGGCTTGGGAACGCTACAAGGAAATGTTGAGAAAATGTCCACATCATGGAATGTCGGATTGGATGGTGATCACTGGTTTCTATAATGGTTTGGGGGCCCAATCTCGGCCCATGCTCGATGCAGCAGCTGGAGGCGCCTTATGGGCTAAAAGCTATACTGAGGCGTATAATCTTATAGAGACGATGGCTGCAAATGAACATCAAAACCCAACTCAGAGGATGACGTCAGGCAAGGTAGCAGGTATTCTGGAAGTTGATGTAGCCACCGCTATTGCAGCCCAGCTCCAAGCGCTATCAATGAAGGTTGATTATCTGGCTACGTATGGAGTTAATCAAATAGCTATGGTTTGTGAGCTTTGTGCAGGTTCTCATGCTACGGATCAGTGTTCTCTTATCAACGAATATGTTCAGTATGTGAATAATTATCAGCGACAACAGCAGCCTGTGCCAGCGACCTATCATCCTAACAACAGAAATCATCCAAATTTCAGCTGGGGGAATAATCAGAATGCTATTCAGCCACCATATCAGCAAGGAGTGAGTAAACAGTTTAACCCACCTGGATTCCAGCAACCACAACAGTATGCTACAAGGCAATCATATCCTCAACAGGGAAGTGCAGCTGCACCTACTAGTGCTGATTTTGAGGAACTTAAGCTGTTGTACAAGAGTCAGGCGGTTTCTATCAAGACCTTGGAAAATCAAATCGGTCAATTAGCCAATGCAGTGCTCAATCGTCAACCTGGCACTCTTCCCAGTGACACAGAAGTACCAGGCAGGAAGGAAGCTAAAGAGCAAGTCAAGGCTATTACCTTAAGGTCTAGAAAAGTAGCTGATTCTGAAAAGGCAAAAGAAGTAGAAGCTGAAATTAGAGATGAAGAATCTAAGCAAAAGGAGAAAGCGGCGGAACCAAAGAAGACTACTGTTGAACACACTCTGCCTGAGGCTAATACAGGGGAGAAACAGCTTTATCCTCCACCACCTTTTCCTAAGAGATTGCAGCAACAAAAGCTGGATAGACAGTTCGGGAAGTTTCTGGAGGTGTTCAAGAAACTTCACATCAATATACCTTTCGCTGAGGCTCTTGAACAAATGCCTAGTTATGCGAAGTTTATGAAGACTATTCTTTCAAAGAAGGTGAAACTGGATGACCTTGAAACCGTTGCTCTCACGGAAGAATGCAGCGCTGTTCTGCAGCAAAAGTTACCACCAAAACTGAAAGATCCAGGAAGCTTCACCATTCCTTGCACCATTGGCAATCTGACTTTTGACAAGTGCCTTTGTGATTTGGGAGCAAGCATTAATCTGATGCCGTTGTCGATCTTTAAAAAGCTGGATCTGCCTGATCCAAAACCCACATACATGTCGCTACAATAGGCTGACCGTTCCATTACTTACCCAAGGGGCACAGTTGAGGATGTGCTCGTCAAGGTGGATAAGCTCTTCTTTCCTGCAGATTTTGTTATTCTGGATTTTGAGGAAGATAAGAAGATTCCCATAATCTTGGGAAGGCCTTTCTTGGCTACTGGCCGTACCTTGATAGATGTGCAAAAAGGTGAACTTACTATGCGGGTCCAAGATCAGGATGTGACCTTCAACGTATTCAAGACAATGAAATTCCCTACAGAAGATGAGGAGTGCTTAAAATTGGATGTGATTGATTCTGCGGTTACTTCGGAACTCGATCACATGCTAATGTCTGATGCATTGGAAAAGGCCTTAGTGGGGGATTTTGACAGCGATGATGAAGATAGCAACGAGCAATTATAATATCTGAACGCTTCTCCCTGGAAGCGAAAGCTGGACATACCATTTGAATCTCTTGGTACTTCTAACCTTAAGAACGCTGAAGGGAAGCTCAAACCATCAATAGAGGAAGCACCTACCTTGGAGCTCAAGCCATTACCTGAGCACTTGAGGTATGCTTTTTTAGGTGATTCATCTACGTTACCTGTTATTATTTCATCTGACCTTTCAGGTAGTGAGGAAGACAAGCTCTTAAGGATTTTGAGAGAATTCAAATCGGCTATAGGATGGACCATAGCAGACATCAAGGGGATAAGTCCTTCATATTGCATGTATAAAATTCTGCTAGAGGAAGGTAGTAAGCCAACTGTGGAACAGCAGCGAAGACTGAATCCCATCATGAAGGAGGTGGTGAAGAAAGAAATTCTGAAATGGCTAGATGCAGGCATCATTTATCCTATTTCTGACAGCTCGTGGGTGAGCCCCGTACAATGTGTACCTAAGAAGGGAGGTATCACTGTGGTCGCAAATGAAAAGAATCAGCTCATCCCTACTCGAACAGTTACAGGATGGAGAGTATGCATGGATTATAGAAAATTGAACAAAGCCACAAGGAAGGATCACTTCCCTCTTCCATTTATTGATCAGATGCTTGACAGATTGGCGGGTCATGAGTATTTTTGTCTTCTGGATGGTTATTCCGGGTATAATCAGATTTGTATTGCACCAGAGGATCAGGAAAAGACTACCTTCACTTGTCCATTTGGCACGTTTGCTTTTCGCAGAGTTTCGTTTGGGTTATGTGGCGCCCCAGCCACCTTTCAGAGATGTATGATGGCTATATTCTCTGACATGATTGGAAATAACGTCGAAGTGTTCATGGATGACTTCTCCGTCTTTGGACACTCATATGATGAATGTTTGAATAATCTGCGCGCCGTACTCAAAAGATGCGTGGAAACTAATTTGGTGCTCAATTGGGAGAAATGTCATTTTATGGTGCGTGAAGGCATTATCCTTGGGCATAAGGTCTCTAGCAAGGGTCTGGAGGTGGACAAGGCCAAGGTGGGAGTCATTGAAAATCTTCCCCCACCTAATTCTGTGAAAGGAATCCGTAGTTTTCTTGGTCATACGGGTTTTTATCGGCGATTCATCAAGGACTTTTCAAAGATATCTAAGTCGTTGTGCAATTTGCTTGAAAAAGATGTGCCTTTCAAATTTGATGATGAATGTTTGGCAGCATTCGAGACTCTCAAGAAGAGTTTGATCACTGCACCAGTTATTACAGCACTAGATTGGACAGAACCGTTTGAGATGATGTGTGATGCAAGTGATTATGCGGTAGGGGCGGTTCTGGGACAACGCAAGAAAAATCTCTTCCATGTGGTCTACTATGCGAGTAAGACTTTAAATGGTGCCCAATTGAACTACACCACTACTGAGAAGGAGCTTTTGGCTATAGTCTTTGGTTTTGAGAAATTTCGATCTTATCTGCTTGGTACGAAAGTAACAGTATTCACTGATCATGCAGCTATTCGCTATCTGGTTTCCAAGAAGGATTCGAAGCCGAGACTCATTCGTTGGGTACTTTTACTTCAGGAATTTGAGTTAGAGATCAAAGATAGAAAAGGTACTGAGAATCAAGTAGCTGACCATCTCTCTAGGTTGGAGAATCCCGATTCTACTTCACAAGATAGGACGTTAATCAATGAATCTTTTCCGGATGAGCAGTTGTTTGCAATTCAGGAGGAAGAACCATGGTTTGCAGATATTGTAAACTATCTCGTCAGCAATATAATGCCTCCTAATTTGATATCCGCTCAAAAGAAGAAGTTTCTGCATGAGGTGAAGTGGTATATGTGGGATGAACCATATTTGTTTAGACAGGGAGCTGACCAGATCATCAGGAGATATATCCCGTTCTGTGAGACGGAGGGGATATTACGAGACTGCCATTCCACGGTTTATGGTGGACACTATGGCGGTGAGAAGACGGCAGCTCGTATTCTGCAAGCAGGTTTTTTCTGGCCTACTTTGTTCAAAGATGCTCATCAGTTTGTTTTAAGGTGTGATCGTTGCCAAAGAGTGGGAAATTTGTCAAGGAAGGATGAGATGCCATTAAATGTGATGCTTGAAGTCGAGGTCTTTGATGTGTGGGGAATCGATTTCATGGGGCCTCTTATCTCGTCTTGCAATAATCAGTACATCTTGCTGGCAGTCGATTATGTCTCAAAATGGGTCGAAGTTAAAGCTTTACCGACAAATGATGCAAAGGCAGTGCTAAATTTTCTTCATAAGCAAATTTTCACAAGGTTTGGCACACCTCGGGTAATCATAAGTGATGAAGGATCGCATTTTTGCAACCGTAAGTTCACTTCTATGATGCAGCGTTATAGTGTGAATCATCGAGTAGTTACTGCCTATCATCCGCAAACAAATGGTCAAGCGGAAGTGTCTAACAGAGAGATAAAGCGCATTCTAGAGAAGGTTGTTTGTCCGTCAAGGAAGGATTGGTCTTTAAAGCTCGATGAAGCTGTTTGGGCTTACAGAACAGCATACAAAACTCCACTTGGGATGTCACCGTTTCAGTTGGTGTACGGTAAGGGATGTCATCTACCTGCGGAGCTTGAGCATAAGGCCTACTGGGCATTGAAGAAGTTGAACCTGGATTTAGATGCAGCTGGTAAGAAAAGAATGCTTCAGCTTAATGAACTTGATGAATTTCGACTTCAAGCGTACGAAAATAACAAAATGTATAAGGAAAAGGTGAAGAGGTGGCACGATAGGAAGCTACATCCAAAGTTAATTGTGTCAGGGCAACAAGTTCTCTTATTCAACTCTCGGCTCCGACTTTTTCCTGGGAAGTTAAAATCAAGGTGGTCTGGACCTTTTATTGTCAAAACTGTGTTTCCACATGGAGCGGTGGAAATTTTTGAGAATGATCCGGACCAAGCATTCAAGGTTAACGGTCAGCGGTTGAAGCACTACTATGGGGACATGGCAAACCGAGAAGTGGTTAGTGCTATTTTGTTGACTACTTGAGAAGAGTACGAAATGTCAAGCTAATGACGAAAAAGAAGCGCTGCGTGGGAGGCAACCCATGAATTGTTGTTACAGGAACCCTTAGAAGTTAATAACCTATCCAAAAACACAAAAAAATCAGAAAACAGGGGCTGAAAAAAAAAATTCCAGTGACCCCCTGAGCGCCCGCTCAGCTTTGCTGAGCGACCGCGCAGCAAGCTGAGCGCCCGCTCAGCTTTGCTGAGCGACCGCGCAGCAAGCTGAGCGCCCGCTCAGTTTTGCTGAGCGACCGCTCAGGGGTCGAGTACCAGAAATTTTTTTACAGTTCAGAAAAAAAAACAAAAACAAAACACACAAAACACACAAAAAAAAACAGTTTTAGCCCATAAACCCACGATTTGTTCCCACTACCCCCATCATGTTACCCCTTAATTTCCAAACCCTAATCTAATCCACATCCTATATATACATACACCTATCCTACATATCTCCCACAAAACTTCCTACACTTAAACCCTCTCACAAACATCAAAAATCAGTTCTTACACACTTTTATTCATGAATCAATGGCACCCAAGAGAGCAAGTACTATTGACAGCAGCAGCACAGTTCCTACTGCTGATTCATCGAGGGGTACTGCTGCAAGGCCTCGGTTAACTGACAGAGCCGCGGAGGAGGAGCACACTAGGCTGTTGGGGAAGCTAATTCTGAAGGAGAGGGGGTTTTTACCATCGGGGAGGGATGGTGAGTTGCTACCCATGATTGCAGAGAAGGGGTGGATAGCTTTTTGTGAGTCACCCGAAGCGGTACCGATGAGCGTTGTTCGCGAGTTCTACGCGAACGCGAAGGCCGAAAAGAATGGGTTTTCTGTGGTCCGAGGGCTGACGGTTGATTATCATCCTGTGGCGATTCGCCGTGTGATTGGATAGCGAGAGAGGAAGCCCGAGGAGGAGGACTGGAATGAAAAGACTGCTGAGGATTTTGACTTGGATTTGATTTGTGCGACTCTCTGTCGACCGGGCACAGTTTGGACCTGCAGGACCGGCACTAATGAGTATCGTCACTTTCCAGCAATCACCATGAACAGGTATGCCCGTGCATGGAATGCATTTATTTGTGCTAATATTTTGCCTTCTTCGCATGCACACGAGGTCACAGTTGAGAGAGCACAGTTGTTGTGGGGAATTCTGAATGAGGAATACTATGTGGACCTTGGTGAGTTTATCTACCAAGGAATTCTGAAGTTTTTGAGGGGAGCGAAACATATGAACATCCCTTATGCATCTACGGTTACGAAGCTATGCCGAGCAGTGGGAGTGAACTGGCCGGCTCATGAGCAGTTGCAGTTGCCAGCAGCTCCGATTGATTCTGGCACTCTAAATGGGATGCAGGAGTGGACCGGTGGTGAGCCTGAGGAGCATGGGCTGGGTTATCGTCTTCCAGGAGGGCGTCCAGCATGAGGTGCTACTATGGCTAGGCCAGGGCGTGATGAGGCTGGTTCTTCGAGAGCTCAGGAGGGTGCTGGGATGGTTGATGCCCAGTATAGGAGGCTTTCACGGCGGATGGATGCCATGTATGAGACGCAGAGCAGGTTTGCTCAGGAGCTCACCCTTACGTTAGGGACTGCTTTTCGAGGCCTTGGAGCTGATATCCAGTGGCCAGTTTTTGGTGAGGACTCTGCATACCCGCCGCCTGATACTCCACCCACTGAGGGTGATGATGATGATGACTCTGAGTAGGTATACCCTGTGTTCCTTTCTACTACTTTCACTGAGGACAGTGAAGATTTTTAGTTTGGGGGTGGTAGTTAAGGAATATTGTGTGTGTGTTATTTAGTTGCATATTCATGATAGTTTAGTTCATATAGTTGCATAATTTATGCCATATAGTTTTTTATTTTTTTTGTTTGTTATGAATGTCATGTAGCTCATGCATGTACCATAATCCCTTTTGCAATGATTTATCGACTGAATTGTGATATTGATGCGAGTGTAGTGATAGCATTAAAGTGATATAAAGTTGTGTAGGTTGATATGCATGCTAGAAACAATTGTAAGTCCACTAAGTCTTAGAGAATGCGTAAGAGCTAGATTGTTGTTATGATTTGGTTGTTTTCAAGGTCAATCTGCTTATTATGCTAGAATTCGATTATAGGTTCTTAATGATAAAGGCATGAAAAAGAAAAAATTTTGGAGAAAAAATATGGAAGTTGTTGCTAGTTGTGGCTAGGCGTCAAATGGCTAGTAGCCGGCTCGCGTATGGTGCGAGTAGTCTAGGGTTGAGCAAGATGGAGCGAAATGCACTTGCTCAGAAGTTATAAAAAAAAAAAAAAATTGCATAATTGATCAAGAGTGGGCTCTTTGGTATTCTAGTTATTAAGTTCTTAGGGGACTTTGTGCCTAGTGACCTAAGGCTTTTAGAGTCTGGGATCCGCTAACCTAACGCTCGTTACATGGATACCATTGTATAAGTCTTTTGTGGACCTCACTCATTGCACGGTCAAATAAGCATTTGAGTTGTAAATAAAAAGCACGATTCCGTAGTAAGCTCCAGAGTTCTTGTAGTGTTGTATATCACTTTGTGCCTAGAATTTTTTTTATTCTTTGTATAATCGTAGGATTGCCTTGAGGATAGTCTAGTCATAGTAATTGGTCTAGTTCTGAAGCATATCTGTTAAGCATTTGCACACACCACGTTTCTGGCTGTATGTCCGTTTGCATGAGTTTATTGATCTTTAGTTGTTTAACTGCATTCGTTGAGATGTGACAATTTGGTTGGTTAATTGTAGTAAGGGGGATCGCTGCATTTTCATATAGATTGCATTCATGCATGTTTTTATTTGTTTTTGAGTCTGTGACGCTTGAGGACAAGCATCGATTTAAGTTTGGGGGTGTGATAAGTGGCATTTTATACCACTTAGAACGTCTTAAAATGGCTTAAATTGGTGTCTTGAAATCAAGTATTTTGTGTATTTGATGCGTTTTTCTAGTGTTTATGCATTTCAGGGTTTTAGTTGCATTTCGGGGGAGGAATCATCAAGAATAAGCCTTGGCATGTGTTCACCATTGCGAGAGGAAAGAAACGGGCAGATTACGGCGAAGAAACGGAGCGAAATCAGAATTTTTCCAGTAGAGGTCTGAGCGCCCGCTCAGCATTGCTGAGCGGCCGCGCAGCAAGCTGAGCGCCCGCTCAGCTATGCTGAGCGGCCGCGCAGGGTCGGGAAAAAAAGACAAATTATTTTAGGACTTCTACTTCTGTTTGGTTTCCACTTCTATGTAATCTGAGTTTTATGGGACGATTATATAAGTAGATTTGAGACGTTTTCACAAGTGTGGATTGAAGAAGATTGTGTTTTTACGCAAGGAGCGAAGGAGATAAGGAAGAAGACCGATTTAGCACACCGGAACGAAGAGGAAGCATATCTTCTTGTGATTCTTGTTTCGTTGTAACGTTGGATGCTAGTTTTCTTGCTTTGAACTTATTTACTCTTGTGATGTACTCTATTTTAATATAATAAGTTTAGTTATTATTTTCTTGTGTTTGTTTATCATGATTTCATATGAACCCATGATGACGATAAGTGCTATTATGGGCTAATCGTGATCATGGGGTTGCAACGGATTTATTATGGAATTCTTTAGTTAATTGTTTAATACTTTAGTGTGTGATGATTCCATGATATCTAGTATTGGTTGTGCGTATTCGTCTTATGTGCGTCGCGAACATATAAGATAGGGTGTTAATCTCTTGTGAAGCGACGGTGGATCTTGAGATTTAGAACTTGCCATGCTAGCATAGGTTCATGTACGTTGTGCATGATTAGTGGGTAACTCTAACAGTTTTATTTGCCCTATGTAATCAAAAGGAATAACTTGTGCTTAAATCGTTGTGTTGTCAATTTCTGTAGACATATGGGAACTCAACATAATTGATGACTATTCAACTTCTATCTTAATTGTGGATGCTTGGTAGAATGGTATTAGTACAATGAAAGTTGACTTTTATCAGTTTCGTGTTATTCGATTAATATCATCACTGTCACATGCTAAAGGTAATAACAATGGCTATAGAAGGAAGTAATAATGAAGTTGTGATCTCATGAGTGTTTTATTATTGATAAATTGAAGTGTTAGTTAAGTGATTAATTAAGTAGTTAATTATAGTTAATATTTAATCAACAATTTAAAGTGTTAGTATCTTAACATTGAGAAGTAATCATACATTGGTGAGTGAGTTTAATTAGACAATAATTTAGTCTGAGTCTCTGAGGGAACGAACTAGAAAGTATTCTATATTACTTGCGAATGCGTATACTTGCGTGAATATTAGTGCGTGTTTTCGCCCTAACACAGTGTTGTATGTAATTGTATTTAAGGTAGTTTTCAGAATTTCTACAGTTTTCTTTGTTCTTGAACGGCTGTAACTTACTTAAAAGTATCATTTAATCATTTTATTAACGTTTTAATTCAAGAAAGTATAAAAGCCCAATTGAACTCTTATTCTCACTTTACGCTTTCTTGCAATTCTTATTATCTTTCTCTCTAAATTTTCAAGTTTTTCTCTGCAACCTCTACTCACAACAATGGCACCAGTAGTCAAAATTATGTCTCAAACAGGATTTGTTTATGAAAAGAATAATTTCATAGCCTTGGTTGAAAAGAATGAAGCCCATTCTGATTATCACAAGATGATGGACTTCATCAAAAACTGCAAACTAAGCTATGCAATGCTGGAAGCCCCAACCATCTACTGTGAGGTGATTGAGGAGATTTGGACAACTGCAGAGTTCAACTCCACAGATATGACTATTGCCTTCTCTCTCAAAGGTAAGGACTATTGCATTAATTGTGATGATTTACAATCTTGCTTTAAGTTGCCTGAGAATAATGCCATGACACCACACACTGATAAAGATGTCTCTGCTATGCTAGATTTCATAGGCTATGCTTTTGATTCTGCTAGTTTAGTTAGTATTAGAAGGAAAGGCCTTAGGAAAGAATGGAGTTTTCTTGGAGATGCCTTTATTAAGGTTTTCTCTGGGAAGATTAGCAATTTTGATGCTATCACTTCATCTCTTGTTAATATGCTCTATATGCTAGTTTCTGATAGGTACTTTAATTTTAGCAACTGTGTTATGCTAGAATTAGGTTCCAGATTAGGTAACAAAGCTAATAGACCACATAACATCTACTATGCTAGATTCTTTATATTATTGGCTAACCATGTTGCTGAAGGTTTGGTTATATCCAATGAGAATAATAAACTCAAATGCTGGGCACAAGAGAAAAGGGTCCTTGCAGACCTTTTGAGAATGAACCTCAACAGCCAGGTGCCATTGGTATACTTGCCAATCATGAATGCACCACAGGTAAGTGAGGTAAATACTTCTATAACTCCTACTACTTCCGACCCCACTGTTTCTTTGCCTTCTAGTGTGGCTATGAAACCTGTGTCTTTGTCCAAACAGGCTCCTACCAAAGCCACCAAAGCTAAAGTTTCCAAAGTCAAGTCAAAGAAACCTACCTCTGTTGTTTCTCAAAAGACAACAGTTGTAACAACTACCATAAACCCAGAAGGGAGTGAACAGGGTGTGAGTGGTGAGGGGAGGGGTGAACATCAAAAAGCCCCCCAGGATAAGGTGGGAGAGGTGAGTGGTACCCAAACCAGCCAAGCCACAGTTTCTCAAAAGACTGTGGTGGTTCAAAAGGAGTCCAGCACATCCCTAGTTGCATCCTCCCAAAAGGATGTAACTATTGAAAATAGTCCCCAACCAGGGACACAGAACAAAAGAGGGAGGGACACTGAAGCCACACATTCACCATTTAAAGCCTTTTCAAGGAAGAAGAAGGCCAAAACCCTAGTTTCCACACAAGGGACACACACAGCACAGATACATCCACCAGTATCTGTGCCTTCTCAAATTCAGCTTGATGTGATTCCAGCAAATGTGGAATCACAGCCCCATTCTCTCAATATAGAAACACACCATTCATCAAACTCTCCAACACCCTCTCTGGATGTGGATATGATATTCACATCAATTCCTGATTCTCCCTCATTAAAACTCAGGGAGGAGCCCCACTCAAAACCTGATGATCATCATCTTTTAGATGATTTGTTGGATCATCAGCCAATTCTTTCAGATGTAGTTGAAGAATCTGTGTTACCTCACTTAAAATCAATCCACACAGATTCAACAATTATGTCACTTTCTATATCTACATCTTTTCCTTCCTCAACGGATATCTCTCATCCGTTGACAAGTGGTTATTCTTCAACAGATAAGCTTAACAGCAGTTATCCGTTGATACCATCAGTTTCTACTTCAACGGATACTCCCTATCCGTTGATGGTCTCTACACACTTAACAGAAACAATTCCAACTTTAGAGGACATGGCAACTGTACAATCACTTTTAGGTTTGAGGGAAGGGAGTGATCTTTTGAGTGAGAGGCTGGGTTGCTCCCAGGCAAAAGGAGAGGTTGAGAGTCACCAAATGCATGCTATTTCTTCCAGCATGGCAAAAGTGAGTGAGAGGAGTGCCACCTTAGAAGGTGAAGGTGAGGGTGTGAGGGTGTGTGTGAGCCAGGGGGAGCCCCTGATGCAAGAACAGAGAGAAATTGAGAGAAAGGCAGGTACAGAAGCTATAAGGGTGGATCCAGCCATTGCTAGTGAGTTAATGAAAGTGGATGATACAGATAAGGAAAGACAATTTCAGCAATATTACAAAGCTGTCATTGATAACATTTCCTTGGATGCTGACACTTTTACTCACCCTGTTTCAGCCTATCAATTATTGGCTGCACAGGGCAATGTGGAGGCAGAACAGACACTATACATTGTACACACTTCAGAATCTCTTCTCAGAGACAAAGCTGCTGTCAACAGGCTGCCTTCTCAAGCTGGTGAGCCATCTGAAGAATTTGGAGTAAATTCTAATGATGATGACTCTAATTCTTTGAATGAGAGCATGAACTTAGGGGGAGTAGCAGGCCCAAGTTCTGTTCCTGATCTTCCTGCATGGGCATGGGCAAAACCATCAACACCAGGAGAGTTTGGTGTCACTTTGGTCAGACAAGTCATGATAATTCAGCAGGCCCTTCAGGAGACTCAGGATGCTGGTACCAAGGCAATTCTTCAAGCTCATCTGGACTCTCTGCATCTCTTGCAGTTGCAACATTACCAGCAAAATCTAAGTGTGGATGAGCTCAAGCTGGACATTGCTGATCTGAAATCCTACAATGCTGAGAAATTGGATTCACTTATACCCTATGGTACTATGCAAGATTTGTTGGGGAGACTGAGGAAAGCATCTGATGCTGACAAGAGGCTGGCCAGACTGGAAGATAGGGTTCAAATCATTGAAGACTCTATGGTCACCATTCTTCAGAATCAACAAACTCAAACAAATCTACTCATGCAGCTGGCACAAGCACAAGGCTTGACCCCTACCCTTGATGATAACAAAAAGGGGGAGAATAAAAGGGAAGGGGAAGGAGAGCCATCTACAACAGTTCAGATTTCTCAAGTGCTAGTTCCTGTCATCACAACTTCTCCAACTATTCAAGTCAAAGGAAAGCTAGATGGAATTGATCTAATCCAGATAGCAGCAGCTGAATTGCAAGTCAAAGAGCAAAGGAAGAAGATTGATGAAAAGATGCAACTAATATTTGGTTCTACAACTTCTCAATCACAATCTGTGAAGCATAGCACAAAAGTGGAATCAATTATTATGGAACTCAAGCCAGTAGGGAGGCATAAGGATGGAGAAACTTCTTCCAAAGATCTGCAACCTATGGTTCTCAAGCCCAACAACAGATCCAATAAGGACTCTACAAAGAATCCTCTAAAAGAGGTGGATTTTCCTCTTCCAAAAGCTGATGAGGACAAGCTTTTAGGTAGAAGTATTGCATATCTCAAAGAGACCATGGATGAGGCTGTAAGGAGAAATATGGCTATTATCTTCAGAGAGGGAAAGAGCATATGTGTGATGCAAGGACATCCCAAATTCTCAATAGCCAAGAGGGAAGAAACCAAAAGGTTGAAGGAAGAAGCCAAACAGCTAAAGGCTGACAAAAGAGCACAAGCAAGGCTTGAAAAACAGCTAAAGTCAAGTCAGGCTGAAGAACAAAAAGAAATTGAAGACAAAGGTGAAGATGAAGCTATGGGGGACATGGTTGGTACTGAGATGGAGGAAAGAAGTAAGGAAGAATGGCAGAAAGGGAAAAGAAAGAAGGTCAATGCAAAGAGAAAGAAGGTAGATAAGACTGAAGAAACCCAATCAATATCCAAACCACTACCCTCTATTCCTGAACCAATTATACCTGACCCCTTCATGAATATTCATGGTGAAACAATCATTCCCAAGGAGGAACCAATTGATTGGGACACCATCAAATTGCCCACCTTCCTAACCTCTTCTCCACCATCAAAGAAGCAGAAAAGAAGAATCAAATCAACACCCTCTAAAGCCTCAATCAAATTCACACAGAAGCCTAAGCCTAAACCTCAAACCTCTAAAGATGATTATGTTCACATCTGTGACATAAAACAATTTTCAAATATTGAACTCTATCTGGATGAGCTAGAGGATGTAAGGGGAATAGCTGCCTACAGACAGCTACCTGAGAGACTAGTGTTCAAATACAAAGGAACTGGGGAAAGAACATGGCCTCTTCACAGAATTCTGAATGAAGGCTACTCTACCTTGATTAGAGTCTACTCAACCATACAGAAGGATTCTGGCTTTACCAGGACTGCCAAGACTGAGATTCTCAACAAGATTGCCAACATAAGGAAAACTTGGAGGGAGCCAAATGCCTTGCCTAGAACTTTACTCATTCAAGAAAGAGGAATTACAATTCACAAATCACTTCATTGGTTGATGGAGTTCAGAGACAACAAAGGAGTCAGAAGATTTTTCAGAATTGAAGATCAGCTAAAGATTGCCAGTAATGAAACTCTCAAGGATATGCAATCTAAGTTAGATATCAACGAAGAAGATGAAGCTGAATTCTACAGACAACTTCAACTTCAAATAGAGGAGAATGACAGGAGGCTAGGAAAGAAAACCAGGGATCAAAGGAAAAGAAAGTAATTTGCTCAGGCTAAAGCAGCACCCTTGGAAACAATGTAATTCTTCAATTCCATCTCAGCATATACATTTTTGTAGCACTTTTGAATTTCTACTTTGTTACAGTTTATATATTTGTTAAGTGTTTTGTTATCATCAAGCTAAACCCAAATTTATGCCTACAGTTCTAGTAGACATAAATAGGGGGAGATTGTTAGGAATATGTGTATTAGTTTGATGATAAGTTAAGCAAAACACTTAAGTAGAAATCTAGTGTTTGTAGCCTCAACGGATAATACCATCTTGGCTATCCGTTGAAGGAGTAGCTTTACTTAGCAATAAGTTTAGTATTGTAGCACATTTCACTCTCTGATATCAAGCTGTAATTCTTAGATGTTGTTAGGAAATAATCAGTCATGTTGACTACTAATGGATGTACAAATAGGAGGGCTAATTGTAAATATTTCATGCCTTGTAATTTTGTATAAGTGAAGAAGTGTCAACGGATATTGAAGACCTTCAACGGATAAGAAACAATGCTTCAACGGATAATATCCATCAACGGATAAATGCTTCAACGGATAATATCCATCAACGAATAAGTGCTTCAACGGATAAAGACTTCAACTGATAATGCATCAACGGATAAAGCTTCAACGGATAAAGCCTCAACGGATAAGGCATCAACGGATGAAAGCTTCAACGGATGCTTAGTTCATTAGCAGTTGATAGTGACAATTCACAAGCTGACAGAGGCACATGGATTGACAGAGACATACTGGAATGTGGAAGCCTCTAGGAGGAATCAAGAAAATGCAGCATTTCCATTCTGATGCAAACAAGGAAGTATTCAAAGATTTACAGATTACTCTAGATTGCATTGGATAGAGAAATGAAGAAGAAACATGTGAAGAATCTTTTCAATTGTATTTTACAGTTTGTCTTCACTTGTAAACTTGGTGATATATAAACCAAGTAGCAGCTAGTAATTAGATATGAATTTTCCTTGAGCTGTTTAGAAATATCAAAAGAGAAAATCATCTAGTTTGTACTAGGAAGCAGCTATGATTTAATTCTTTGAATCACAGATTTTCTGAAATAACACATCTCTGGTGGAACAACAAATCCACCAGAAAAGTTTTTTTTTAAAGTTCTTTGTGTTCATTACATTTGTGTTTGAATATATATCTGTCTGCATCAGCTTCAAGCAATTCACACACATTTGATCACTCAAACACTTAGCCTTAGAAACTGCTCAAAACTTGAAAAAGTTTTGAGATTTACATTCAACCCCCCTTCTGTAAATCTCATTGTTAGTCCACTGGGAATAACATTTTCTAAACATATAAGCTGACAAATACTCAACATTCAGAGTTAATTACTTGAATAGTTATTCATTGAATGATTGGCTCAAGCTTGCGGAAGCTCTAAGAGGAACAAAAATCATAGAGGAACTTCAAGTGCTTGTAAATCTAAAGGACCTCACTAGAAAAGAAAAGGCTATGAGAAGTTTATGTAATGAACTAACTTGTTAAACTCATGTAATTACTCAATGCACAAAAGCTGTATTTGTGATCCGTCAATTTTATGTAATCCTCTATTATTTTATTGTAACTTGGGGTTAGTCTTGTTACCAGGCATGAATTTGTGATAAATAATCTTCTCACAAATTGGGGGAAATTGTTGTGGAAGACATGCATGTACTATAACAAGACTAAGACAAACTGATAGCCCTAAGATTTAGTTGTATGACAGTCTAAATCTGTAGTTTGTATTGTATTACTTAAGTCTTTAAAAATGTTAAAGATTAGATTGGAGTATTTTTCTGTGAACAGTCTCAAGCCTAAGAATAAGCTCTGGAAGAAGATCAACAAGATCATGCCTCAGAGAAAAGGTGAAGAAGCTTGGAGTTGAATAAATCTGTTTTAGGAAAAATGTTCTAAGTCAAGATATCTACAAGTCACATATCAAGTCATATAGAGAAGTCATTCGAGAACTCCAGAATGACTTATTGAGAAGTCCAAAATGGCTTATATAGAAGCCTCAGAGATATCGACAATTAATATGAAGATATGAAGATTGGAGATATCAACAAGTCATTTCTGCTTATAGAGAACTCGGAGATCTCGACAAGTCAAGTTCACTTATAGAGGACTCAGAGACCTCGAAAAGTCAAAACACTTATAGAGAACTCAAAGATCTCAATAAGTCATTAAACTTATCGAGATGTCAGTTCTCTATACAACTAACTAGAGATCTCGATATGAACCTCAAGTACAGAATGTAGACCAGTTAAAGATTTAATATTATCAGTCAACAAACGATCTAATCACTTAGATTGAAAAGTCTACAAAAGCAGCTTGAAGAGTATAAGATCAAAGGACAAGATTAACTAACAAAGGAAAGTCACAGACCTACACAATTTGCAAAAATTCACTAAGCCATAAATGGAAAGCTTTAGAGATAACTTAAAGTAGGGTTTGGTACATCTTATTGCATGTTGTGTAAACCCGTGTTTACAAATCTATAAAGTAAACACTGGTCCTTTGTTTTTAGTAATAACAAACATATTTAAATTTTCTTGTACTCTCGCAAGATAGAAGCTGAATTCTTTACTTACAAAGAACCCAAAATTTGTAGCAAGACATAATTAATTTTAATTCAAAGTTAAGTGAGTTTTGAAAATACTGTGTTTGTTGTGCATTCTTTATTAATTCTGTGAAATATAATATCTCTACAAATTAGACTGCTTTGTTAATCATATACAAATAATTTGAAAAAGCTTAAAAATCAACAAAACACATTCACCCCCATGTGTTGTATTCAATATCTAACACTTCCAGTTCTCTACAAGTAGATTTTGACTTGTTGATATCTCCTGTTCTCTACATGAACTTTTTGACTTGTCGATATATCTAGTTCTCCACAAGCAAATGTCGATATCTCTTTGGCCTTTTCTACAAGTCATTTTTTACTTCTTGACATACATCTCTATACTCCTAGATCTGTGACTTGTCGATATCTGACTTAGAATATTTTTCCAGGAACAACATTATTCAACTTCAAGCTTCTACACTTATTTCTGAGGCATGATCAGGATTGATCTTCTTTCGGAGTTTATTTCTTTGAGTATAATCTCCTTAGCATTTTTACAGACTCAAGAAATACAAATACAAAATACAATAAGATTATCATACAACTGATTCTTAGGTTGTCATAGTAACTTAGTCTTGTTATGTATATGCATGTCTTGCACAACTCATACTTTCAAGATCTAATCTGTTTACTCTCATAGTTTGCTCTGATACCACTTGTTAAGTATGAAATGCATATAGAGGGGGGGATGAATGTGTTTTCTTGATTTTACTTACTTAAAAACTATGTTTGAATGTGTTCAAGATAATCAAGTTGAATGTTTGGCAACTTGAACTCGACAGACTAAATAATTATAGTGATTATGAAATAACTGTAAATGCAGAAACACAATTATCAAAACTCGTTTGATTTATATTAAAATCAAATTAGTTGTGCTACAAATCTGTGTTCTTGAATATGTTAAAATACAGCTACTTCTTGAAAGAATACAATAATTCTAGATCTATTTTTGTTACTTCTGAACTAAGGACTCGTGACATGTTTTATAGATCAACATCCATAATTTACAGAACTTGCACTAAAATAGCTAACACATTTTCTAAAGTCCTTTTGTCTATATCCATTTTAAGTGTAGCAAATCTACATATAATCTTCTAGACCTGTAACCCTCCTTTGTCCAGTTCATTTTGGCCATTGATCTTGCACTGCTCAAGCTACATTTGTAGACTTTCCATTTCAGTGATGAAATGGTTTGTTGACTGATATATTGAATCTTCAAGTTGGTTGCATTCTATAATTTGAGCTATTATCAAAGTCTTCATTACTATATAGAATTGTCTCATATCGACATCTAGAATGACTTATCGATATCTCCACTTCTCTATAAGTGTTATGACTTGTCGATATCTCCAGTTATCTATATGCAGTTTGCCTTGTCGATATCTCCAGTTCTCTATATATAATTTGACTTATCGATATCTCCACTTCTCTACATATATTTTGATTTGTCGATATCTCCACTTCTCTACATATATTTTTGACATGTCGATATCTCCACTTCTCTACATAGCCTGGGACTTCTCTACAAGTAGAGTGACATCTCTACAAGTATAATGACTTCTCTACAAGTAGAGTGACTTCTCTATAAGCTTATCTGACTTCTCGATAGACATCTCGATATCTCTTGATCAATTACTTCTTGACACTTGACTTAGAATATTATTCAATCTACAATATTAATATTCACCGAGCTGTTTATCTTCACTCTGATGTATGATCAGGCTTGATCTTCTTTCAGAGATTTATTCCTAGCTTGTTGGCTGTTTATTGAAAAATACTTCAGTCTAGTCTACTTAATAATTTTACAGACTCAAGAAATATTATTACATAATACATAAAATTACAAGTCAACTAAATCTCAGAATTGTCAAAGTGACTTAGTCTTGTTATGTAAAGGCATGTCTTCTACAACAGAATTGGAGATATAACTTTTATGTATCATTAATTGCACTTTAAAGATTATTTTGGGCACAACAAAGTAAAGAAGATCAATCACTTTGGTGGTTAGAAAATATTGGATATTGAGTTGTTCATTTTTCATTCCGTTAATTTACAAAGTTTGAATACAAACATTAATGTTTGATTATGTATTGTAAAAAAATATGGGATGACAATTTGACACCCATTTACGGTGAAAATATGTTCACTTTTTCTGTGATTGAAACTTAAAAATAGTTATTAATCAAAGATAGCATGATGGTGCTTGGTTTGTGGTTGCAACATGTGTATTATGTCATAATACACCTGAATCTATCGAGCATCTTTTTCATTAATGTCCTTATACATCAACAGTTTTACGAGAGTGTTTTTTACTCTAGCTTGCTCCTTGGGGAAGATGGTCTACAATTTTTTTCAGTGGAAGAGTTGCTTACGTGAAAAGGTAGAGTTCCTTACGTGAAAAAGTGGGTGATCTTTCTTTTTGTGTATGTGGTAGTGCACCTAACCTGGATGGAACAAGATACTAGAGTATATAGATCAACAACCACTTCGAGTTAAGGTTGTAAATGAACCGAGCCGACCTATGTCCTTAATGAGCCGAACTTAACTTTTTTAACGAATCGAGCTGAGCTTTTTTATCGAACAAAAATTATGTTCGAGTTCGAGCTCGTTAATGAACTGAGCCGCACTTAAGCTTTTATTGAACAAAAATGAGTTGAGTCGAACTCGAGCCCTTAACAAACAGTTTGTGAACCATAACGTTTAATTTTAAGAAAAAGTTGAAACCCACTTGGACCAACTTATTATCAATTCAACACAACCGAAACTCAAATTTTATTCTATTATCCTTAAATATTCATGTAAGTATAACATTACAAACCGTATTGTTATACAAAATATGTTCAGTTTATAATGCATATGTTCCGTTCGCATAACTTATTTTATTTGTTGAATATACATTAAATTATTTTCTTATTATATTATTATATTTTTCTTATTCTTAGTAAAATATATTATCAGATTTTTCTTAAATTTCAAAGAAAGACCAATTAGACATGTTATACTCATCGATACTTTCATAAATTAAATAACCTTTTTATAAATAATGAAGGTTACTAAATCCACAAAAAATCATAAAAAATATTAAGGAATAATTTATTAATGATATACTTGTAGTGTATTATATTTTCTTTATGTAAAACATCCTAACCCACATTTTCTCTCTCTCTCTCTCTCTCAACCGACTGCCTATTCCAGACCTTAAATCTATCTCAATTAAGGTCTATGACTTTCTCCGACAGTTATTGTAACCATTGTAACCTCTGTCCGGGGGAAGACTTAATACATATCTAGTTTGACTGAATTAACTTTTAAACCCAATTTTCTTGAATTCTAACCTCTTAGTTTTGTTCATTTAGTAATCAAGGTCCCAACTTTATGCTTGTTGAACTCACGGTATAATACTTGATGGTTGATGATGGTGGCGACGGGTCTTATGTTGGATTCATGGATATGGTTTGGTTGAGCTAAATCTAGTTTATTTTGTACTCGATTAGTTGATGTATTTTAGTTTAGATTGTAATTTATTTTGCATACTTTTTTTTGCAATGATCTTGCTTGAAATATTATATTTTTTAAATATATTTATTCGGTTAAATCGAGTTGACTACTCATAGTTCCTCCCATGTGATATATTTGTTACAATCTATTAATTTGAATATTTTGAAAGATTATCGGCGATCCACTAGTTTAATAACAAATGGTTTGTTAGAGCAGTTCCAACAATGTCCTACTAAATGGCTTATAAATATATTAAAATATAGTATACTAGTTATGTAGAATATGATTTTTTGTTGTAATATACTAGCTTCTTTATCATCAGATCTGCTACTATTATAGCAAAGAGAGCAAAAAGATAGCCAAGAGAGATAGTTGATGAGCTGAGAATGTATGCTCGGTGCATTTTTATCCATTGTCGGGGAAGGCTATTTATAGCCAAAGTGAAGAGCAAGAACATTAAATGCATATATAAATTTTCTACTCCTATGTCTAACTTTACTATTTAACCATTGACTCATTATATTACAATCTATTATAACACTCCCCTTTGATTATCATTTAACTTGGATCATAGATTGCCTCGCTAAAACCCTGTCAAAGAAAAACCCAGTTGGATAAAAACTTTATCGAAGATAAAAGAGTACAATCTCCCCTTAGAAAAATGAATCATTCTCTGAAATTTTGTTATAACAGATCCTTGAGTCCACGCATTCCAACGTTACACCTTAATTTCCCAAATGTTGAATTCGATAATGATTTCGTAAATAAATCTGCAAGATTGTCACATGACCGAATTTATTGTACATCAATTTCACCATTCTCTTAAAACTCATAAGTGTAGAAGGACTTCGGTAAAATATGCTTTATCCCGTCTTTTTTGATATATCCTTCCTTGAGTTGATCAATGCATGTAGTGTTATCCTCAAACATTACAGTTGGACTTCATGTGATGTCTGGTAATCCACACGATTCTTAAATATTCTTGATGATAGACCGCAAACAAACACATTCTTTACTAGATTCATGAATTATAATTAGTTTTGAGTGATTTGTTGAGGTGACCACTATAGTTTTCTTTGTGAATTTCCAGGAAATAGTTGTACGGTAATATGTGAATATATATCTAGCTTGTGATTTGTCAAAATGAGGATCTAACAAATATCCAGCGTCTGCATATCCAGTCAATTGAGATTACGAGTTTTCGGGGAAGAATAACCCAAATCTGCCGTTCCACGAAGATAACAGAATATATGTTTGATTCCATTCCAATATTTGTCCATCGGAGAATAGCTAAATCTAGCCAATAAATTTACAGCAAATGCAATATCCTTCCTTGTATTTTTCACAAGATACATAAGTGCACCAATTACACCTAGACATGGGATTTCAGGACCAAGAAGCTCTTCATCAATTTCAGCAGTCTTAGACTTAGTGATTGGTCTGTTTGATTGAGTTGTTAGGAATGGCTCTTTTATGGATATACCTTTCAAAACAGGATTGGCAGGTTGGTAGTTTCCTTCTTCTTAGAATCTACTGGAGAAGTCTGATTCTTGGCTTTTTTTAGAGCTCGAAGTTCTGTTCAAAAACCTCGTCCGAGAACGCGTAAGCAACCTTGGCGCAAAAGCAAGCGGCGAAGATCCATAAGCAAGGGCTAGCCCAGGCCCAGGGCTTAAGACAACGCGCCGTCCGGAGCCTCTTTAAAAAGGGTTATATTATAAAACAAAAATGACGACTATCTTCTCGTGGTCGAAATGGATCTTTCTCAGGTTCTAAAGATCTAATCACCATTAGAGTAGTCAATGGATGAGATTTATCCATGTAAAATCAGTTTAAAACCTTTTTTGTATATGTAGATTGGTGGAGGAAAATTCCCAATGACAAGTGCTCGACTTGTATACCAAGGTAATATTTTATCCTTTGAAGATCTTTCACTTCAAACCCTATCTTTAGATATATGACAACTTCATCAATCTTTGTAGCTGTTCCTACAAGGTTTAAATCATTCACATATACAAAAATAATCACAAAACCAAATTGTAATTTTTTGATAAAAATACAGGGAGAAATTTGATAACTAATATACCCATTTTTTCTAAATAAAGACTAAGTTCCACTATCAATTCATACAACGATCGTTAAAGTTTAATGTACTATATATGACGAGATTTCTTGAACTCGTCCATTTTTAACCCTTCTGGGATTTTTATAAAATTCTCACTACCAAGTGATCCATCTAGGTATGTAGTAACGATGTCCATAAGACGTGTTTCTAACTCTTCTTTAAATGCCATACCTAATTTAAAATGAAATGTAATTTCATCCATCACTGGCGAGTATGTCTCTTGATAATTAATTTCAGGCCTTTGAGAAAACTCTTGTGCTACAAGTCGGGTTTTATATCTCATAATTTCATTCTTTTTATTTCATTTTCTTATGGATACCTATTTATTCCGAACAGGGTTCACACCAATTGGTGTTTGGACAACAGGTCCAAATACTTCTCTTTTATGCAATGAATTTAATTTTGTTTGTATTGCATCTTTCCATTTTAGCCAGTCTTTTCTTTAACGGCATTCAACCACACTTTGTGGTTTAGGATCAGAATTTATGTCGACATCCAATGTCGCATAATACACAAATACATCATCGATAATGGCTTTACTTTGATCCCATAATTTCATATCATGCAATAATTTATTGAAATTTCATGATTGTTTAATCCCGTATCTTCGGGGATTGGAATCTCTTCAGGAGACAATACCACATCAGGGGTATTTGCTTCTTCTGGGGCATGTGCCACTTCATGGGTAATTTTCTTTATTTTTTATTTTCATGGTGCAACCTCTTTTTAACTGACCGGTCTACCATGCTTCAAGAGTGGCTTTGAAATCTGTGACTAATTCTTTTGTATATGATTTTTGAATTGGTATATATACTCTAACTGGAGTGTTTACTGGATGTATATGAGATTTTATTACATTTCTAGAATTGTTAAATGCTCAGGCATTTGATTTGCGATATTTTGCATATTGGTAACTATTTTAACTTCAAGTTCGCATTGACCAGTACATGGGTCCAGAAAATGTAATCCTGATGCATTACATGTTATGTCATGATTAAATTTATTCAAATGTTTATCTCCCCTAAAAAAGGAAACATAGACTCATCAAAATGACAATATGCATATCTTGTGCTAAATAAATCTCCAGTTATCTAATTATAGATGTGGAATCAAAACTAACGTAGATACGTATTCTTCTTTGAACTCCCATCTTCGATCTTTGTGGTGAAGCAATCAGTACATATATTGCACTTCTAAAAATTTTGAAGTGAGATATATTAGGAATTTGACCAAGTACCAGTTGTAGCGGAAAATGTTGGTTATAGGCAGTTGGTCTAATCCTAATAATAATAGCAGCATGAAGTATTGCATAATCCCAAATAGATGTAGTTAATTTTGCTTTTAACAACGGTCTTGCCATAAGTTGAAGTCTTTTGATAAAAGACTCGGCTAACCCATTTTTAGTATGTACATGAAAACTGGGTGCTCAACTAGATTCCTACAGACATGCAATAGTCGACAAATGTTGCAGAAGTGAATTCACCGGCATTATCTAAACGAATTGACTTAATGCAATAATATGAGAATTGAGCTCGTAATTTGATTATTTGTGCAAGTAATTTTGCAAAAGTATCATTATAGTTAAAAAAAAAGATAAACATGAGACCATTTAGTTGAGACATTGATTAAATACCATGAGGTACCTAAATTTGCTAGATGATTGGTAGATAGGTCCATATATGTCGCCTTGGATCCTTTCTAGAGAATTTGGGCTTTCAAATTGAACTTTAGTAAGAGATGATCGAATAATCAGTTTTTTCAAAGAATATGTTGAATATGAAAGATCATTGTTGGAAAGAGTTTTAAAAATTTTAGGAGGATGACTAATAGAATTATCTATAATATGACGTATCATAGAGACAAGTGGATGACCTAATTTTTTATGTCAAAATGTAAAAGATTTTGAATCTATGAGTTTGGAAGTAATGATATTGTAACTCAATAATTCTAATTTTCATCATATATAATCCTGATATAAGTGAGTGAAACTTTTCTAAAATTTTCTTGTTACTAGAATTAGCATAAGTGATAAAAAGATATTTTTACGAGGCTCATAAGTGATTTTAATGTTAAAGCCCTTCAAGTCCAATATCCATAAAAAATTTCTTAGAAATGTTTCAATCTTATTCTTGTACTTCCATGTGAAGAGTGATTTCTAAGTTGTAAATTTGTTTATGATTAATACTTGATTAATTTTAAAATATAAGACCTTTTAAAATCAGATTAATAATTATAAATTACTATTAAGTAATATATTTTAACTATTTATTTAATATTATTAAAAATTTAAAATATATCCATTTTTAACTATTTTCAATTAACCGATTAATTTCGAATTAAAACAGAAACAAAATAGAACAGTCTCGTTAGAGAGAGAGAGATCTTCACTTCACTCTGCCCTCCCGGAATTTAATCTCAAGTACCCAAAAAATGAGCTCCTCCTCCTCCTCCGCCTCCGCGACGGCGGCGGCACAGAGCGGTTCCGGCGGGCCCCACTCACTAGCATTCAGAGTAATGAGACTCTGCCGCCCTACATTTCAAGTCGACACCACTCCTCTCCGTTTCGATCCTTTCGATCTTCTCGCCGGCGAAGATCTTTTTGATGATTCTATTGCTGACGATAATTTCTCCGGTCTAATCTCAGCCGTTGATTCCAAATCCAACGGTCCTGATTCTTCTTCTGATCTCACTTATCGTACCAGATTGTTACTTGATCATCCTTCTGATGCTATGGGCATCCCGGGTCTTCTCGTTCTCCCCCAATCTTTCGGGTCGGGTCATCTCTCTCTTCTCAATTCGGGTCGGGTCGGGTCGTATTTTACTGTCATTCATTTATGAGTGTATATTTCCATTTTGCAAATCCGGGTCGGGTCGAGTTATGTTTTACGTCACAGTTTGGGTCTTTTTTCAATGTTTTTCATTTATTAGAGTTCCGTGTATAAGTGAATTTATGGATTTTGATACCATTTTGCATAATCGGGTCGTGTCGGTATTTAGATTATGGAATTGTGATATGTGGAATTTTTGTGTTTGTGCAGGGCTATATATCTTGGGGAGACCTTTTGCAGTTATATAAGTATAAATAATAGTTCTAATTTCGAAGTTAGGGAGATTCATATTAAGGTAATTGTATTTCTCTGTCACCCTTTTTACGTTCTTTTTTGAACTTGAACTTCTTACCCTTGTGCTGTTAGTATTTACTAGCTACATTTTCGAAGACATTTAATGTCATTTGAGACAGTGGTAGACAATAATGTGTAATATGTTAGTTATGGAATATCGTTTGTGTAATATGTGGGTATGGTTTGGTTTAAGTCAGCATTTGATGGGATGACTTGGATGGTTCTGCATTGTCATATTCTGTGTAGTGTATTTGCGTATATGATTGAATACCACTTTGTAATGTGTTTCAGTGTTTGTATTGTACTTTTGTAGCAAACATACTAGAACTGGTTTTGCTTCTGTTTATCTATTTGTTTATAAAAAGTTATTAGACTCTTTCTTCTTTGTCGGATAGCTGTGTGATGCGTATTAATAGGCGTTTCTCCACGATCCCTCATTTATAATTAGTTAATCAGATCAGTACATGATGCAGTAAAATTGTTTTTAAGTCTACTTTTCTCTGTTTTTCGCTCGAGGGAGGTTTTTTTTTTTACTTAAGTCAAGCTGGATGATGAAGGATTGAATAATCACTAACACCTTATAGATAATAAATAATTACTATATATTAGCAGGAAGAGGTAATAGAACAATTACATTGCAATTAAACCAACAATGATATATATCTTAAAGTACTTGGTTAGACTGTATGTGAAGAATGTATGAGTAATTGTTTATCTTTCTTTGATTGTATAATTTATACATAAATATGCCAACATCCAACACTAGTTTGTTTATTATGGTACATGGAAGTTCAGTCTAGAATCTAGATCATTTAATGCCTAGGAAAGTTCCAATGTGACTAATTGCAGGCAGAAATTCAAACAGAGAGGCAAAGAATAATGCTTTTAGATACCTCGAAATCACCTGTTGAATCGATTCGTGCTGGTGGGCGTTATGATTTTATTGTGGAACATGATGTTAAAGAACTCGGTGCACACACGTAAGTCGGTACAGTGATGATATTGTGGTCTTTTCTTGGTAACTGATATTACTTCAGTACTTCACGTAATATATAACTCTAATCTGGTCTGACCTGGTAAGGTTGTTTTATCTTCTTTAGGTTGGTGTGCACTGCTCTGTATACTGACAGTGAGGGAGAACGTAAATATCTCCCACAGTTTTTCAAGTTCATGGTTGCGAATCCACTTTCAGTCAGGACAAAGGTACCACTCTCTTAAGACATTTGACATGTTTTGGTCCCGAGTAATTTTTTTGATAATCATTGGAACATGCACATTGACAATAAGTTTCCCTTTAATCATATTTGGCATTTGCGTTCTGTTAATAGGTAGTATTTGTTTAGTTTTGACTTTTATTTTTACCAACTTAACAATGTCCTTTCTTTCTTGTGCAGGTGCGAGTTGTGAAGGTAGGTTGACAGTGTTAGAAACTTTGCAATTGTGAAGGACTGAGTATTGTGATCTACTGATCTTGCTATCTACACTATACTAAAACAAAGTACAAGCTATGCCAAGCGTCACACTCTCCTTAAAAGAGAACACTTGTCAATTTTTCAATTAATCTATTATTTTAATTCAATTGCTATGCCAAGTGTTACTCTCTCCTTAAAAGAGGACACTTGCCAATTTCTCAATTAATCTAGATATAATTTTAATTTGATTGACAATTGGCATGCTAACATTAATGACACCAACATTTATGATACTCTTCTCTCTCATCTCACTAATTCTCTCTTCCTTCTTTTTCAATTTGTAACCTTTTTTCAAAAAACCTTTTTTCAACATTTTTTGAAATTTCCTATCAAATTTAGATTTTACCTCATATATATTTTATATACCAAGTGACCCTCACTACTTTAAATTAAGCAATCTACAGATGCCCTGGAACTAATCTAGTAGGTAACATGAGGATGTGCATAAACACGAACCTGCCCAATTTTCTGATGGCTCTTCTAGTTTTGAACCTTTCGCCTTGGTGGCAGTTGTTGTGCGGCCTCAGGGCGATCTTATATAATATCTGCCATCAATATAACTTCAATATTCTTAATTAATGAGCAGCAAGTTCTTAGCTGCTTCATATACTTTTCCTGCATGTTTTATATTTCGAGTTTTGACTGCCAATCACATATATAGTTCCCAAAAGATATAGAAATTATGTCATAATGTGAATGTTGACATACTTTGAACATATATTAAGTAGGTGAAAGCTGTTTTATTCGCAGGATATTACATATTTAGAGGCGTGTCTCGAAAATAATACAAAGTCAAATTTGTACATGGATCAAGTCGACTTTGAACCAGCTCAGAATTGGGCTGGTACACTTCTAAATGCTGATCTTCACCATTCACAAGAAGCTGATAAAATCAGGTAGTGTGACCAACCTGTTAGTGCAGTTTCATAAGTATTAGAAAAATGTGTTTTGGGTTTATTCTTATTCTTCTATCATTATTTTGTTTTACAGAGAGGTGTTCAAGCCACCAACTCTTATTAGATCAGGGGGAGGAATTCACAATTACCTCTATCAACTGAGGATGGTATCAGAAGGATCTCCACGTACAAATGTAGAGGGCAGTAACATCCTTGGCAAACTCCAGATAACATGGCGTACGAATCTGGGCGAGCCTGGGCGCCTGCAGACACAGCAGATTCTTGGTAGTGTAAGTTACAATACTTTTAAACTTATCTAAGGGTAATCTATGTACATTAGGTGTTGACATATGTACAATCCTCGTGTCCTTTGGATATTGAAATATGGGCATTAAATTTTTTTTACTCCTTTATGTTAGATTATTGTCTGGTTATGATAGTACACTACTTGACATACAAAATTACTATCCTGTAGCCTATTAGGCACAAAGAGATTGATTTGCAAGCTACGGATGTACCATCTGTTATCAGCTTGGAAAAACCATTTGAGGTAATTTTATTATTTAATGTTATTACAAGCAAATGATGCCGTTTGTATGGCAATAAGTTTCCTGCGTTCAATCAATCTCTTTGTAGTGATCGTAGATTTATATTGGTGCTACTAAAGGTAACAAGGAAAGGTCTAACAAAGCTTTGGTAGTAAAATTAGTACATGTTACTCTTTTCTTGAATGAGGTGCTAAAGAGATTTAGTTTTAGTAGAAGTCATGGTTTTGTGGTTATAATTCCAGTTTTAGTTTTAAGTTTTACAACTTTATTCTCATGTTGGACTAAACTTACTCTGTATACAACATATGAATCTGGATTCGAAAGTGTGGATGTCATACAGTAGAAAAACAATTCCCTGCAGTTGAAATGAATGATTCGGTAGTAGCAGTTTGTCTGATTATTGACAATTCTGACTTTTGGTTGATGCCTTTTTAGGTACGCTTGAATCTCACAAACCAAACGGATAGGCTACTGGGTCCTTTTGAAGTCTGGTTATCTCAAAGTGGTCTAAGCAGTGAGCAAGTTGTCATGGTTAATGGCATCCAAACGATGGTAAATTATTTGAAAACTTTTTCAGCCATGCATATATTTTTATGTTGTATTTGTAATTTGGAAAAGCCAAGACAGATGGGGTTGTTGGAAACAGAAAGCAAGAAAGGTATACATAAGTTATTTTGTTTTTAAAGAATGATCAAGTACAAGTATGATATTTACCTTCTATTACTTTCATTTTGTTAGAAGGCGGTACCTATTGCAAAGCAGTTGAAACATAGCTTCCTATTTAAAAAAATTACGACTGAATTTGCTTCAACACTTGCAGTCAATGACTAATAAGCGTTATTAAGCCCGTTGGTCCTTATAATTTATGAATGAATCCTAGTTAATGATACTAATATACTACTCTGACAAATTACAGGCACTACCTCGGTTACAGCCATTTGGGTCTTCAGAACTTCATTTGGTATGTACTAGTAGGAAAATGAGAATATTGTGGTTGAGTTTATATATGCCTAGGCACTTAGGATGATATTAGTGAGGTTAGCACAGAAGCTTAATGTGATTTCATCTCCCTTCTTATTCTATCTATTTAAATTTGGTACGTGTGATATCACTTCAAAATGGAAAATGGGTCAGAATAAGTGGTTACTTTTATCATCATATGAAGATGTTTTTTTTAATACTTGTTATATTTTACTTAAAGGGCATGAGAGTCCAACACCACGGGACCATATGTGTACGGCAATGTAGTATTATATTCTGAGCTAAGGGTTGCTTGTTGTCTAAAATTTTAATCTATCACGCTACTCGCTGCATCTATATCTAGTATTATCAGCAGAAATGCCTTTGCTTGTGCAGAACCTGATTGCCACTAAACTGGGGGTTCAGAAAATCACAGGCATAATCGTGTTCGACACGAGTGAGAAAAAAACATACGACCCTATGCTAAATCTAGAGGTCAGTGATTTTGCAGTATTGTAAATTCACCCAACATAAAAGTGCTCAACACAGAGAATCTAGATTTATGTTAATTGTTCTTAATGGATTCTGCAGATATTTGTTGATGCAAATTGATCAATATGTACTTTTGCTGGGTTGCATAGTTGCTGATGGCTTCATCTCGTGTCAATATGTATAAGATGTACATGAAGCTGTGTTTCCCAGATCAGCATGACAACTGATCAACCCGTACTTGCTCTGCCCGTGTCCTTTTGCAAGTGGAAGTTCATCAAAAATTATGGCGCCTATTATCTGTGCTTGTAGGCCGCTTTTAGATGCAAGGAAAGCTCGACACCTGTGTAGAAACATTTGAAAATTACTAGAATTTATCCGAGATATTTTAGATTTGAAATTTCAAATGTATATTGTTTCATAGTGCATTTTTCGGATAAATATTGAATTTAGATGCAAGAAATCAGACGGTTTTGTATTAACATGTAAGCCACATGAAAAATAAATCTTAACACTAGATACGTTTTAACGGTAAGAAAATGGATTAATGACAAGTGCAGGCAATACTTTTTGTTCAAGACTTTTAATTCGGGATCATAATTAGCAAAATCGTAGTAAGAATCAGCTCAATTTTTGAGAAATAGAGAGATTAAATGTGACAGTTGACATTAAATGAAAGAAAGACATTTGCAAATCCTGGTAAAATGCGTGCAATATATAGCTTATGAGTCCCAATCAATGTGTAATCAGATCTAAGTAGCAAAAAAGCCCCATTTCAATTTACAAAGATATCAAATCCCCCCACTATTTTACTACTACTATAATTCAAGAAAATATATCAAGTCTCTCTATATTTCAATTAAAAAAGATGAGAAAATCAAGCAGTTTGCTGCAGCAGGAACAGGGTGGAGACAGAGCAAGCCTGAGAAGATCAAGCAGGGTTCGCCGGAGGCCGGCTGTTTTCGATAACCCCACTACCACTAGAAGCTGTGAGAATAACAAGAGAAAGCACATTTCTTTACAAGTTGAAAATGAGGAGCAAGAACTCACAGTAACTTCTTCTGGTAGCCCTCCCCCCCCCCCTCCTATGTATCTCTCACAAATATAACTTTGCATGTGTATGTGTATCAATCATCAATGTATGTGTCCGTGTGTTTGAAAATAATCTTCAATTAAAATGCATGCAGCAACTAATAGCCTTATAAGTTATAACAATGTAAATTAAATTAAATCTCAAGATTAGGGCAAGATTTTGTGATATATATTTGTATTTTAATTAATGAATCTGTCCTGTGTTTATTGGCATAGATGTAAATTTCACAAATATTTTTGGATTGTTTGCCATTATCATGAAATATATTTTGTTTTAATATAGTTGATTACCATGATTTTGTGATGTATATATTGTATTAGAGTGAAATGAAACTGTGATATTGATGTGGTAACGTGATTTTGTTTCTTGTAGGTTTTGAAATGCCACCTGTAGAAACTAGGGATGAGGTACCTCCAGTGGAGCTTCCTTCTTCTCCGGAGAATGAAAAGCCAAAATGTGACCTTCTTTTCATGCTTGAACATGCAACAAAACCAAGATCTCGTGAAAAAGTTTCACATAAGGATCGTCAACATCTGGTTAATGCAGCATCTGTATTAAAATCTGAGCTGGTGACCCAACTTACATGTTCTGATGACAATCTATAGGTCATGGATATGATTGATCTTGCAAATAGGTGTTACAGGACACTGACGGAATTAGGAGATGATTATAGATCCTTTGCCGGGGAAGTTTATAAATTTATTGCACAAAGACAAGAGCTAGAATTTGCAGCTAAAGATGGGGAAAATCGGGGTGACTGGGACTTGAGCGCTCGTTATAATTATCAAGTGCAGCTTATGTCTGATGTGACTGAGAAGTTATATTGTGCTCAAGACCAACTGTCTAGAACTAAGAGTCATGTAGATTCTTTAAAGTTTAAAAAAGAGGAGTTGACATCTGAATTACTTCTGGTTACAGAAGAGTTGTCTCAAGAAGAAGAGAAAATTGAGACTTTGACCATAGAGAGAGATACATGCAAAGAGGTTCATTCTAATGTTGAATTTGGACTCAAAAAATTGGAGGCAGAGCGGAAGGAGGCTTCCGTGGCACTTGAGCCGATCAATGCTCGGTATAATGCTGCCAAAGAAGAATTGAAGAGGATGAGCAATCACTTGCTGCAGTTGGTAAGGAGGTAATGGATAACTTTACAAAATGTTCTAGAAAGTAATAATCAGCAAGTTTTGGAAACTAGCAATCAGCAAAAAACTATTTTCTGCTTTCTAATTTTATTTTGGGGATGCGGGTATTGCTAAAGTTTTAAACTTTTTTTCCAGTAAATCTGGGTTCATTTCTGTTTCTGTTACACATTGTATTTTTCATATTTGTTTCTAGATATGCCTTTTTTTTGTTATAGTAAGACCTTTAAATCATGGGAGAATGTTGAAGCTTCTTTGGAGTAGTTAAAACTTTATTTTGTATCACAATCCTAGTAATTGTTAGGGAATGGTTGTTGGCTTGAGATCTGAATATGGTTTATATTTTCGAACAAAAAAGTGATAATGGATGAGGTTTCACATTTATTATTATGCTGTAAGAGACAAATAAGCAATCCTTTGGATTTTGTATAATCTAGCATAATGATTCTGAGAATTTGACTGTTGTTTCACTGCATTTTTTCTTCCCTAAATTTAGTTCGTGGTTTACTACATTCACTCATACTTAAAGACTCTCAAGTCAATGGACTATCTATATGACTCTATGCATATGAGTATTGGGCTGCTATTTTTACATGTGGCATTTCAAAACTAGGGACTATCTATATGACTCTTAGCCGATAAGTGGTGAGATTAATTTCACGGCTTAAGTGATTGGGCTGCTGTTTCTTGCTTTGACTCGATTTTTGGTTTGTGTGAAACCAATGTACCTATTAGTTTAGACTCTGTTAGATCCTAATGTTAGATAATATAGATTAACAATTATCAACTACTCCCTCTGTCCCTAAAAACGTTTCCTATTTGTGTTGGACACGTTTACCAATGTACAATTTTGACTGTTAATATCTTTAATTTCGTACTACTATTAAATATAAAAACTTCAGTACTCATAAATACGAATTTAACAAGATCACTTATTACTATATTTGATCTTATAGATTAGACGTAAATTAATAGTCAATCGCTTACCATGAACAGTGTCAGAAGTCAAAATAGGAAACGTATAATGGGACGGAGGGAGTACTTTGTACTAGCAGTAGTAGAACCGGAAAATCAAAAACATGACTGAGAGAAAGGTGGAATGCTGATCTCGGTGGGATCTCGGTGGCATGCCCGAGAAGTTTATTACTCCCTCAGTCTCTTCCAATTGTTTATATTTCTGAGAAAGTGTCCGGCACGCATTTTAAGGTGCATAAAAAGTATAGTTATGTAACTTATTTTTACAATTTTCTTTTTTCTGAATAAAAATTGAATGTTTTAATTTTTATTCAGAAAAACAAAATTGTAAAAAAAAATTATAGAGCTATACTTTATATGCACCTTAAAATGCGTGCCGGACACTCTCTAAAAAATGTAAATAATTGAAAGGGACGGAGGGAGTACTGTGTTTAAGTCAAAGACACTTGTTATATGTAATTCAAGTCGGCTTTACCATTTTGATGAATATGTATTGTCATGATTTACATACAAGGTAACTGGATGGTGAAGTTGTTTGGTGTAAATTTAAGTCATTATCTTTTGGCCAGGGGAACTGAATTTGAAGTCTTTTGTAGCAGAGTAGACCTCTGTCTGTATTGCAGCAAGTCATATCGAAAGGTGGAGCTGGCTGCTATTTACACAAGGATTTAAGAATCATAAAGTTTTTCTAATGAGTTGACATTACAATTGTACTTCAATATTTCATTATTTGCAAAGATCCTGGTTTTCAAGTTTGCTTAAGGTTTTTTTTTTAGAAAATTACTGTAAATAATGTAAGGTTAACTTTGTACTTCTAGACATCATTCAGGCATAACTCTTGATTCACACAACATCCTCTCTTGTTCATGATACAAAAGAGGCGGGAAAAGATCCTGTTCCTTGTACCAAAGTAACAATGTCCTCACAAATAATCTGTGTCCAGAAAAGAAGCCACCTTCTCTGTATATGGTAAAACAAAGGAAACTGCTTTACCTACTATAATTGCGGCTACAACTACAAGTGACGAAAATGAAGAAGTAAATCCACCTGTGAAGAAGATGGTAAAACCTGAGGCAGGGTTATTGGAAGCCATGCCGGATGAAGATTTGACTAATTCACACCTTATAGATGATAAATAAATACTAGCAGGAAATCAGAGCAACATATTTTATCCAAAGAACTACCCGGTAGACTGTATGTAAATAATGGATAAGCAACTGCTTTCTTTCTAGGAATGTAATTCAAGGCGAGTCGAGTTTGTGCTTATTAAATTCGAGTTTGAAGTTTTTTTAATCGAGTCGAGTAAAAAAAAATCGAGCCTGAAAACTATGTCCGAGCTCGACCCGGATAATAAACGAGTCGAGCTCGAGCTACTCGCGAGTTTTCGAGTTTTTAAACGAGTTTTCGAGCTTGTTCCATTTTAACGAGTTCGATCTGATCGAGTTTTCGAGTTTTTAAACGAGTTTTCGAGTTTATCCCATTTTAACGAGTTCGATCTTATCGAGTTCTTTTAACGGGTCGTCGAGTTTATTAAGTTTTCGAGCTTATATAGATTATTATCGAGTTTTCAAGATTATTGGGGTTATTATCGAGTTTTCGAGTTTTTACTTTGATTTCATGAAAATTATCCGATAACGTTATTTTATTTTCAAGTTCAACCTAAAAATATTCGTATTCTATAAAAAATGACAGTAAAATATGAGGAGAATAATAATAACAACACACTTAATATTTTCAATACTCAACTTTTTCAATCAGTTAAACAATATTTCAATCTCATTTATTCATACATAATTTACAAATACATTTTATCTTCATTTGAAAACATCTTAAATAAAATACGAGGATAATAATAATAATAATAAAATGTGATTTTTTTTGAACAAATTTAATTTTTGCTTGTTCAAAAATTGGCACCACGGGACATAGACCAAGAATCATAAATACACCTCGATAAATGAATAACCTCATATAACGAATAACTTTTCGTAGTACGTATTTGGGAAAATGGGTTTAATTAATATTGTAGCTAAATACGTTAACGAATAATTATTTTAAAAGTCTTATACGAATAATGTAAATATAAATGAATAATTATTATATTTTAAATAATATAATCAAATTTTAATACATTTGATCTGGTTAATAATTTTATACACATTAATAAATCATATGTTCTCGAAAATACTTTTAAAATTAATTGTTTCTCTCCTTAATCAAAATAAATTTAATCCTTATATGTAATAAATGCAAAAATTCTCGAATATTATGATCATGTTGGAATAAGTGATTTTGTGTAATTTTGTAATATATACAAAAGTTCTTGAATGTTAATCGAGTGATTCATGGATCGACTGGTTGAAAGATAAGCCCAAGTAATATTGAGATATTAAATACATACTAATAATTCTAATAACATTTAAAATATATTAGTCTAATAATTTTACTTATTATAAATATATCTTTTAAATATTATTTATAATATTGGTTGCATTTTTAAATTTAAGTATGTAAAAGTCTCTCGTTCGAGTTATTAATTATTACATATAAATATAATTATGTAAGTATTATGTCTTGTACATATAACATAATTAGCCTAAAAGAATTAATGTGATTTGATAGTTAAGAATAAAATAATCAATTGAGAAGTTGTATTATTACATAATAAGACTAAAGTTCAATTATTGATAGGATTTAGTCATCAGAAATTTAAAAGGAGCAAATAAGAAAATAATTTTAAAATTTAACTATAAAAAATAATTAAATATATTTTAACAAAATAAATTAAATTTTTTTACCAAATATAATAAAAACCTAATAACGCCAATATATTATGAAAAAATAGTAAATCAGTTTGTAAAACTAATTTTATTAGACAATTGAATGACACATATATTAGCAAACACATAAATATTTATAAAAAGTAATCGAGCTCGAGTTCGAGCCGAGTCGAGTTTGAGTTTATCGAGTCGATCTCGAGTCGAGCTCAAAAAAACTCGGCTCGACTCGAGTTTTTTATCGAGCCGAAAAATATGTTTGAGCTCGAGTTCGATAACGAGTTCGAGTCGAGCTGAGCTCAATTTATCGAGTCGAGTTCGAGTCAAGTTTGAGCCGGCTCGGTTCGAATTACACCCATATTTCTTTCTTATATTTGATCTTGATACGTAATAATACCAACACTAGCTTGCGTTATCGCAATATGCTATTAATACATATAATATAAGCATGTGCAAATAATAGAAATCAACAAATAGGATATTAAGGAGAAGTTTTTGAGTCCACTCATATAACTGTCTATTTAAAGTTATTATGGCACTCACCGTATGTGCTAGTCGTTAGCCTCACATGATAAAACGAGAACAGAGAGAGGGTAGGGTTTTTGTTTAGAAGACGGCTATGTGTTGTAAATCGAATGAATAAATAAACCTAAGTCTAATACATTATTAAATAGGCGTGTGCGCTACTTCACGCGTAATTAATTAAAACGTGTTAATTAATCAGTTGGGTAATAAATAAAATCTGGTGGAAATTAAATCCGTAATTATTCGAGCAAATTTTTTAAATTTCATGATTCAGTAAGTTTTCATGTGCACTCTATCTCTAATATTTGGAATAGTTAGAACCCTTGGTAGTGCACTAGGATCTCTCTAACTTTATCTAATTTGACTAATTTTCTTGAGTATTTCTGACTTAGCAACCTTTGTGAATCCAAAGTCTTTCTTTAATGCAGAAAATATCTTGACTAAGATATTGTAACTTTCATTGAGAATCTTGTAGAAAGGCCATATTATCTCATGACTACCCCTATATCTAAACACCAATATTTTTGGAAGTCTGAAAGTAGCATCAATTCCTCTTACTTCTTCCAATTCATCAAGATAGAGCTCAATATCAGAAAATTCTTTGATGTCACAGATGTAGAGTTGATCATCCTTGTTGACAGTAGACTTTTCTTTTGAGATGGCTTTGGTTGGAGGTAGGGTTGGCTTGCTCTTCCTTCTTGGAGTTCTCCTTTTGGTTGGTAAAGGTATATTTAAATCAGGAATTGGTAAGCTCTCCAAATCTATAAGTTCATCCTGTGGCACTATTGGTTTACCATGAAAGTGTACCTCTGGATTGACCTTGATTTCAGCTGTTTCTGTAGTGGGCACAGTTGGTTGACTTGTAGGAATAGATTGAGATGACTCACTCTCCTTTTCTTAAAATTTGCTTGGCCTCTTTGCCTTACCTTTACTGTTTTGCCTGTTTGCCATTCAGGTTTCTCTTCTTTTTGTTCATTAACCAATTTCTTTTCAATTATAGTAGCAGGTTTCTCAATTTTCTTTTGAGCTCCCTTAGCAGCCTGCTTTTTCGTTGGCTTTGACTTTGTCTTCAATCTCAAATCTTCTTCATGCCTAGCTTCTACAAACTTAGGATGCCCATTCATTATGCAGATCAATTTACCATATCTGTAAATTTTGGCTATCCTCTTTCTCAACAGTGCATCCTTGGTTGTCTTGTAGCTAGCAATAGATTTTTTCATTAATTTTTGTTCATCAGGTCCGGGAGGTGAAAATTCAAACTCCATTGGGTGTTTGCTTGAAAACCTAAAAGTTGAAGGTTTAGGCTTGAACACCACAATAGGCTTGAGTTCATATGATATAGATAATTCTCCTTTTGCACCCTTCCCCAACTTCATTTCTCCTAAAGTAAGAGGTCTCAACTGTGTGACGTGCTTCACAGTTTCTGATGGTTTTGCAGTTGAGCCAAATACTTGAGCAATTCTTTCATCTATTCTCTTTTTCTTCTCTTTCAACTCCAACTCAGCCGCAATTAGGTTGATGCGGTTTATGTTGTCCAACTCCCCCTTTATTGGTGGTTTTGACAAAGTAATAGAATAAACTATTACCTTTGTGACTTGAATATGTACATCATTCTCCCCCTTATTGTTATCATCAAGTTGAAGTGTAGGTGTAGAAGTTTGTGCAACCACCGGTTGTTGGAGCAACTGGATTTGGATTTCTTGACCTTGAAGTATCTTAGCCACAGAATCTTCAATATTAGACATTTTTGTACCCAAGGCCTCAACTTTTCTTGCTAGGTCACTTTTCTTCCTGAGCTTTTGCTGTATTTCTCTCATTGTTGTTGCAGAAAGCTTCTCATCCAGCTTCGTGTACATGTCCTTCTTGACTTCATCAATTTGGAGTTTGAGATCATCCAAATCTAGATCATGTTTAAAGTGTTGAATTCTATGAAATTGTAGAGAATCTAGATGGGTTTTCAGAAATGACTTTGTACCAGCATTGGAAGTTGCACCCAATGTACTCGCTCAAAATCTTCTTAGCACTCCATTAGAGTGTTGGGATGTCGTGAGTTGGCAGTGGGTGCAAGTTGAGGTATCAAAAGGTGTCATCCCATAAAATAGGATGTCAACTTCTTTTATAGTCTCTTTGTGGTCCTAATAATGAATAAATAATTATATCTCTAATATATTTATATTTTATATTTATTTTGTTAAATTTGTGAAGTTGGCACCTATGGGTGCCAATCCTTGGAGTGTTTTGTTAAAAAAATGTTAAAATTGGCGTAGAAGAGAGAAAACATTATAAATAATATTATTGATTACCTGACAAAGTTGACACCCCTTTAAGGGTGCCAAATATTGGAGATACTCTTTATCATGTTAAATTTAAGAGGGGATTCTGCGTATTAAATTTACTCGCATCTTCATCCCCACACCCAAAAATCATGCCCATGCAAATGTCAGGAGGGTATCTCGAGGTTATTAGGTTTCAACATGTTGGCGTTTTGAAGAATTACATCAATTGTCTTACATATAAAAGCTTGTACACTCCATTTCGGTATATTGCATTTGGATTTTTATGAAAGCTTGTACAATCCATTTCTGTATATTGCATTTGGATTTAATGGTGGAAGAGTAATTAATGCTGTAAAGATCAGAGTAGATATCCGGAGGATTCTCTTGTTGAATGCATTTTCTATACCGTAATGTTGTAAATATCAGAGTATATTGCGTGATGAATTCTCTATCAAATCAGGTAACATGGTAAATAGAACCAAAGTCTGTGTTATGCTAGGTTTTTTTTTGCAATTAATGCTATTCATCTATGCAAGGAACTTGATATAAGAAATAAAGATAAGTGTGTGTGCAAACAAAGGACTTGTTTGCTCACTCGACTACGGCTGATGAAAGAAAGAAATATACTAAACCTACTATAACTGAGGGTGGCAGAGAGGAAGATGAAACAGCAACTGCAGAAACTATGGATGCAGTACCAGTAGTGGAGCTTCGTTCTTTTGCTCAGGAAGGTAAGACAAAATCTGACCTTCCCTTCGTGCTTAAACCTGCACTATTGTGTGATTTATTCCTTTCCATGTGTATGAAGGTAGTGAAGTACTAGTTGATGAGAAGATGTCAACTGAAAAAATAATGGTTTATGTAGTTAACTTTGTCGTCCTAGTATTTGACCTAGTATTTTAGGCTCTGTTCTCACCTTCACGGAATCACCTTCTTTTTCTCAGATACAACATTAGTAAACAGATACAACATTACTAAGAGATATTTGTGGCAATGAGGTGTGAGTGGCAACTTCAAGGAAAAACAACAATTACTTGAGTGTAAAGTCTCTTCTATTCTTTTTTCTTTTTGACAAGCGTGGGCCCAAAGTTATAAAATAATTTGTTTTTCCTATCGAAGGTCAATGTATCAAATACATAGAGACTAATATTAATACAGTGTCGACCTAGACTAAATAGGACTAAGCAACCCCTATAAATACAGTTTCAGGGTCTTCTTAATTACCTTTCATTCGCATCTTTCAGAAACAAACCTCAAAGAATAAAGTACAGATCGATGAAGCCCCCTAACAGCTACTTGGCAGATTGCAAGGCCTACAAGTTAGTCGATAAAGTTGCTTCTTCCTACTACTCCACTGTGTACAAGGCTGTTTATTCTCATGTTGATGACCGGGATGATAATGTTTTTATCAAGATTTTCGATTTGAATCAGAAAGACGATATGTATCCTCTGGACCCTATACTCAAAGAGATCTTCCAAGCAAAGAAGTGTTGCCAACACCCAAACATCCTTCGATCCGTCCATTGTTCTTTCAAAAAGGAGAATCTTCTGTGCGTCGTGATGCCCTATTCAAATAAACCTCTGCCTTCTCTCGCTATTTTCAAGCATGGCTTGCCTGAAGAGGTCGTTGCTTTTGTTATATTAGAAACCCTAAAAGCCTTGGACTGCATTCATCAAAGTGGCGATCGCGTGCATGGGAATTTGTGCAGTACAGAGATGTTCTTGGATGAGGAAGCTAATGTAAAACTAGAGTTTCCTACATGGCTAACCAAAGCAGAGATGGTTGAGTATCCTGCTTCGAATAAGAAGAACAAGAAAGGTGATTTTAGCATGGTGAGAACATTAGCTTATGACTTGTTCAACGGAACAGGCCCTGTAGAGAAGAGGCTACCTGAATATTTGGAAGATTTTGTGAGATTTTGTGGTTCATCAGCTGGCGGCCCAGTTACGATACAGGAAGTGATGTCACACCAATTCTTGAAGAAGTTTTGTCACTTTGATCGGTACAAGAAAGATTTGAAGAAACTGCTTACCAGGAAGCTACGCCCAAGGATTAGTAGTTTGTTTGTATGCATTAGTTAGAACTTAGCAGGAACTTTAGTTCCTTTTTCTGATTTCGTTGTGATATTCATTCAGTGTACTTCCTTGTTTGAGGAATATAATAATTGTAATCCTATTGTTTTAAGTTTGCCATTCTTGATTTGTTGCATTCATTCTATTTCAGAACTAATGTCAAGTTTAACATGTTCTTGTCATTAAGTTATCATTCCAAATACAAAGTATCAACAAATAATGAATGCATATGGGTGCATATTTGGAGGGGGGGGGTGATTTAAGTTTTGAGGATTTCCTAACTCAAGTTTGGGAAAAATCACAGTTCTCGTTTTTCCTTGTTTAGCCAAAAATCAGCCTCCTTACACCTTTTATTATCACAAACCAGGATATAATGGGAAAAGAGAAGCACAATGCTTTAATTTCTTCATATATATCCTGGCCTCCAATCTATAATCCCTGCTTTGAATCAACATAGGGAGCTATCTTCTTAAACGTTGCATATGTTCTCCCAACTTTTCCATCATAAATGTGCAAGCTGCCACCTCAGCTCCCATTGCATTTTCTACCATAACAGGACCTGGACATGCAAATATTATAGAAGATGAGTTTGAAAATATCACCCTTCCAATAATACCTCCTTTACCATCTGACAAATTCCAAGCCCCATCACTAAATGCAACCTTATCAAATAAAGTACTTTGAAAGTTTTGAAATTAAGGAAGTTGTTTTTGACAACATTGTATAATCTCTTGCTGCAATAGGGTCTACATTTCATAACTTTGCTTGACAGTAGCTCTTGATTTGAACTGGTAAAAAGAGAAAAACGTTTAATCAACATGAACACTGAAGAGCTATTAGCACTAGCTCCCTGAAAGATAACTTCATTCAATTCCTACTTTTCCGGATATCCCACCACAATCTAATTTTTAACCTAACTTGAGCAAAAGAACACTCCCGTAGCAAATGAACTAATGATTCTTCACTACAATTGCACATAGGGCAATTCAGTGTTATTCCCGTCATTCTTCTGCTAAAAAACAATCTTACTGGAAGAATTTGATTTATCACTTTCCATACAAACATCTATACACGTCCTGGAATTTTCACTTTCCACACAACAGACCTCCTTGCTTGATCTATCTCCTATCTTGATTAGAATCTGATAATAACCCTTAGTGTTGAACTTGTCATTGTTCCCTACTGGAAAGTGTAACATTCTCCATTATGATGCCAAGTTCCTGTTCAGATTCCAATTCCCATCCTCGGAGATTCCTACTCCCCTAAAACTTTTGAATTTTCTCTCCACTTGTGTTTCATGTCTTCTATGTTGATTTCTTTCACCAGAGACAAGGAGAACAACCTTGAAAAAGAAGATCTTAACTCAGTTTCTCCATACCAGTAATCTTTCCAAAAACTGATCTTTGTACCATCACTTACCTTCCACTTAAACATTTTACTAGTCAGCCAATGTGTATTATCTTCTGCTGCTCTTCAGCTCCAAATGTGCTTAAACTTTAGAGACATATTTCTAGGGGTTTCATTCTCTTCATACAGAAAATCCCTGCCATATTTGTTAAAGATAAAGGCCATCCACTTTTTATCTTTCTCCAAATGAAATTTCCACCACCATTTTGATAGAAGAACTTGATTCCTCACACCAATATTCTTTAAACCGAGACTTCCTGCCTCCTTGCTTGAGCATACTAACTCCCATCGTAACAGATGCATCTTTTTCCTCTCTTCACTTTCTGAGTTCAATTCCATCTAATACCATCTACTACCATCTATCTGTATTAAGGTTACTACATTTCCACCCTGTCAACTTGTTTTTTACTTGTTCTACAAGTGATTTCCAATACATGCAAGGTTGCTTCTGTAATCCTACCCAATCACCTAAGTATTTAAAAGGAATAGAACCAGATTGACATCCCAGATCGATACATAATAATACTAATACTAGCTTGTACATTGTGGCAGAGAGAGAACTTCACTACCAATTAGGCTAAGTTCAGTCCAGAATTAGATCATCCATTGCGTAGAAAAGTTGTAATGTTACTAATTGCGGGCAGAAATTCATAAAGAGGGGCACTGGATAATGCTTTAAGGATGCCTTGAAATCGCCTGTTGAAGCAATACATGCTGACATGGTTATAATTTACTTCTGGAAAATGATGTTAAAGAACTCGGTGTACACACGTAAGCTGTGTTACAGTGATGATGTTGTGGCCTTTTTTTTGGTAACTGATACAGCATTACTTTACATAAGAATAGATTACATTATTTATAAATCTATTCTTATGTGATCACCTGATAAGGTTGCTTTAACATCTTTAGGTTGGAGTGCAGTGCTCCGTATACTGACAATGAGGGAGAACGTAACTACCTTCCCGGCTTCTCCAGTGTTTCAAGTTCATGGTGGCTAATCCACTTTTAGTCAGGGCAAAGGGAATAATTGCTATAGACATTTGACGTAGCATGTTTTTCTTCCCAAAAAATTTAGTTCGATAATCATTTTAAGATGCCCAATGGCAAAAAAGTTTCCCCAGTCGTTTTTGGAACTTTGCCCAATTAGTAGGTTGACAGTTTTAAAACTTTGCAACTGTAAGAATTGTAATCTTGCTATAGTAGAAATGTGTATGTGCACAACTACGAAACCTGCCCATTTTTGTGATGACTTCCCTGGTTATGAACCTAGCATGAATGTTTCCCTATATTGAAAATACTTGTCGACAAGTATAGTAAGTAGGTGAAAGCCCTTTTATTCTCAGGACATTAGGTTTTTACAGGCTTGTCCCGAAAATAATACAAAATCAAATCTGTACATGGATCAACTCGACTTTAAAACAGCTCAGAATCGGAAATATTCAGAATATTCCTGAATGCGGAAGTGTGGATGTGTAGTATAAAGAAAACCTTGCGTTGAAATGAGTGATATCTGGTAGTACCAAACCATATGATCAATGACGATTCTGACAGTTGGTTGTTGTCTCTGCAGGTACGCTTGAATCTCAAAAACCAAAACAGATAGATTACTGGGTCCTTGAGAAGTTTGTTTCTCTCAGATTGATCTAAGCAGTGAGCTAGTTGTCCTGGTCAATGGAACACAAACGATGGTAAACCATTTGCAATCTATTTCAGTAATGCAAATATATATGACAACTTAGTAGGAGTATTATATGTTCTGGCCTTAAGGTTGTGGCGAGCCCGATATTTCATAGACTTTACTACGCGCTACATCTAAATCGATTATCGAGTAATCATTAGTGAAAGTGCATTTGTTTGTGAAGGGTTGAGACAATTACAGCTGTAACACTGTTTAACACAAGTGAAAAATAGACTTCTGAGTTCTGACTCCTTTGCTAAATTTAGAGGTTAGTGATTTAGCACTATTGATGAAAGTGCTCAACACAAAGGATCTAGAGTTTTAATCTTAATTGTTCTCGATGGATGCTGCAGCTATTTGTTGATGCAAACTGATCAATGTACTTTTCCCCGGGTTGCATAGTTTCTGATCTTCGCACAATGAAGATTTTTAATTAAACAGACGTATTTAATAGTACACTAGGAAGGGCCCGCGCTACACGTCCTAAAAAAATTAATTTTTTTTAAAATTTATTAAATAATATAAAAAGAAATGTTTACGTAATTTTTCAGTTGAACACTAACATAACATTACTCTTTTGACGACTTTTTTTTACGCGAATATCCTTTTCATATATAATGGGAAAATATATTTATTAAATTTGAGCTAATAGCACATTACGTAAACAGTAAAACAACATTACGTGTTGAATATTACTCGGCGTCTCCTTGTACTTGATAACATATTCACATAAATAGCATCAATAGCACATCAATAGCATAACTAGCCTGAAAAGGATTACATTTGAGCTATATTACATTAGAAAATAATTTTATTTGAGAAAGATTATATTTGAAATAGATTTAGAAAATTTAATCTACCACTATTAGCTTACAATTTTGTTGTATAACCAAAACATGTTATGCACAGTATACATGTCAACAATCTTCTTATAAGAAGTTTATAAAATATAGCATATAGATAGATAGATACCTGAGATCATAAGTTATACCTAAGATAATAAAACTACATTTTTCAGACATAAGAATTTATAGTAATGACGTTAAATCTTCAAGAGCATAAGTCAAACACTACAATTGTGACAATCTGAGTTCCTGAGATGTACCATTATCCACACCTGTCATATTTCATGAGCTTCATGCTAATGTCCATGATCTGCTTTAGTACAAAGGGAGTTTCAGATGGCTATATTAAACATTGGTCCATATAGCAGCTTCTTGTATTAGCAGATGATATCCACAAATGTTAGCATACATATCTGAAAGCCGAGAAATCATCTCTTCCACTCTTCCTCTTATATCAGTATTGGTGACAGTATTATACATTTCATTAGAGGTGTTATTTATTTCAGCTGGTCAGTTTAAGTAAAAGTTGATCAAGAATGATAATGAAACATCTAGTCTCTAAACAGCCTCTAAACAACCTAAACATGCCCAATATGGTGAAAATGAAGACCATTAATATCCTGTGATTTATAAGATCTTCTTATTAGATACATTTCATAAAACATGAAGATGGAATTGCACATTATACTTGATAAACAGTCACATCTATTACTTATAAAAACTGTCCTGATGAATACTGTGACTAACACAGTATGACTCGAAAAAATACAACAGGTGAATCACAACTTGCATTTGAGGCTGATGCAAGTGATAACATTTAAAAATGCAGACATTGATTCCATTGTCAAACATTGACACATTTGTGAAAGATGTATTCACTTTAAACTTCCACTATAAGCTAGGAATGTGTCCGTAAACTAAAAACATGGTATGCACAACATATACGTCAAGAATCTTGTAATCAATATAAGGTTATAGAAATATGGGAGAAAGATAGTTAGCTAAAAATTCTAGATACATAGGTTCAATTGAAGATAACACAATTACATTGCGTAAATTTAATAATTCATTGCATAAAGTAAAATCTTGAAAAACATCAGTTGAAGAGTGCATTTGTGACATTTTGAGTTCCAAAGATGTGCCATCTTCAAACCCTCTGGCCATAGTTCACCTTCTTCCTGATAGTTTCCTTGGACTGCTCTAGTGCAAAGTGAATTCCATAAGTCTACCTGAAGCGGAGGTCCATCTAGCAGGTCTAATGGTCTATTACTCCGTGCATTTGGACATATTTTGTTTGCTGGGAGGAGGATATCATTTCCAGCAATGTTATTGTACATGTCTGAGAGCAGAGTAATAATCTCTTTCACTCTTCCTCTCATATCAATATTGGTTACCATCATATACATTTCAGTAGCGGTACTATCTATTTCAGCTGGTCTATATAATGCCTTAAAGAAAATGTAAGCAAATCTGGATGGGAAATATGTAGAAGATAGATTTGATAAAACCTGAAGATTAGAATCAACAGTATGCCTCTTCAACAGTCTGAGATATGAGTTAAAGAAGCTTGTCTGATGAACATTGTGTCTAACACAATAAGAAACTAAGTCATAGAACTGGTCACGTGTAACTTCCATTTAATGCCGATGAAAGTCATATAGCTTATCCTAGTCAAGAGCTTCAAGGACATACTTGATATGTTTCTCTGGTTGTTTACTCTCCCATACTAACAAAAACTTCACAAACAAACTGAAGCTTTCTATCTGAAAAATAAGGTGAGAAAAAAGAAGAGTGATCAACTCTAGTGAAACAGTGAAGATAGTTTGATCAGCCATTTGAGAAAGTTTTGGTAAAAGATGTAGTTAACTTGGTACTTTTGAGATTTAGAGAAAAGGAATGCATAAAGCCTTGTTGTGGACAAAAGGTTGTGAACCTTTCATCTACGGTACCTGTGTAATATAATTTTCTTGTCTGGAGAAAAAAAGTATAAATATATTCTTTTGTATGTACTTATTAAATGTTTAGTAATAAATTTAAATATTGGCATTTATATTCTATTTGGATACATGTTTTACAATTAATTTAATTTAAAATATTATCCACAAGTAATCCAAAAATATATTTATAAATATAATGTAAAACGTATTCCCAAAACCACATTTTACTTATAAAATATCATGTAAAATTATTTTTCGTGCATATGTTAAAAGTTTTGGCAATAATTATTCACTCTTGAAAAAGGCTGAATTTAGTCAATAACATTTATCTTGGGGAAAATATTTGTTCTAAATATGTAAAAATATTTTAAATTATATAAATTTCTTTAATGTTACTGAGCAAATGATGAAAAAAATTAGTGTACCTCTTTTTAGAATAAAAGTGTATTTTATTAAATGTGTTGCATTTTACGCGAAATTTTGTGGTTTAATTTCGTTAACTTTGTCTTATGAAACTTTGTTGATTAATTTACGGTTAGACGTGATTAGATGTAAAATATTATATTGTATTATTTCTCTAATTTTGTTTTAAAAACCTCTTTTTATTAATAAATTATAGACCTGAAACTTTATATTTGTCAACGATTAGATGAAACATGTATATTTTAAATAAATAAAAGTATTAATTAGGAATTAATATTTATATATGATGCGGAAATTATACATTTAATAAATAAATTTTATTTTTAAAATTTACCCAATAATAGCGGGACTATAAAATATTATCAATTAATCTATGATAATAATTTATAGCGTATTATTAAATTGGTTTTTAAAGGTTATTAAAGGGAGAACAAAGTACTACTTAGGTAGAATCATCTTGTATTTGTGTAGACCGTGGTTTTAAAACTCTCATTCACCGTAAAGTAGAAAGATGGATCAGATGCAGATGGAGGTAAGTTAAATGTCCCCGTGTCAATTTTAAAATTGTGTTTTTTTAGGGATTATATAATGGCAAGTTTGTAATTGACACAACTCTGCTTGTTATTGAAAAGGACTTTAAATTCTCTAAGTGCTCTGTAACATGCATGTCGAAGAAGCTGTTAGGTCCCAATATGTTTGTAGAAGGGAGGTTGAATACAAACTATACCGTTTAATCGAATAAAATGCGGAATAAAAAAGTGAAACAAAATTCAAGTTAAATAAAACTATTATTAAACTTGAAAGGTATTACAACAACTGTATCGTTTATAAAGGATTAATCTCAAATAAATTATTCCAAATCTAGAATAAATTCGACATGAACTTTTTCAATTTTTGAAATAAAAAGATCAAATGCTAAAAGCAATTTGAGATTAAGTTCTAGGGATTTTGATCCGCTAGTTAGTTACACAACAACAAGATAATGATTTCTAGTGGTTTGAATTTAACATTAATGACTAGAAATTAATAGGCTCGAAATGCAGTTGAGATAGATGAAATACTTCTGCTGTTTGTTCTTCAAGTTGTTGTTCTGTAATATAATTTGCTTATGTCTGAGTTTTTCTTTTATATCCATTCAACAGAAATTAACTGAATTGGCAAGACAATCCGTTTGAGCTAGCAAGACAATCCCAACAGCTGGTAGAACTATCGGTATGACAAAAGAATGAACTAGCAAGACAATCCCAACAGCTGGTAGAACTTTCGAAAAAACAATTAAATGAACTTGCATGACTTTCGGTATGACTATTGATTGTCATACTGATTGTCATATTAGTACAAAAGATTGTCTTGCTGAATTAATATTGAATTTAAATTCAAAATCAATTCTGAAAATGCATAATATTAATTCAGAATTAATTAATTAATTAATCAATTAATCAATAAATTAATCAATAAATTAATCTTTGCAGATATAATTTATTTTCTTAATTAAATTATTCAACTTAATTAATTAATAGAGAATTAATACTACTCTTGATTAGCAACCATTCTTCTGAAAATCTTCTGATAATTATGAAACAATTCCACACTTCAATGTTGATACTCGATGTACTGTCTGGTTCATGAGTGACTAACTTCTGTGACGTTTCTTTATGTCTTGACTTTAATAACTTGATTTTCTTCAGATTAAATCCCTGTAAATATTTGATACCCTGACGAGATCTCTGTCACTTGATTAAATCCACAATCTTGATTTATATCACTGAGGCTTGATCAATTTCTTGACCTTCTTCCAGTGAATTAAGTCCCCAAGTCTGTGGATGAACAATGTTACTTAATCCTTTGACATATGTTACTTAGTGAGATCTCTTTGACGATAGAACCGCTATTTACTTGTTACATCCTTATTTGAGTTGAGTTAAATCCTCGAATAAACAAATAGGCTATGACATATGCCTTTCAATCTCCCCCTATTTGTTTGTTAGACAATAACAACAAATACCTAGAGGATAACTCAACTAACAAATAAGAAAAAGATATAAACAATAATGCAAAGTAAATAGTAGAAAAGTTCTGGATTATATTTAACATTTTCCAGATTCCAAAAGAAATTTACAAGTGAATACAAGATAGATGTTCCTCTAGACTGAACATATGACTACATTTGTCTAACTTGATTCATAAAGCTCTAAGCATATTATATTAAGTTGAGCTAATTGAATTCAGTTGTCTTCCCTTCCGAATTCACCTTCTTCCAAATCTTGAAGCAGCTCCTTGTCAAAGACACGATCCTTTTCTGAAGAGAAGCTGGCTGGTCTAACTGGTTGAACTCCAACTGTCTTCAGCTTATTCTTAAACTGATTATACCTTTTAATGTTCTTTTCACAATAACCTTGAATCAGATCAGCAGCTTTAGTTTTCAACTCAGATGAGTATCCAGCAGTTCTTAAGTGATGTTCCATCCAGATAAGATGCTTAGCAGAGTAGTCTTTAAAAGATTGTGAATCGAGCTGGCAGATTTGAAGACAGTCCGACTTAAAGAATCTAACTTGAAAGGGCAAGTTGACCACTTGAGGACTAGCCCTATTAGCAAACTCTTTTAGCCTTTCACGAAGGACTTCATTCAATTCTGAGCTTCTTTTTACTTTGTTGAGAAGAACCTAAATCTCTGATAAAGAACGATTCTCAAACAGATGAAGTGATACCTTGAAAGATCCTTCACTCTGACAATATACAAATATGCTCATTTCATTTAGAGATCTGTCAAAAGCAGCTGTGATCCTTGAGATTTCAGTCTTGATAGCACTCATGTACACGTCATTGTTTGGATTAGTAATTTCCAGCCTGTCGAGAAGATGAAGAAACTCCCTATCATTGTTTGTACTCAGTTGAGGTATATCAATAACTCTTCTTGCTTCATCCCATTTTTCACCAATCTTCAGTTTGACATCTCTTCTTCTTTCTTTAGCTTTAATGTCATGAAGACGTAGCTTTTCAAGAGTTTCTGTTCGTTGAATGTCTTTCCTCATGTCAATGATATGGGTTATCTTTTTAAGTTCAGCTTCTTTTCTCTTCAACTCTGACTGCTACTGCTGAAACTCTTTCTCAAAAACAGGATCCACTTGAGCTTCCTCTTCCCATTCTTCAAAATTACTTTCCTCCTCAGCTTCAAAGAAACCATCTTTATCTTCCAAGACTGGTTCAGTGGGAATGTCAAAAATATCAAAGTCATCCTGTTCTCCACTATAGTAGACATCATCAGCCTTCCTTGTGTCTCCAGCAGAAGAATCTTTTTCTTTACCCTTTCCACTTCTCCCTTGCTTCTCCCCCTTAGTTGAGAAATCCTCTACAGATTTTCCTTTAGATCCTCCCTGATCTCCATTACCTCCAGAGCCTGAGCCTCCACCAGACGTCCCTTCAAAGAAAGTCTTTTGTTCTTCATTAGGGCAGTGAGAATTTTTATCATGAAATACAAGTGTTTCATCCCTTCATTGAGATGTTCCATGCCCTTTTCTATCTTCACGAATCTGAAGAGTCCAGTGAATGATTCATTTCAACCAGGTCTTCAAGAGAAGTCATTCTAGTATGGAGAGAGCGGAAGTTTGCAATATCGTCGGCTGATAAAGTTGGAGATTCCTGAATGGAATTAAGCTTTGGTATCACAGTGGTCTTGAAATCTGAGATATCATTTCTAATGAATGCCAGCTGATTGTTGACAGAGGTGGAAGAAGAAGACCGTTCAACCACTTGTGCTTTGAATGTTTGAGCCTCAGCCTGACTTTTAGCAAGTTGTTCTTTCAGAGCAGCAATTTGGGCTAACAGATTTTCAGTGTTTGTGTCTGTGTGTGCGCTCACCTGAATATCTCTCATGTTTGGTTCACTCAACTCACGTGCTTGTGTTTCTCTCAATATAAGTGCTCGTGAGGAGCCATCCTGTAGCTGGTCTTCTGTACCTGTAATTGAAATCACCCTAGCCTCTTCAAGAGAGGTCAGTGGTGGTGCAATGGGAATTCGCGAGTCCCGAACCTCAGTCAAACCTATCTTTTCATGTGAAATAGATGTCTGAATTTCTTCAGGGATAGATTGACCGAGTTGCCCTCCACTTTCTCCAGATAAATCTGCGAGTGGAGAATCCCGTGAGGGAGCCAGAGGTGTTGGATTCGGGAGGGGAGAAAATGACTCTATTAGAGGTGGCTGAGAGTCAGATTTTCCCTCTGAAGCATGTGACTGCTCTTCTGCCGTAACTATGGTAGGCACTGTAACCGACTCAATGTGCACTCCTCTCTCTGTGTCCTGAGTATCATCTATTGGTATGTATACTTCCATTGTGAGTAATGGAAGTGTGCTTGACTCAGTACAAGATGCCATGGCCCTATGGCGAATTTCAATAGATTCATCCTGTTGAGAGAATGTCTCTAGTAACTGTTCATTGGCCATTTCAAAGTCCATGTCATGTTGGCAGGACAAGGATGGGCTTTCAGATGCCTCAGTAAGTGTTTTTCTTTTCTTGGGAGGAGGCAGAGCTGAGGGTTCATTCACATCCAGAAACACACTACTTCCTACTAACCTTCTCGGTAACATTTTAGACAGTGGGGGAGAGTTTGAGACAAGTTGTGACTCTGTGTTTGGCTCTATAACCAGGGATTGAAGCTGCGGTTCTACAACTTTATGGTCAGCCCTATCAACCACTGGGGGTCTTTCAACAAAAGTAGGAATAGTTTGAGAGTGAGAAATTATTACCTGCAGTGGAAGAGCATCAATTGTTTGTGCTTGGGTGGCTTGAACCACTGGAGGTTGAGCTTGCTGTTCATGACCGGGAAGATTGAAAATTGGTAAAGGAATGAAAGTGGCCATGAAAGCAGATACAAGTACTGGAACTTGCATGAATTTGAAGGTTGTGTATTGGCATGTGTAGATCTTTTTGCTTACTGGAGGGGGTTCAGCTACTTATGAGTTAGCAAAAAGAGCTTTATGCTTAGGTGTGAGAAGATGTTCTGCTATAAGCATAAGAAAACGAGCGTAGTAGCACGAAACCCTACGATTCGTAGAATGATCACGCAAAGTTGTAGTGAGACGTCTCAGAAGAATGGGTAAAAGTAGTTTGCCAAAATTGATCCTTTGATTGAAAACAACCGCAAGACCAATATACTGCAGAGTGGAAGTGATGTTGTGAAAGTTGGATTTGGTACCGTTGGTAAACACTTTAGAAAGTGTATCGAAGAAAATATCCCATTCAGAAACCAAATTGGATTTAGACAGCTTGGTTAAATTAATCACCCCCTGATAGTGAATGGCATGGAAAAAGTTTGAAATCTCATTTTCAGAGGGTAAATTACAGAAATTGTCCATTGGAAAATTTAACGCTCGATTGATGACTGTTTCATCAACTACATATTGTGTGTTTTCCACGGTGAATGAAAAAGATTTAGAATCATCGGCCACAGTAGAGGTTGTGCAAATCAGTCTAAGCAGATCGACATTTAATAGCACATTTGATTTAATAGCAGAGCTAACAATCGAATGGTCATTTAAAAATCTAATCCACGGCTTAAATTTTTTCACATCGCACTTTTCTGGATTAAAATAACCAACATGATTATGCGAGACAATTTGGAAATTGAGAGCCATTAAAAATATAATAAAACACACACTTTCAGAATTTTAAGAATTAAATTAAGAAAATTCGAATTTTTAAGAAAAAATTAATAATTCGAATTAAGTCAATTATTTCTGAAAAATTTAGAAAGAAATGTATCTCATTAATGTTCTTAACTTACAAGAGCAGATCTGCAAACTTACAAGACACAAAACCAAATTGAAATACCCAAAAAAAACTGATTTTGGAAAGGAAAAAAAATGAAGTGAAATAGTTAAAAAAAAATTGGCAGCACTCTTGTATGTATATACGTGTATATATATATATCAGAAGTGAGGTTTGGTTTGCTGAGTAAAAACTCGAGCAGGAAGATAGAACAATGGCGGTTTTGATAATAAAAAAATGAGGAGGTTGTTGAATGAATTGAAAACTGATTGAAATGAATACATACAACTGGTAAGTTTAAGTACCACAACTGGTATCACAATCCGGGATTGTCATACCAGGCAAACGGTTGGATTTGAAAAAGAAAATAAAAATAACTGGTATGACAATCTGATAGTCATACCGATTGTCATACCAGTATAAAATAATATGAATTTAAACCGAATATACTAGAAAGATAATCGATAGTCATACCGATTGTCTTGCCAGTATAAAACTATACTGAAAATTTAAATAAAACATATATAAACTGAAATGACTTTCAGCAAGACAATTTCAATAGTCTTGCCGATTGTCATTGCAGTTATAAAATAAATTAAACAGGATTTACAAGTACAGAATATATTTACAAAATTAACAATATTCAGAAGTAATTATATTTTATTCCAAAAACAGATTTCTGTTGAATTTTAGCAAATAAAATTCATAGAAAAATATTTTTAGAGAAAATAAAATATCCCGAGATATTAAAATTAACAAGTTGAATAAATAAATAAGATAAGATAATAATAATTACATAAAATTAAGCAAGAATTATGGTAAATATGATAAAATAAATTTGCAAATGAATTTTTCATTCATGAAAAATTCATTTGTAAATTCATTCAAGAACAGATTTCATATATTAACTAGTTTAATCACTAAAGCTATTCAACATACCCAATTTACCAACTAATCTGGTAAATGTGGATTCATCAAGAGGTTTAGTGAAAATATCTGCTATTTGTTCTTCTGTTGGAACAAAAAATAGTTCAACAATACCATTCATGACGTGCTCTCTAATAAAATGATACCTGATGTCAATGTGCTTGGTCCTTGTGTGCTGCACAGGGTTCTTGGTGATGGCTATTGCACTTGTATTGTCACATAGAATAGGGATTTTGTTCAATACAGATCCATAGTCCCGTAGCTGATTCCTAATCCACAAGATCTGAGCACAGCAGCTTCCAGCAGCAATATATTCAGCCTCGACCGTTGAATTGGAAACTGTTTGTTGTTTCTTGCTGTACCATGAGACTAGTCTGCTACCTAGAAATTGACAACTCCCTGAGGTGCTTTTCCTATCAACAACACTTCCTGCGTAATCTGAATATGTATATCCAACAAGGTTAAAACTAGATTCTTTAGGGTACCAAATACCTAGATTTGGTGTTCCCTTAAGATATCTCAAGATTCGTTTAACGGCAACGAGATGAATATCTCTAGGATCTGCTTAGAACCTTGCACATAAGCATGTAGCATACATAATATCTGGTCTACTTGCAATAAGATAGAGTAATGAGCAAATCATACCTCTGTAGCTTGTGACATCTACCTTAATGGAGTTTTCACATGGTCCAAGCTTAACAGCTGTAGTTGACGGAGTCCTTGCTGATGCAGAATCCTCTAGATTATACTTTTTGAGGAGTTCCTTGAGATACTTGGATTGACAAATAAAAGTTCCATCTAACCTTTGATTTACTTGTAATCTAAGAAAGAACTTCAGCTCTCCCATCATGCTCATTTCAAATTTGTTGTGCATTAACTTAGCAAATCTCTTATAGAGATTATCATTAGTAGACCCAAATATTATATCATCCATATAGACTTGGACTAATATAGTATCATTCTTATGCTTTTTAGAAAAGAGAGTTTTGTCTATGACACCTCTAATAAAGCTATTTTCAATAAGAAATTCAGAGAGAGTGTCATACCATTTTCTCGGAGACTGTTTGAGACCATAGATAGCCTTGAAAAGAAAGTAGACAAAATCCAAATGATCTGGATCTTCAAAACCAGGAGGTTGCTCTACATACACCTCTTCATCCAGCTTTCCATTCAGAAAGGCACTCTTGACATCTATTTTATAAACTTTAAAGTTCGAGAATGCTGCGAATGCCAGAAATATCCTGATGGCCTCTAGTCGAGCTACTGGAGCATAGGTTTCATCATAATCAATGCCTTCAGCTTGAGAATACCCTTTAGCTACCAGTCTTGCTTTGTTTCTTGTAACCACACCATCTTCATCTAGTTTATTCCTGAATACCCACCGAGTACCAATAGCTTTCTTGTTTGTAGGTCTAGGTACCAGTTTCCAGACTTGTTGATGTTCAAACTGATTGAGTTCATCTTGCATAGAAATCACCCAATCTGGATCAGTCAGTGCTTCTTCAATCTTCTTAGGTTCCATCTCCGAAAGAAATCTTGAGAACAGACATTCATTTTGAGTAGCACGTCTAGTTCTGACTCCAACATCTGGATCACCAATAATCAATTCAAAAGGATGAGATTTATTCCAGACAGTCTGTCTTGGAAGATTTGATCTTGATGATTCGCCTTGAAATTCATTGGGATGTTGTGTCCTACTAGTTGATCCTTCAGCATCTCCCCCTGAGTTGTTGTCAGGTTGACTTGATGATTCTTCTTCAGTAGCAGTGATATCTCCATTGTTGCCAATGTTTCCATCACCATTACCTTGACTATCATCATGATTAACATGTTCTTCACCAGCAACAACCTCAGGTTCTTGATCATGTTCTGATTCTGAATCTGACATATCATCAAACTTCAGTTTCTCAGAAGGATCTTCAGTTTGGATACTAGGGAGTTTAGTGTCATCAAATGTAATATTGACACTTTCAGTTACTTTATGTTGATCAATGATATACACCCTGTATGATCTTCTTCCATATCCAACAAAAATACCCCCATATGCCTTTGCCTCGAATTTACCACGACGATCATCTCCATTCTTGAGCACGAAGCATCTGGCACCAAATACATGAAAGTATTTGATAAAAGGTTTCTGTTCATTCATAATCTCATAAGGAGTTTTCATGAAGTCTTTGTTGATTAGAGTTCGATTCTGAGTATAACATGCAGTATTGACAGCTTCAGCCCAAAAGTACATTGGAAGACCTGATTCACTTAACATAGTTCTTGCAGCTTCAATCAATGTACGATTCTTCCTTTCTACCACTCCATTTTGCTGAGGGGTTCTAGGAGCTGAAAATTTTCTGGTAATCCCTTTGTCTGTACAGAATCCATTGAGAAGTGAATTCTTGAATTCTGTTCCATTATCTAACCTTATTGCTCTAACAGGGACATTAGAATCTAACTCGATCAACTTGATATGATCAATCACAACTTGTGGTGTTTCATCCTTAGAGTGAAGGAATAAAACCCACGTATACTTGGAATAGTCATCAACTATCACAAGATAGTAACACTTCTTTGACATCGAAAGAACATTAACTGGTCCAAATAAATCCATGTGCAATAATTGAAGAACACCAGTTATGGAGGATGTGTCAGTGCCTTTGTGACTTGTTTTCTTTGACTTTCCTTTCTGGAAAGCCTCACACAGTCCTTCTGGGGAGAAATCCAGCTGAGGCAGACCTCTGACCAGTTCTCTCTTGACAAGAGAATTCATTGATTTGAAATTGAGATGGGAAAGTCTCTTGTGCCATAGCCAACTTTCATCTGAAGATTCCTTTGCATAGAAACAATTGACTTCAGGATTGCTTCCAGAGTTCATGTCAGCTACGAATAGATTTCCTTTCTGGATTCCCATCAAGGAGGGGTTTTCACTTTTCTTGTGCAGAATCTGACACTTCAGCTTGTCGAATAAAACATTGTAGGCGTTGTCACAGAACTGACTAATACTAAGCAAATTGTTTTCAAGTCCTTGCACAACATACACATTTTCAATGACAACATTACCAGCTTGCAAACAGCCATATCCCTCAGTTAGACCTTTGCTATTATCTTCAAAGGTAACCACCGGGCCAGCTTTCTCAACCACTTTTGATAGCAGGGCTCTATCTCCGGTCATATGTCTTGACGATCCGCTGTCAAGAATCCACACTACCGGTTCCACCTATTTAATGCCCTGCAATACAAATGGATTAGACCTTCTTCGGAACCCAAACTTGGTTGGGTCCGGTATACTTGTAGAATTGGCCTTTATCAGGAAAAATAACATTCTTAACTTTTATGTTCTCAACTTTCTCAACGACTGGACATTTGACCTTATAAACAGCCTTGACAAATTTCTGTTTAGGCTTAGGCGCAAATGTCTCCTTTCTAGCTTTAAGAGGACTAGCAGTCTTAGACCTATTATGCTTCTTATTATTCACATGCTGACGAGGAGTAGTATTATCACTAGAAACGTGCTTACCATTAAAATAAGCAACCATCAAATTAAAAGCACAAGACATGCAATTAGGAACACCACATACTTTATGAGAGGAATTAGCGACAGGAAAATTATGCATGGTAGGCATTGGCATTTTTGTTATCCAACTCAGGTGTGTCTGAGTTAGTCTTAGTTGCTTTCACAACTTTGACTGGAACTTTCGACACACTTGACTTGGAAACAACCTTCTCATTAGCAAGATCTTCAGCACATATTTCTTCTTGAATAATAAATGAGGTCTCATCAAATGGTTCAACAATTGATTTTTTATAGAGGGGTTTATCAACACCCTTAAGCACATGTGGTACTTCCCTACCTTTAGCACAAATATGAGGAGGGGAGTTTATGCCTAATTCTCCAATAGCAATATTGTAATCATAACCTACTCCAGATGTTTGATTAATAGCTTGCTTATTGTAGAACTCTTTAGCCTTAGAACAAGAATTAAAATAAGCTTTGACCTTAGTCTCAAAACCGGTGATCTTGTCTTTGAGAATAGTTTCGAGTTGTCTATAACAGTCCACTCTATTCTCTAGAAAAGATAATTGTTCTTTTAATTTATCTTGATTAATGTGCACAAGTCTTAATTCATTGACCTCTTTCTCAAGGTCTTTGATTTGTTGAGTTAACATTTCATTATCACAACGAGCACAATCTAAGGAGCCTCCTAGATGATAGACTAATTCAGCATCAGTAAATTTTACCTCTTTTCTTGACGATGAGGTATTTGCATCACTAGCCATAAGAGCAAGATTCCAAAATTCTTCATCTTCACTGTCAGTATCATCCCAGCTTCTTCCCTTTGCCAGGTAAGCCCTTTCAGATTTACTCTTCTGATTAGAATCATAAGAGTTCTTCCTAACTTGTTTTGGCTTCCTGCATTCTGTGGCAAAGTATCCCAACTCATTGCAGTTAAAGCATCGAATGGTGCTTCGATCAACCATTCATATTTTGTATCCACCACTGCTGGTGTTAGAGGATGAAGATCTACCTTTCTGGAATCTGTTGTAGTTGGACTTATACTTGAACTTGGGATTCCTCTTGAATCTGACATTGGAGAATCTCTTGACAATCAGGGCCATTGACTCATCTTCCAATTGCTCCAGTTCTTCCAAGGAGTAAAAATCATCTCCTGATTGATTTATAGTAGGAGGATCAAATTCTGTTACTATCACATTTTCTTCAGCCTTGGAAGACTGTACCATTCTCTCTAACTGTTGAGATTGTTGTTGTTGTTGTTCTTCAGCTACTAGAGCAGTAGACGTGCTAACCACTCTTCCTTTCCCGTAGACTTCCTTCTGCTGAATCTGCTCCAACTCATAGGTTTTTAGCACACCATAGAGCCTTTCCAAAGAAATCTCATTCAGATCTCTCGCTTCTTTTATGGCAGTGATTCTATGTTCAAGATGAGTTGGCAGTGTTAAAAGGAACTTTTTGTTGACCTCCCTGATTGAATAATATTTTCCATTTATGTTCAGGTTGTTGATCAATGCATTGTACCTCTCAAACACTTCAGTAATTCCTTCTCATGGATTGGATTTAAAATGTTCATACTCAGATGTTAGGATCTCTAACTTGTTCTCTCGAACTTCCTCTGTGCCTTCATTAATCACCTCAATAGTTTCCCAGATATGTTTGGAATTTTTCCAGTTCATCACATGTCTGTTCATCAAGGGATCAAGGGAATCAACTAAAATTAATTGAAGGCTAGCATCCAAGGAGGCTTCTTCTTTTTCAGCAGGAGAAAAATTCTCAGGATCCTTTACATAGGTTCTAGCTTTGGTAATTACAACACCATCTTCTATAACCTCTGGTTCAATAACCATCGGAATTTTTGGACCCTTCTTTAAGACGTCCAGATATTTGGGATTTGCAACTTGTAAAAACAAGAGCATCTTCTTCTTCCACATGATATAATTTTCTTTATCGAACAGTGGAATTTTAACGGTTCCAACTTTTTGTGTAGTCATTATGAATTTTTGAGTAAATAAAAATTCAAGGAGTGGAAGAATCATAAAAGTCTAGGATCTTGATTTGTACGTTAATCAGAAGGCTCTGATACCAATTGTTAGGTCCCAATATGTTTGTAGAAGGGGGTTGAATACAAACTATACAGTTTAATCGAATAAAATACGAAATAAAAAAGTGAAACAAAATTCAAGTTAAATAAAACTATTATTAAACTTGAAAGGTGTTACAACAACGGTATCGTTTACAAGGGATTAATCTCAAATAAATTATTCCAAATCTAGAATAAATTTGACATGAACTTTTTCTATTTTTGAAATAAAAAGATCAAATGCTAAAAGAAATTTGAGATTAAGTTCTAGGGATTTTGATCCGCTAGTTAGTTACACAACAACAAGGTAATGATTTCTAGTGGTTTGAATTTAACATTAATGACTAGAAATTAATAGGCTCGAAATGCAGCTGAGATAAATGAAATGCTGCTGCTGTTTGTTCTTCAGGTTGTTGTTCTGTAATATAATTGGCTTCTGTCTGAGTTTTTCTTTTATATCCATTCAACAGAAATTAACTGAATTGGCAAGACAATCCGTTTGAGCTAGCAAGACAATCCTAACAGCTGGTAGAACTATCGGTATGACAAAAGAATGAACTAGCAAGACAATCCCAACAGCTGATAGAACTTTCGAAAAGACAATTAAATGAACTGGCATGACTTTCGGTATGACTATTGATTGTCATACCGATTGTCATATTAGTACAAAAGATTGTCTTGCTGAATTAATATTGAATTTAAATTCAAAATCAATTCTGAAAATGCATAATATTAATTCAGAATTAATTAATAAATTAATCCAATTAATCAATAAATTAATCTTTGCAGATATAATTTATTTTCTTAATTAAATTATACGACTTAATTAATTAATAGAGAATTGATACTACTCTTGAACAACAACCATTCTTCTGAAAATCTTCTGATAATTATGAATCAATTCCACACTTCAATGTTGACACTCGATGTACTGTCTGGTTCATGAGTGACTAACTTCTGTGACGTTTTTTCATGTCTTGACTTTAATAACTTGATTTTCTTCAGATTAAATCCCTGTAAATATTTGATACCCTGACGAGATCTCTGTCACTTGATTAAATCCACAATCTTGATTTATATCACTGAGGCTTGATCAATTTCTTGAGCTTCTTCCAGTGAATTAAGTCCTCAAGTCTGTAGAAGAACAATGTTACTTAATCCTTTGACATATGTTACTTAGTGAGATCTCTTTGACGATAGAACCACTATTTACTTGTTACATCCTTATTTGAGTTGAGTTTAATCCTCGAATAAACAAATAGGCTATGACATATGCCTTTCAGAAGCTAACAAATATTTATATGGTGAATTCGTGATAGTTGAGTTATGTAGAATGTATTATTTTAACTTGTTTTAGGATTGTTCAAGTATATACTTGATCTAAGTTTAGATGACAACTTCATGATCTTTCCCAGACTTAATTTTAAGATCTATAATATATCTTGAGTAACTTGTTAAGACATCGTAAGGATTATTGATGAAACCAGATTACATAGGGTTTCAACCTCTCTGATTGGACAAAATATGATTTAATGTTTCTCCCAAATCTTATTAGACTTATATTTGTTTGAAGTTAGATTTTGAAGTTAGATATTGAGTAGTATTACGTTAATGTGTTATGTTAGCTACGCACAATTATCAATTACTACTAAAGATATATTACCCTATTTTGCAGAAAATAAAGGGAAAATTCATTTCCAGTGGCATTGAATGGGACATGGGTAAGCAGAAATCAATTATAATATTTTTAGTAACAGTAATCATATTTAGTGATAATGAAGGTTGGGTCGTACATTACTTTCAGGTCAAGGTCGGAAACCATTGGCGACCTTTATTTCTGCAAATGTGGAGACTGATGAAGAAGGGACATTTGTAAGTGTTTTTATTATTAGTTGAATTAGATAAATTCCATCCATGAGTAATTTTAACCGTCTAACAGATTTTGCTATATCTTGTTAGAGACTTCCAAATACTTTCATTCAGAAATTTGGCCGCAAACTTGACCAGTTTTTGCACTTAAGGTGTAAGACTGTATTGTGGAATGCAGTGTACGATAGGCGTAGGAAGAAAATATGTGGTATGGTTGAATTTCTTAGGTTTCATGGATTAAAAATGCCCTCTGTTCTGATATTTGAGTATTATGGATATGGAAAGTTCACCGTTCACTTTTACAACAATTTGGCGAGTGCAAGCTTTACTCCAACAATTAACCCCCTTGATTATTTCATGAATGAGCACTCGGATGATCCAAGACTTCATGAAATTATTCATAGTACAGACCAGTTAGAAACTGAAAAATATTTAGGACTATTCACTCATAATGCTGTAAGAAGCAATCATGAGGAATACTTGATTGAGGTCAGAGGAATTGGGACTGAAATATTTATGCGAAAATCGGTGAGTATACAATCTCAAATTTCCAAACATATAAGGCTATATGTAATCTCTCTTTGTTTGTGCTCCGTATTATAAACAATTAAGTCTAAATTTTTTTCTAAAATGCAGGCTGTATTGGATGAGCTGTGTAAAAAATGGAAAGGTATGAAGACTATTCAATTAACTTTTGGGGTCAGAGAATGTGATATTCAGCTGCAATGGAATGGTGATACGTGTCACTTTGGAAGTGGTTGGGAAGCGTTTGTCTCGGATACAGACCTTTTTGCTGGAGATGTTATTGCTAGGGCTGCACATGGTTTGTTAAAACCGAATGACCCGACCCAACCCAACCCAATATTGGGCCGAATGAACCGGACCGTCCCAAACCGAAACAATGATGGGTTGAATTTTAATTGGCCCGATTATTATGGGTTGGGTTAGAGTTTAATTATTTAGAACCCCAAACCAACCCAACCCGGTGACTTATTCTAGGCCCAGCCCATTTACAACCCCTCCCCTCCTCTAACACAGTAAGTAACGATGTTATTAACTTATTATACCCTAATTTTATAGCAGCCGCGTTCTTAGTTCAATAGTTCTTACCTTTTCTTCCAGATTGCTATTTGCGAGTTCGACTGCATCACATTTTCCGCTTATTTTTAAGTTTCTTATTCTCTTCGTTTCTTGTATAGACCATAAACATAAAGTCAAGAATCAACACATACATGAATCTGCTCTATTTCACGGGATTTGTATATGATTTAGCTCTATTCCATATGATTTTTATATGATTTATGTTTATTATATGTTATTTGCATGTGATTTAGCTCTATTATATGTGATTTGTATTTTGTACATTCCTCAGGCACACACAATTACACAAACATGAAACTGGTCTATTATATGCAATTTGTATATGCTTTATATTTTATAGTGTGTGATTATTGTATTTTATCTATGTTTGTTTCTTCAGAATCAAATAAATGAAAAATTATTTCACTCCTGATACTTCTGCCCCTAATCCTGTGCTAACCATCCCTCAAAACACTTCACAAAAAACCGCATCAACCGCTGCCCCAAATGCTCCTGTTTCTAATGTTCCAGCCATGGGCAATAATGATGATCCAATGATTATAGAGAGTATTCCAGCTGAACTTAAGTCTCCTAAAAAAGAGAAAGATGATGAGGTACTTACAGAAAACAAAAAGCCTACTAGAATTTCTGATGTGTGGGATCACTTTACTAAAGTGAATGGTGGAAGTAAAAATAATCCTAGATGCATCTGTAACTACTGTGGAGCGAACTACGCTTGTCATACTACAAGAGTTGGAACGAGTAGTTTATTTTTGTTGTTAATACAGATTATTTATTGAATATTGTAGATAAAGAAGGCAAAATGAAGGACAGTGCTCCATCAACTGAGAAGACAATGACCAAGATCATCAATGTTATTGATGATTGATTTTCCACCAGTTTAAACATTTTATTCGAAACGAGAAATAGCTATTGTTTAAATATTTTCTCAGTTGCTTCTGTTAAGACTTATGGAGTTTAATTTAATGACTGTAATATTTTGGATGACTGTAATATTTAAGTTAAGACTATATTTCATGTTTTCAACTTTTATGGACTTATTTTATATTCTTGTTCAACTCGATTAAAGTAACCCAAACCGACCCAACCCGTCATAATAATAATAGGGTTGGGTTGTATAATTACTCAGGGGTTAATGGGTTGATAATTTTTTAGGCCGAACTAATTGGGTTGGGTCGTAAAATGTTGTAACCCGGCCCAACCCAACCCACGTGCAGCCCTAGTTATTGCCTTTAATTTGAGGGAAACATCTTCCAATATTGTCCACATTTGTGTGTTTAAACAACAACTTATACAATTTGAGAAGGAAGCAGGTATTTTCTAATTTAATTGCCTATTAATGAGTGAATGCATATGATCAGAGTCATTTTGATAAAAAAAAAATTGGTAAACTGACAGAGTTACTTGGAATTGTAATTCAGGAGAGAAAATAGGAAGAAGATCATTTTTTAAAATTCTGGACAGTAGAGCAATAAAGCACGGACATGTCGTAAGTTTAGTGTAATTTATTTAAGAAAATTTTGAAATATGATCATCAGAATTAATGATTACATATTTGTTTGATTGCTCAAATAGGTTTTGCCTACGCTCTTAGGCCAAGAGACGGAACGTGCTCTTTGTGGAATTGAAAGCAGTGTAATAAATGGGTTGAGATGGAAAATAAAATATAATAAGAAGTTGAGATTCATATATGGTTTAAAAAATTTGATAACATACTTTGGATTGATGGAATATGATAGTCTGCATTTTAGTTTTGATGCCGAAGGTGGGTTTTACGGACGCATTTTTCAGATGGATGGAATGGAGATGCAAGGTCGCAGCGGAAAAACTAAAAGCTGTGAAAGATGCTTGAACGGTTGCTTTCTTTTCGAGGATTGGTGTCCAAATAAATATCATCACAGTGGTAAACAAAATTTAACTGACATCTTGTATCCTTTTTGTTGGTGGATGTAGTAGGTTTATACATTAGACTCACATTGTGTTTTAAATGTCACCAGTGAATAACACTGAAGTTAATGAAGTCGAAATGCTACCAGAGGAAGATGTTGCAAAAGTTCCTGGGACTGTTAATGTAGGAGAAGATGTTGATATGATCAGTAATCAGACTGAAGCGCAAATGCAGGAAGAAGAAATATATCAGTTCTCCAAGAAGATTTTTGGGAGCAACATTAACAACAGATGCCACGGAGTGGTAAGCAGCAGTTAATAATTCATTTCTATTATTGTTTTAAACAAAAAATGTGCATAATTTTTTTAAAAAATTGCTTGATAATGACTGCGTACACGCTAAAAGTCCTTTGTTAATTATATACTCCTTATACAGCACCTACCTACAAACATAAAGTTCCATAATCGAGATTGGAAGAGTGGCGAATATGTCAAATTCAGATCTGGACAATCAACCTGGGACATAAAAATTGTCTTGAATGATCGCAGAGCCAGGTTTTCTGGTAGGTGGAGTAAATTTATTAGGGAGAGGGAGCTCAAGTGTGATGATGAATTATGATTCACATTGCGCCAAGACGAAGAAATTCCTACATTTGATATTGAAGTTAATTCTCGTAATTGAAGACTATCAACAATGTTGAATGATTGATATTTGGATTTGGAATTTATTTACTATTAAAATGGTGTTTTGTTGGATTTTGATATCCATAGACCTGTTTCTCCGAATTTGTATGAACAATTTTTAAATCTTGTGTTGGATTATTGTGGTAATTGAATGCATGACTTCTATAACTTTGCATTTAAATATCTACAGTATAATGTATGAAAATTGTTCATGTTTTAAGTGGATGTAATCAATTGCTTTATTTTTACTTTTCTGATTTAATAGGCTGCACGTATATGTGAACACACTCCAATTTAAGAAAATCACCAAATATATGTAAAGATTAAAGCGGATAGTATTTAAATATAATTTCCAAGATATAATAGATCCAACCATAATAGATAATTGTCAAAAATAGTAGGATGCATAAAATAGGATGCATATTCACATGTTAATTACATTCCTACTGCTGAGAAACTCTGATGCATACACTTAGCCGCATTTATAGGCTGATGCATGAGTAAGCAAGATAAACATCTTCTTTTGTTTAATGGATATAATTACTTTAGTTGTCCAACTCTCTCCAAGCATATCTTTTTTTTAATCCAGATCATCTCCTGTAAATCAGTCGCTTTTCATCCCTGAAGTGTATCCGCACTTAAGTTTTGATATAAGTTCTGACGCCTTAAGTTCTAATAATTTCCTGTCTTCAGTAAGTTCTAATTTTCAGTTAAGTTCTGATATTCTGATAATAAGTTCTGAAACTAAATAAATCAGATTAGACATGACATCACAAATCAGAATTTAACTGGAAATAAGAACTTAATGAAGACAGGAAGTTATCAGAACTTAAGGCGTCAGAACTTATATCAGAACTTAAGTGCGGATATACTTCAGGGATATCAGAACGTTGCATTCATAGGCTGCTGCATGAGTAATCCAAAACAATATAATGATCCTGATTCATATCCTCTTGCAGTAGAAGTGATGATCTCCAAACATGAGGAAAAGAATGAGTATGTGAATATGCACAGTATGCACCAACACATGTAAAATGGTTTTTGTAAACCTTTTTAAAAGTATCTTCTCATAATGAGGACCTAATCAGCATATTCCTTAAGGACACATCACAAATTAAGAGTAACATGACAGTTGAAAATAGGAAACAAAATTCAAATTGTTAACTACCATTCGGTTATTACAGATCATGGTAACTGTTAAATTTATCAGAAAAGAACTGCCAAAAACTACCAGCAATACTCATATGTATATATACCTTTGGGTGTTTTTAAAATTTAGATGTATATTACAGATTACAAAATGACTTCAAGAAGTGAGAAGAGGAAGAGATGGTCAGGCATAAAGAATGTAGCGGAGCAAGAGTTGCAAAATTTGGCTATAGCATGCGCAGAATTCAATAATGACATGGAAGAAACAAAGATTTTCTACTCAGAGATGTATGCTACAATGGAAAATAGGCAATCTGAATTGTTTGCTCGTTCTATTGGCCTTGAGGAACAATTCAAGTAATATTCAAATGTTTATATGTTTTTATGATTTATATTGCTTTATATTACAAATTTAATGGACTCAGTTTCAATCTTTCACAGCGAAATAGAAAGTACTCTGAAGAATGGATCAAGGAAAAAATGTGGAGAGTCATCACAAAGTAGTACTGAAATTCCACATTCTTATACAGTAGAATCACGCAGATTCCTAGGTGATACATCCACATCTCTACATGGTCATGAGAACAAATTCAAACAGAACACAGAAAAAATGGTAAGTGCATTTGAAAAGTTTGGTGATGGATGGAAAGAACATCTTAATACTTTGAATGCTTGTGCTGATATGTTGAGTGAAGAAAGTGGAAAGCTTCGCATATTATTAGATGATTATGCTTGAAATATATATATATATTATGTTGTAGTCGATGTTGTGATGATGTATTATACTTCCTCTACTTGGAGGATAGTAATAAACGTTTTTATGCAATAATTGCAAATATGATTGATTGTTTATGTTGGATTACTGTCATGTTGTGTTTACTATAGATGTTTAAAAACATATATATATATTGAACAACAATTAAAAATGTAGTTTATTCTATATAAAAATATATCTTCCTTACATGATATAAAATACAGTTTCATCAGTCTTCAATTGAACGTTTAGTATTCCATTAGAAAAACAATTTTAAAAATACATTATTCATAGGCAATGTAAAATTATATATTGTAGAAGATTATATTATGTAAAATTCAACTACATATGATGAAAGCTAAGGTAAATTCAGATACATATACAGTTACATTGAAACTTTTCTATTAACAACTTAATAGAATAATATATATTATTAGTACTACTAAAAGTTTATCAATTAGCTGTTTTTATTAGAAATAAAACAGAACCTGTTTTAAGAGTTTATGAATTAGTAATTATGATTGAATTTCTTTTTCAGGAATTAAATAACTTTCTTCAATACAAAGTAAATAATTAGTTTAGCACAAACTTTATTTATCAAAATTTCGAACATGCAGTTGTTTCTGTGATTGTAAATTGTGATCACAAAATATGTAAATTCAGACAAATATATATAAATATCAAAGTAATGAATTCAAGCAAAATAATGGCAATGTTCAAAATAAACTTACATTATAACTGATGTCGTGACTCATAGTTCAGATATGTGGTTTCAAAATCTATGCAACATGTTACAACAACACTGTAGTGCTGTTAGTTTACCATGTGCACCATCAGTTTTAGTTCTAACCAAGCCTTGTACTCGGAAGTAACTTTCTTACCAACACCATACTGCTTCACTATGTCAATTGAGGCAAGTTAATTAGAAGTAGTTAGTAAACCTCTTCATGAGTCAAACACATTCACCTGCAAGACACGAAAACGAATAAAAACAGTCATGCGACTGAAAAACATTATTGGGAAAAATTAAAACCAAATGAAACTCTAATATTTGGTTCATCTGGAAATGTGTTAGACAGAGGGTATGCCATAGGTCTAATTCCATTAAAAATGACTACAAATCTGAATTTGTTTCTTCACCTTTTACAACCTAAATTAAGAGAGCTTCTTAAGTGAAAGCACCTTCTAAAGTTAGTTTTGAGGAAAACTGTCAATTAAGAACCATTTTAAGACAGCTTTCAGGAAGAACCAAATCAACCTTTGTAACCTATAATTTAAAACAATGCAGACATTGATAGCATTGTCATAATTTGACATATTTGTGAAAGATGTATTAACTCCAAAACTCAACTATAAGCTATGAATGCACAACACATCAACTATAAGACATTGATAACGTTGACTTTGAGATTTTAAAAAACCAAAAAAATACAACATACCTGCCGTAAAAAAAACCCAGATAAAGCAAACTGTCTTAAAATGGTTTCGGCACATTTTACTTTACTTTGCCTAACTTTAGGAATTCCTTGGATTTTAAAGTAAATTAGTAGTTTCAATTACAATTACAGAGTCATTAATTTTAAAATTCACATTTACTGTCATATTAAATTTATCCCTCAATTCCAATATATATGTGACTTAAATATTAATATGGATAAATATGTCATGTTCTCTTTTAACGTAATATTATAAGATTATGAACATAGAAGTACTAATTTAAAAAGTGTAAAATGCTCCAGCATAATACTACCAAATTTATAATATTAAAAGAATCGGAACATAGAAGAACTAATTTAAAAAGTGTAAAATGCTCCAGCACAATGCTACCAAATTTATTTAATAGATAATACGTAATTCTAATATCCCCAAAAACATACAATCGGAAAAACAATAAATAACATTGCTCGAAAGCAATGAGCACGCTTATTTCACATCTCAAAACCACTTTATTTTACGTAAAACTAATAAGCTCTTGTATATCATAAAAAGGTCCTGCTGCAGCGACTCATGCATCAATTATTAATATTGAGCAACCTACATAACACGTGGAACACAATAGTTAGAGTACGAATACTAAATTATAAAATATTAAATTCTAAATTATCACACAATGTGTGCACCTCTGTCTCAAGGCAGCGACATCAGGATAGTCAATATTGATAAAGATATTTGTTGAAGGTAGATTTCCTATATGAATGATGCCTTTTTGAAATAGATAAATGAAATGACGTTAGAATTGCTTTCCACGAAATACAGTATAGTGAAAAAAATTGTTTCATAATAAAAAAAATAAATGCAGGAAAGCAAGAAAAATTCACGGTGGTAAATGTTGATGCAGACAGATGCAAGGATAACAATTTTCAAGTCTGTTCCTATATCCTGGTATAAAGTCTCAGTATTTGGTGGTAAATTACCCACTAAATGAACACGGTGCGATGTCCTAAAATAAAATATGGACATGAGAAATTGACCTTGAAGAACAAAAATGTTAGACGGTGATATTTTACTCATCCGGATTAAATAAATATAATATAGGATTTCTTACTCTCCATCGTTTAGTCTGAAGCGCGCCATAACCCTTGAACCAAACCTGCTCAGGACTGTTCGTATTGGTTCTAAGTCCTCGACAACACCAATAACATCTGTTTATATATTATAAGTAATCAGGATGAGAAGTTTATAATTCCTGTATGTGAGCGTTTAAAATGTTGTACCTGTGGAATAAACAGACATCTCATCTTCATTATAATTCAAAAGAGTGTTGGTTATAGCTGGCAGAGGAGTCAATTCAAACTTGTAGCGAGGAATCATGAGAGTATCAAGCAGCACCACATCCACAATAGTGATGGGAAGGAACCGTATGCAGAATATGGAATGTACATGCCTGTACATACCAGTTGCAGGCATGACACCTATGTTCCTTATAAAGTATAAGGTTTCTGGATTCAACAGTCCAGCAAATTGATTCCAAATAGCAGGTGACATAACTGCAACCATGTGGTATTCTGTACTCGAAACAGATTTTAAGCATCATTAATGGATAAAAAAATACAACCGGTGTACATTATTTTCATTGCAACAGATAAATATCAAACACACCTCACAGTCCAGCAAAATAAGATTGTGCCTCGAGACCTCTCCAAGACCATTAATTGATCTCCACATTCTTGTCACTCTAACTTTCAACGTCCAGGCAACTTGAGTGGGATTCAGATCGGATAAATGTTGATGGTCTTCCATATCTGGATCAAAGATGGTCAAATTTTAATAAGAGAATGTATTATGTATAGTAATTTTTTGTTGGAATTGAAGATAATGATTACAAACCTGGATGTTCTTATGCTAGTTGAGTATAGAACAATTGTCCAAGATAGTGAATATATAGTATTCTTTTAGTTGAAGAGGATGGGGTTTGAATATGGTAAAGATACTCAATCACAGCATTTTTTAGGCATATTTTGTCATCTTGATTGCAGTAAGTTAGCCCAATTTTGATAGGCTATGGCATTCCGTATCAATCACAAAATATTTGGCAACACTTATCACATTCCTCAACAAACCAACATTAAGATAATTTTGTAAGAGTCATCACAATAAGGTTGTCATATATCATGTTGTGTAGTATTTAAAAATTAAGGAGCTTACATTGAGTATATTCAGGTTAAAAAATGCATAAAATTGTATAGTGTTAAAATTAATTTATCATATTTAAAAAATGTCCTATATTCTAGATTTTTTAAATTTATCCACTATGTTCCACTAAATCGTTTATGTCCAAAAAGGACATTGACTGTAACACAAAAGGTGTATGATAAAATCCATGACAAATAAGAACTACAATTGTATAAAATTATGGTTTTACCATGATTCATTAATAGAAGATAAATAAGTTACTCTGTAATTATTAAAAATCAAAGTCGTATATATATGTCTAGGAAGAGCTCACATTAATAAAGGATCAATATCAAAAAATATGTATAACAATTTATGGAAACAGTGTATAACTAATAGTGACAATTGGAATAACAAATACTGTCACTTGAATGATACTATTAAAAATTATTTCTGGAATAAGCAAATTGAAAATTCTTCAAAATCTTCGTAGTTGAATAATGACCTCAACCTTCCTGCAATCACAAAGCGAATGATTCAATAAATAAATTATAACTTCTAAGTTTTAGAGTAATAAATAAATAAATTGATTGTTATGTGAAAAAGGGAACCATGGTATATGAGGAAATAGGATGTTTAACATAAGATGATAGTAATATGAGTACCTTTTTAATTTTTTTATTAACAGATTTAGCCGAGCCTGGAGTTACATGCACGTCGTCAACTTTCGAGTACTACATATGCACATATCGTTGATAAGAAAGTCCGAGAATTTATTAATCAGGCAAAATTAATGTTCAAAGAGCAAATGTAAAACAGCAACATAATCCACTCACTTATGTACTAATGTTATTGGAATAACCTTTAGACAGAATGGGAGAATCAGAAGGAGTTGGAGTCTGCATTGTAGGTTTATATATATCTTCAGCATAAAAAAGGTTGTTGTCCTCAGCAACGTTTGATTTAGTTAGACTCAGTTCTACTGAAATTAGTCTTCCAACTAAGGATTTAAGAACTTTGGGAAAGCTTTTGGATGGATCCTAAACAAATTTGTAATAAATTGATTTCGGATATGTGATATAACATATATAAATGCAGATGTAATATTATTAAAGTTGTTTACCTTATCGTAATCAGAAACCACCTTTGCAGCACTTGTTCCAAGAATTCTTTTAGCAGCTCGATCATTCAAAACAACATTACAGGCAAATGTTTCATCCTCAGCAAGAACCATTAGACGGAACCTTAAGACACTAGGTAGCTAATATTATTAGGCTTCAATTTAAAGTATCTTTTGTACAAAAATTGTACAAAAATTTTAATATATTAGTAACCTCTTCGGAGAGACGGGAATGTTCTGAGGACAGTTGGTACATTTAAATATTGTGCCAATGCGCTCAACCTCGTGCAAATATTTGTTACAGCTATAAAACCACCAATTTGTTTCCTCATCGACCTTGATAATGGTAAACGTGCAGCAAATTCTTCTCTGGAATACGATGAAAATGTAACTATTAACAACATAAGGGAATATTTTATAATATAGTTTTTGTCAAAATTGGATTAACGATATACCTTGAGATGTTCGTATGTCAAATTCTCATTAAGGTCCTTCAGCGACAATTTTTTAAATAAGGTAGGAACCAGTTCATTTTGTTTAGCTTGGATCAAATTTTCTCTTTTCAGTATATAAACTTCTTCAAGCAACCTAAAGAATTTCAACAAAATAAATATAGAGTAAAAGGTGGATGAGTTAATTTTAATTTCATATCTATTTATTACCTTTGCCTCATATCAGTCACAAATTCATCATCAAGATTTATATACAAATGAGTTGATGATAGTGTACCAATTTGAACAGAACCTGAATGTGGTAATCAAGTAAATTATTTAGTGAGCAAGAATTATAATTATGTAATAGGATTGCGAATAAGAATAACTTACTCATAAAAGTAGTCACTTTTGTACTTGTTAAAATACCAATTATAGGCTTCTTGGGATCTTCAACCATCTTGTCATTGAACGACACAGCAAGATCACCCCAAACAGTCACTTTGTGGGCATTACTTGAAAACAGGATTGGGAGTTGTGGTTAATAATATTTAGCAGAATGGAAATATATCAATTAATCTAATACTTAATAAATATACATATGTGAACAATCTTGAATCACATATTCTAAACTTCAGAATGTATCTATCTCCGTATTTAGTTGGGAGCTTGGTCAAACCTTCATACTCTTCGACAACTCCAATTATATATGTCTTACACAGAACGTATTTTACACGATATTGTTGTATAAGTGCTTAGCCTATTAAATTGGTATTAAATATGAGTACAGTAAGATAATAGTGAATGCGTTACCGAACCTATTATAAATTCAGGCTGCTATTGAGGAAGACATTTATTTGCTTCCGCAAAGAAATCTCCGAGGTCCAGAAACTCAAATTTTTGTAAAGGGATCATGCCATCATCAGGAGCAGTCCTGACAGTAGTGAAGCCTGTAAATCTGATACATAGATTTGTCTGGACCGGCTTCAAATTCCCGACAGGATCTTTAACTGCAAACTGGTCAAAAATGTAGACACCGCCTTCCACAATCTTTGTGGTAAATCCATTCCAAATATTGTGATACGCAAAGGCATGAACATGGTTATCCTACAATTTTAAAAAACATAAACTACATAAATACAATTAAGTATAAACCAGGATTGATAGAAATACATCTAACTGTACATCATCATCCATAAGAATGAGATTGTAGCATTTCAGTGAGTTTGTCTCCAAAGTCATAGTAGCCCACATCCTGGTAACCCTGACCTTAATTTTTCAGTTAGTGCTAGCCTTGTCGAGATTGGATAGACGGTCAAATGACTCCATTAAAAACAACACTATAAGAGGAGCAATATAAAAAGATTTTTCAAGCAATGTAGATTAGCACAGTAAGTAGGAAAATCATTCAGTCCATATTTTGAGAATAGTAAAAATAGGTTAATGAAATGAAACTCTTACAAAATGGTTGCACTCTTGAGAGAAAAAGATAACATATGTTTTAGCAAATGAATCTCATTCTGTAAAAACTTTGTATATTTCACCAGCGAGGCATTAGGGATATGCCTTTAATTTAGCTGGAATTTGATAGGGCAAATCTATTAGTTTAAATGAGAATAAGAGTAATATCCTGGTTTAATTTTCTGATAACTGATTACATAGTGCTTGATGTGATGATGACAACTAACCCACCTTATCATTTTGGTTACTTCCAAAAATAGAGGAATACTGCCTACCAAGCATATCATTCAGATTTGTACTATTATTTAACCATTAAAGATAGATTGTTGGTCGATATGTTAAACTTTTTAAAAATATATGGTTAATTTGGAGAGAATGTTTTAATTATGTACATTGATGCAGGTTTTACACATAAATGTTTATAATATTTGCGTTGCTACACGTACGACATTGATATATGACATCAAAAATCAGGAATGAAACAGGAGAAAGAGAAGTATACAACACAATTGTATTAATATGTCACGTCAATTGTCTACGCTTGGAAGACTGTAAAACACTTCCTCAAAAACTACATTATTTGTAATATTTGTGCTCCTACCATCATCACTATCTATGAGAATATGGAGGCCTTCAGGACGTGTAACTCTAGAAATCGCAACATAAATATATCCATGTGAGAAAGCTGCTCTAGGAAGGTAAAGCCCAACCGTATCAAGTGATTGTCCCTGACTTTTGTTAATTGTCATGGCATAACATATCTGAATTGGAAACTGAACACGTTTAAATTCAAAGGGTCAGTTTGTGTCACTTGGAATCATCTTGATTCTTGGAATAAGATGTTTGGTTCCAACATGAGACCCACACAGTATCTCACATTCAATACTGTTTTTTCTACATAATTTGACAATCATTCTTGTACCATTGCATAATCCCATAATCTTATTTAAGTTTCTCATAAGCATGACGACCACTCCTACCTTAAATTTTAACTCATGCTTAGGAATGCAAGGCATATTTATAGAGTTTAGATACTCAACTGGAAATGCAAACCTGAAATCGTTATCATCATCACCAGCATCGTTGATTGAATCCTGACTGAGATACGTAAACAAAGTACCTGGAATTTTTTCAAGGAGCTGTATATTAATTTCATCCACCACGATATTAGTAGGTGTTAGTATAGCCCTTGATCTGAGGTATTCATGCGAAGAGATATTTTGTAGAAAATCTGGGTATGTCACCTCAAAAAGCTTCTGGATAAGATCTCCAGATGCATGAATGATATATTGATCAGGAATCTTGATTAACATTTCACCACTGTCTGAATCTGGAGAAATACCCAGAAGCTGTATATTAATTTCATCCACCACGATATTAATTTATGTCTCAAAAAGGAGCTGTATATTAATTTCATCCACCACGATATTAGTAGGTGTTAGTATAGCCCTTGATCTGAGGTATTCATGCGAAGAGATATTCTGTAGAAAATCTGGGTATATCACCTCAAAAAGCTTCTGGATAGGATCTCCAGATGCATGAATGATATATTGATCAGGAATCTTGATTAACATTTCACCACTGTCTGAATCTGGAGAAATATTTGTTTCCTTACCATCACCGACCGCAAGCTGCCACTTGTTGAATTCAGCGATGATTTTATTCTCCGATTCTGTATTTCCTGCATTAAGCCGCATATTTTGCTTCAATAAAAATACTTCACAAGAATCCTAAAGCTTAGATTTATTGAGGGTAGCGCAAACTACTTCAGCTCTTGACGCTTTTGGAATAAATGGAAGTATTTGCCGAAAATCTCCACCAAAAACAATGGTTATACCACCAAAAGGCTTTTTAGCTCTTCTTTTATCAACATCAGACATAATATCTCTCAAGGATCGATCAACGCATTCAAATGCATGATGATGTTGCATAGGTGCCTCGTCCCAGATTATTAAATCAGTTTGTTGAATAAGCTCGGAAATATTGGTCCCATGTCTTAACCCGGCAGAACAATGTTCATCAAGTTTGAGAGGTATGTGAAAGCGTGAATGTGCGGTTCTTCCACCGGGAAGCAACACGGCAGCTATACCACATGAGGCCACAGGAAGCACAATCTTATACTCCGACCGTAATCGACAACATAGTGTCTGCTACAAGAAAGTCTTTCCACAACCTCCACTCCCGTAAACGAAAAAAACACCACCTTCTTTCTGGTTGATATTGTCAAGAATTGAACTATAGACTCTCTTCTGTTCATCATTCAGAAGACTATGATTTTTTTCATGGATTTTCTTCATTTCTTCTGTGTCATAGGATGTTTCCTCAAGAATTAGCCTATTGTCAGAGTTGGAAAAATATGCTTCTCCTGGAAATGGCATATCTGGGAAGTTTGTAAGGCTTTTACCAATATTGTTCAACAATTTCTCAATCTCTGGAATAAATGTACAAAAAAATTATCCTGTCAGTTACATACGGGAAAATGATAGGGCTGAAAGAATTATTAAAACTCATACCTACAAGAGCGTAATTCTGGATATCATAATCTAATAGACAAAGATTTGGATTGTTAGTGAGGTGTCGTCTCACAAGAATAATATCATCTGACATGCATCCCCAATGAGTATCCCAAAGACTACGCGGATGAGAAATTGGACTGTAAACTACAATGTTGACAAACATTGCTCGGAGTTGTGGAGGCATGGATGTATGCGAATTTTCAGCTATAGCTTCATGCCATTGCTGGTCATTCTGGAGGAGACCTAGTGCGGCACAAGTTTCGTGAAAAGATTTATGAATATGGTCGTGGACTGTCTTAAAATCATCAAAAGAAATAGCACCTTTAATCCTAAGCAAGAGCATGCGGAGATATAATAATTCACCGCTGGATGAATGTACTTCAGAAAGCCTACCAATGACATCACCTCGTTTTCTCGATTTCCAGGAACCCGGTTGTGGATGTCAGGTAAACTTGCTAAGGAATTCTGAATAGGTGAAATTTTTGGCCTCTGGATATATTTTGTTTGCTTCAAACCATGCTTCTAATTTGCTTTTTTTTTATTCTGCATTATCGCACACCTCCTGTAGATTTTGTGAGTTCCTGAACGACACGTGCTTGTCATTTTGTAGATGTATTGGCAAACATTCAACTGAAGGCCAACGGGAATGGATGTCAAAACCAAATATCCTCCAGGATGCTTCAGATGCACAAACATATCTACCATCTAAGTAATGTTTAACTTCATCAATCGGATGTTTCTCCAGAGTGATTGGTGTTGTGGCGACAGTCTTGGCGGTTGTTTTTTTCCTCAGACACATGGTTGCGGTATCGTGTCCTTTCAGGCAATACTTGAATAGATATTTCAGTGATCTTGAGTTGTTATAAATCTCTAGGTTTGTGTGACATTGAAATCTTATTAGAAGATCTCGATTGTATGGGACAACATAATGATTATCCAGCTCAATTCCCTTTTTGTTTACAGTAATTCCTGTTTTCCTTCTTTTGTAAATAGAAAAGCCACAGTCATCGAAGAATGTGTGAGAATTATACATGTTAAAATTGATAGAAAAATTTTATAATTCAATGTCATCAAGTATATGAATTGTTCTAATAAATTCGTTGAGTATGGTGTAAATGACAAAGATTTACATTTTAGGAAATTATTTAGTACAACCATGGTGTAAATGACGACGATTTACCTTTTAGGAAAATGTTTAGTACAACCGCCTTTAGCCATACATGGAGAATTAACACAATCAGTTCCACATGGTCCATGAATCATGTAATTCTTTACAGCTTCGTATCCAACAGGATCAATACTTGGATCAGAAATTTCTGCAGATACCATTTTATTTATTTGGTTCGTGGTTTTTGGACGATCGTTTGGATGCAACCAAATAAGCATGTGAGCATGTGGCAGTCCACGCTTTTGAAATTCTATGACGTGCATCACTGTAAAATGCCAAGGTATTAAATTAGAAAAATAGTATGATTTCCATACATGTCATTTAATTGTCAAAGTATAAAAATTAAATCATCAGAAAAAGCTTTCATATTATAATACCTCCTATACAACGTCCAAAACAATTTTTATTTTTGATTTGATCAACCATCTGGTCAACTTTCATTTTAAAAACCCTTGCAACCACGTCTGGAGCATCAACAATATCAACACCGGGTAAAAACTTTAACATCCGTTGTATTTCAGGCCATTTTGTATTCGTGGTCATCGTAAGGAACAGGGATGGGTGGCCAGGCGTTCGACAGATGGCCAAAGCGTCCTTAAAATACTGATTCATGTACCTTTTACTGCCAGTAAATGAGGCAGGTAAAATTGTTGCTTTGCCGACATTTTCAGGATTGCTATCACCCTTTTGTAGTGCATTCCATATATTGTGGTACAAATCTGAACGAATCGTTGTCTGGTTATCTCTGATCCAGTCAAGTCTGTACTGCTCCATTGTAGTAAATGCATCCACCACATATTGCTGCCATAAACGACCTCCTATATGTGGAGTCAAACCTGTAAACGCGTGATTAAATGCCCGATTCTTTGTAAATTTGAGAGAATATTAAAGAATATGTACTAAAACAAAGTGCAGATAAAGAATATACCTTCTGAAGGTCGAATCATAAGTTTATAATTGTAATACTCTTTCATCGTGATGAATTCTCTATCTCCCTTTTCTATTGGATCTTCATTTTCTACAAACTGAGTGTGTTTGGGCTGTTTTTTATAAGGTCTATTTGCAGGGATTTGACGGTAAAATCCAATATCTCCATGAGGAAAAAGAAGAGGATATTGTAGTTGCATAAATTGTGGATCGGTTTCATATATCCTCTCCAATCCATTAGTTTTTGAATGGATTATTGTATCCCTGCATCCTTTTGCATAGTCGTCTGTGACAATCAATCCGGCAACTTCATTTGATGGGCCAATATTGTTAGGTCGACTAAATGTTGAAGAAGAAGCTATTAGAACCAATCTGAATTCATCAACTGCATTATGTTCAATCCGTTCACGTGCCATACGAAAACCTTTGACCAGACGATTATGTTTATCCAACATTTCTAACAAAGACTGTATGATACCCTCATCAACGGAATCACTTCCTCCTTTAACGGCGTTTATTCTGTTGTTCACTTCATCTTCAGTGTCATATATGTAGAGTTGACAAAATTTGGGGATTGCACCGTCAGGTGGTACAAAGCTTCCTATACTGTGGTAATTTACACCTTTGACCTTGAAACAATTAGGAGCACCGCCACGATTGATACTATGATCAATTTTTCCTCCGGTGGAAGACATCGCAAACATACAGTTGTACATTCTAATATTTTTCTTGAAATGCCTAAAACGGGATGCACCACTAAGTAGTGTAGCAAGAGGTTCAGGAGGTTGCTTTTCTTTATCAAGAGTTATCTGACCATTTTTACAACAAAGAGAAAAAGTTCGAGGCTGTCTCGGTGCAGATTTATTGTTCCTTTCTTGATTCCACATGATCGCCTGACATTTTAAACAAATTTTATCAGGAGCACCAACATCAAGGTACTCACTCCACTTAGGCATAGTATTGTCAGATAAATCTACATCAATATCCTCACAGTCACCTACAAAAATTTGCAATTCATCAGAGAATGAGCAATGCAAAAAACATATAGAGTTCACAGCTTAGTATGTAGTGTGTCAAATCTAAATTCATACCACTGGATAAACAGTCACTGTCACTGCTGTCAAAATCATCAACACTGTTAAAGTCAGATAATAAGTTTTTAGACCCTGAACTTTCTCCTCGCTCAAAAGTACTTTTTACGGACGATGTATCGAATGTCGAAGGACCTGGACTTATTCTACCACAAAATTTTTTGCTTAGATGTTCTCCAGTTTGTAATCCATCTGGGTTAAGAGATTTCCGCGATCGTTTCTGCATTCTGGATGCAGGCAATGAGAAAGTGACTACACTTTTATCACTTTGACATGTTACTGGAGTTTCTTGTTTTCTCATCTGACATGCTGTAACAAATACATTGTTTGTAAACTTGTGAACTAAACATATTGGATGCTTATCAATCTAATAGTATACTGTTAATCATATCGGCAAAGAGTAAGAGCCAAAGTTGATGCAGCAAAAGCTGCAGTCTTTAGACACAGCAAAAAAAATATGATATGCTAAACTCTGATATGCTAAAATCTGATATAAACTCTGATATGCTAAACTCTGATATGCCAGCTCAGGTCCAGCACATACCAGCTCAGGTCCAACACAACACAGCTCAGCAAAAGTTAGTTACAGATTAGTGGCTCACAATGAGTCTTGTATCAAGTATATAAGTCAGTCAGAGAGAGCAAAAGTGAGATTAAGATTGTAAAATAAACTTGTTTTTACTGAATGAATATCTTCTTCTTCTTCATGATTGCTGTACGTATATATTTCATTTCTACATCTTAAACTCCATTAATGGAGCTTCATTTACAAAAGTGACATATACATTAATGTACGCACATATATGTGAATCGCACCTGAAAACTCTATGGATTGTAGTTTAAGCGCACACAGAGTTTTAGGATTTGCACATGTTTCTCCACATATGTGAACACCTACAAAACTTTTAATAAATCAATAATTAGAGATATAGAACATTAGTTCAATTATGTAAAATTTCGTGGAAAGTTATGATTCTGATAGTTTGTACATCTATTGTTCAATTAAGAATTATTACAAACATTGACCAGATGTTTGAGTACATTCTGAAAGCGATTTGTTCCCAGCGGGAGTGTATATAAAATTATCGAATAATCCTGTATAAGAAGATGGCACTGCACTACAGAATATTGCTTTTTTTTTGGAGAGCTGTTTCTTTCCAAGCACGCTAACTTTGTTTTTATCTGGAAAAAAATAAACAAAATTATGACAATTAATAACATTTAATTTACGTATCTAATTCGTGTTCACTTGATTCATTATCAAGCCGTGCCTGATGTATGGGAAGCATCCAAAGGTGACGTGTTTCTTCCAGGAGTGTGTAAAATGGTTTCGCTCAAACTTGTATTTTGTGGCAGTGTAGATCGGAATACATTATGATCCTTGGAACTGTAATTCTTTCGCACCCTCAGTTGCTTATTTTGATCTAATTTCCAATCAAGAATTTTATATTAGCAAATAAAATATGTAACATTTCCTCAGTAGATACTCAGTCATTATTGCTTACCAGGCTGGGTGAGCTGGGGATTTGATCTTGGAACAGTATTGACCTCACATGGGTTGTTAGCCAGAAGTTCAAAAACTTGGTTGGAAATCAGTGTCAACCACAACGTCGTGGAGATTTGACATTAACAAATGTTCTGTATATAAACTGTAATTACCAATGGGGTCATAATCACTGTCTCCTGAATCTGCATGATGAACAGGAATTGTGAGTTTTCAGTATCGCCATTCCAAATACCAAGTTTAGGAAGCTTACCAGGCGTGGCAGTGTAAATACTGCGCAGAGACTGATTACTTAAATTTACCGTACGCATACAGTCTTCTCCAGAAATTGGTTGACAGCATATTTGAACCGGAATATCTTGTATCTTGTAGTAAATTGTTGCTAATTTTCGCATTTTCACTTACGTACCCTGCAAATCAGGGTATCATATAAATCAAAAACTATATACTCTACCAAGCGCTTTGAGACAGTTCTCTGTATTAAATTGGTTGACTCCATATTTGAACATAAACAATATGACAAAATATGTGCTTGTATGTTACTTAATTTCAATTACACAGATTCAAGTCAACTATACCATATAGGTATAAAAACTAATATTACATTAAAAAATAAATACAAACATCACAGACTGGACTAACCTGATTCTTCTGATTCATTGTTAAAGTCATCAACTCTTGATAGAGGTGTTAGATGAGAATGGCGCAAAGAATTACCTGCATCCATGTCAGGATTGATACAAAAGTAGTTATACAATATGAGGCGTAATAATATACACGATTGTTCAGCGATAAATGTTCAGTACAGTTTATTTCATATACAAATATGTAAAGTTACCCCCTATTGCTTGTAGAGGACCACGGCTGAGATGTGCTTCTTTCATCGTCCACAAATATTGCTTGAAAGGCGAAGGTTTGGAACCTGTTTAAGTAACAAATATACATCATTAGCTATAAGAAAAATCATAGAGTTAACCTTGGATAGAGTTTCTTATGATCTGAACTGCACGACACACATTGGCTCTGCTTAGGATTTAATCGGCTGAAAGAGGCTTTGGTAAACAATATATCTGGTTTCTGATTCTCCTTGCCACTAACTGCTCGTAACAATGCATCTTCACGCAAACTTGGTGGATTAGATCCAGGTATAACTAAACAAAAGGGTAAAGAAAAGCTTAGTAATGTATATAACATAACTTATAAGGAATCATAACAACATAACTTATAGGGTACATCTATCATTGTTGACGAATTTAGATTGGTGATTCTCTGTTGACGGATTTAGATTGGTGATTCTCTGTAGGCTGGAGATTAGTCCTGTCTGAAAGAATAGAATTGGCATTTCTCCCACGAACCCTACGTTTTGTATCTGGTTCGACAAAATCAACAAATCAGTTAAAAATAAATATGGAAATGTTTACATGTTGCATCAACATGAGGATTAAAACCTTGTTCACTGGTGGCATCAGATGGATTCATGGTTTTCTCAATATTACGTCCACGAACATGCTTGAATCCTGAAATTGAACATAATGAGAAGAATGTCATGTACCGTTTCTATCATGAAAATATCAAACAATCTAACCACACAGTTCTGGAGACACCAAGGGAAAACATCAAACAATCTAACAAAAAACGTTATGGAGCAACCAAGGTTCAGAAGCAATACGTTGAGATTGCATTGTAAACTCCAAGCAACGTTTTCAAGTTCAGAAGTAGTACTGTAACTCCATTGTAATCCGTCGACTGAGGGAGAGAGAGAGGGGGCAGGATGATTTGCAAAAAGAGAGAGAGAAAATGATGTAACAAACTGGAGAAAATCATGCTTGATTTGATTTGTTCAAATCATTTTCCATAGATAGATTTATTTTTGAAATTCAAATAATTACCATATAGATTAAGATGGGTCAATTGAACTTAATTGGTTAGTCAATGGATCTAGTAAAATGTATAGAATTTGGGTCATACGTAAATTTTTTTACCCAAATTGTTAAATGGGTAAATTAGGGAGTAGTCATTAGGTATTATAGATTATTGAGGCACATGCTTTTAAAATTCCCAATTTAACCAGTTACTTCCCAGTTTAACCGATTATTTCTTCATTAATTTTCTCTAGGCGGCATTCAATTCGATTTTTAATAAAAAAATTATTTTCCAAAATTTTTAAGAAGTTTGAAGATAAATCAAAATGGAGTACATGATCTACTAATATCCTAAAATATAATTTTAAAATTTATTGAATTTTATTTTCTAAATATAAATATTAATTTTCATTTTTTACGAAATAAAATTCATTTTTTTACTCTAATAAATTTTACTAGACAAATTTAGAGGAAAGGTAGCATAGAAAGCTATAATTCGAGTTGGACGGTTCGCGAGCTTGTCCGGCTTTAACTCGTTTAAGCAGGGTTGACTCGGCTCATTTAGCTAGTTAAACGAGTTAATTTCGTGTAAAGGTTCCGTCTCGTTTAATTAAACGAGCCGGCTCGACTCGTTAAAATAAACGAGACTGAGCTCGGGTAAAGGTTTAGACTAGATTAAATATAAAACTAAACGAGCCGGCTCGCTCGACTCGTTAAAATCATCTCGTTTAGCTAAATGAGCTGACTCGACTCGTGAAATTAAACGAGTGATTACGGGCAAAAATTTAAACTCGATTAGTTAAACGAGTTGATTCTGCTCCAATCGATTAAAATCGGCTCGAAAGTCGGCTCGTCGAAGCTGTGAGGGAAAAAAACCATATACACAGTAACACAGACACACTCTTCTTTGTTTTTTGAAACCCTTGTTCTTGTAAATGGCTTCCAAGACTACTACGACTTCGTTTGATGATCTTCCTCAAGAAATGGCCGCGAGCATCCTCTTAAGACTACCAGTAAAAGCCCTAATCAGGTCAACGTCAGATTAACTCCCATTCAACAAGAAATGGTACTCTCTAATCACAAACCCTCTTTTTATTTCTTCTCAAATTAAGCATTCTATCTCCCATTCTCATGATAATGCTGAATTTGTAATCCCTCCTAACCTCACTCAACATAAACATTGTTCATTAGTCTGTGCTGAAACTTCCAAACTTATCGAAAAATACGAGGTTCCCTTTACTACTAAGAGTGAAAGCTTAAAGCTACTTGGTTCAGTTGATGGGCTTATTTTATTAACTGATTTAAACCTGTTTTATAATTCTCGATATTTGTATCTGTGGAACCCGTGTCTTAAAACTCATAAAACCCTTGTCTCTTCTTGTTTCAAAAACATTATTAGTAACTTCTTTTTAAGTTATTGTGTTGTGGGGTTGGGTTTTAATAGAAGTGCTGATGATTATAGAGTCGTTAGGATTGTTTATTGCGTGGACAGCAAGTATAGTTTCTTCGGAGATGTGGCTCCTAAGGTTGAGGTTTATAGTTTGAGGAAGCAAACATGGAAAAAGATTAAAGACCCTGTAGTTCCTAGACTTGCTTTCAATGAGGGGATTTATGTCAATGGTAGTTTCTACTGGTTAGAAAAATTTGTTAATCAGGAGGAAAATGACCTTTGGATATTGTCATTTGACTTTGAGGATGAGGTTTTTGGGGAAATCAAGGTGTCAACAAATGTTTCCAATTGTATAGGAGGGATTGCGGTTTTTAAACTAATGGATTTTCAGAGTTCACTCGCTCTCTGTGTTTTTGGCACACAACACATTAATGAATTTGTCATCTATCCTTATCATATATGGTTAATGAAGCAGAAAAATAGTATTATCTCTTGGAGTCTTCGTTTTAGAGCTATAATAAAGGAAGATGGATCACCAATTGATATTACCAAGAGGGGAACAATTTTAATAGAGACGTGTCCCTTGCCGGGACATCTTGACATTAGAGGTATATTAGCATGTAATCTGAAGACCAAGCATTACAAAGATCTTGGATTTCGTATGCGTTTGAGAGCAAACGATTCCGTGTTTAGTCGCGAATCTTGTACTGTAGACACTTCCTTCACGGAAAGTTTGGTCATGTACGAGGGGGGAAAGTCACTTTTGAAATTTGCAAGCTGATCAGCCACGATGCTTCTTCTGGTATGTAGACATCATCTATATCTACTGAGCACTGCTGTTAGAAATCTTGACTTTGATATTTTCCTCCATTTTCTGGTTTCTGCTAATAGTTACTGTATTAACTTACCTTATGGTTTCTTTGCCTCTCTCAATTTGTATTCATCTTTCTAAAAGCGTATCACTTGTAATGAATTGCAAGCAAGTAGTTTGTAAAGAGCAGGACACAGCTGTTAATTTGTTTGACTCAGTAATATACCACTAGATATCTGTTGTTAGGTGCAACTCTATTAAGTAATTTCCATAAAAACATCATATTATATGGAATTTACGTGTCCTCTATATAAAAAATTGAAAATGCTATTAGGAACTTGTGTTTATGTCTCTTCTTGGGATCCTTTTGTAGATGGACCTAAATTCAAATTTATACAAACCTTTTAGGTATGACCTGTGCTGAGAGAAACATTTAGGACCTTTGAACTTTAAACTTTGTGATGTATTAAGTTGAAATAAATGTACTTTTAGACTTTTGATAGTGTTATGTAAAGCAGATACACTGTTTTCTTCAAACATTCTCATGGTTTCAACTTCTATTGTCTGCTTTATCTGTTTAACTATTCTATGTTATTTGATCTGTTCAATTTCTCTTGCACACCAATGGAAGTCTTCAACAGTTTTTAGACCACGCACTCTTCTATTTCCAACCATAAAATATGTTATAGTCTGTCAAGCATTATAAAAATTATGAGCATGGATTGATTATATTTGTTGCTTTAATCACTCTCTCAAGTTCTTGCATTGCAGGTGTAGTTGCTGGTTTTGCTTTGAAAGTCATGCCAACTATATTAGATGCAACATGTATACGAAGCTTTAAAAGTGTTAGCTTTTGATAAGAGAATCCTGTGGAAAAACTTTTGAACTCAAGTCTCAACATGATGTAATTTCTTCATGTACCAAGTTTAGAAGTACTTGTGTCTAGAAGATGATTTACTGTGTAAAGTACTCGCGTCTAGCAGATGATTTACTGTGTAAACTTTACTCCAATTTTCTACTGTTATCGTCTGCATAATTAATTAATTATTATGAGTTTGTTGGATGTTTATGTGGATATTTTGTAGTTATGATCTCTTTCTTCTTTTATCTTTTAAATGCATTTGATCCGCTCATAATCGTATGCTGGAACTAGTGATCTGCAAATGGTGCATGAGTTTCTTTCATACTGTACTTTTTCCATAACTCATTTTTATGACTTGAAAAACCATATTTTGTAACTGTATATATAGAGTGCGAATATTGTGGTCCTATTATGCACCTTAACTATAAAATATGTAATGTATATAGAGTGCAAATTATAGTTAGTCTTAAAGCACTATATCCGAGCACAATCATGTCAGAAAGATAGGGATCTTGCGGGATATAACCATCTTTCTCATTCAGGTGTCTTTCCCATAGGATTTGTCGATAGCTCTTGATCAACTGAACCATCTTCTAAAAGAGACTGAATTCATACGTTTTTCAATTGAGAAAGAATTCTGTGGATTTTATGTTCCTCGAGATTTTCATCAAAGAAAAGAATTTTGTGAATCTGTGCAAAGACTTTTACTTGTTTGGAGATTATTTTTGTCACATAATAATCTTAATACAAAATACTTTAAAAAAAAATTATAGAGTAAAATATAAACATAGAAAATATGTTACCCGTCGGTGAAAAATGTTAAGAATTAAATGGGAAGTACATCGCTGCAAGTTTGTAATTAAATTTGTTCAGAAGAGAGAATCATATGGAAAATGATGAAAAGAGTAACAAAAAAGTAAATTTTGACACCAAGATGCAAATACTGTAATAAAAAATGTACCTCAAGGGTTTAACATCTAACAACACACTGTACACATAACACAGAGCATCTCACCCAATACAAATCTTGTTTCTGCTTAAACCCTACTTTCAAGAACAATGGCGATCCAGAATAGTACGACATCGTTTGATGATATTCCTGAAGAAACTGCTTCCAACATCCTCTTAAGACTCCCAGTCAAAGCTCTAATCCGGTCAACATCAGTCAACAAGAAATGGTACTCTCTAATCACTAACCCTCTTTTCATTTCTGCGCAAGTCAAGAATGCTACCTCACATTGTGATGATAATGCTGCGTTGATAATCCCTCCCTACCTTTCTCAAGACAAATATTGTTCACTAATTTCAGCTGGAACTTCGAAACTTATTAAAAAATACGAGGTTCCCTTTACTACTAAGAGTGATACCTTGAAACTAGTTGGTTCCGTAAATGGGCTAATGTTATTAACTGATTCGACTATGCGTTATAATTCCCGAGATTTGTATCTGTGGAACCCTTTAACTAAAACTCACAGAACCCTTGTTTCCACTTGTTTTAAGAATGTTCTTTCTAATCCCTATACAAGTTATGGTGTTGTCGGGTTGGGTTTTAATAGTAGTGCCAATGATTTTAGAATCGTTAGGATTGTTTATGCGGCAGACAAGAATGTAAACTTCTTTGGAGAAGTAGCTCCAAGGGTTGAGGTTTATAGTTTGAGGAAACACACGTGGAAGAAGATAAAAGACGCTGTAGTTCCTGGACTTGCTTCGAATGAGGGGACTTATGTTAATGGTAGTTTTTATTGGAAAGATATAGCCAACAGTCAGGAGGAAAACGATCTATGGATAATGTCATTTGACTTTGAAAATGAGGTTTTTGGGGAACTCAAAGTGCCAAGAAATGTTTCCAATTGTATGGGAGCAACTGCTAAACTTTGGCTAATGGGGTTTGAGGGTTCACTTGCTCTTTGTGTTTTTGATGCACATCAAATTAATGGTGTTGCCAGCTTCCCTTATCACCTATGGTTGATGAGGCAGGAAAATGATTTAATATCTTGGACTTCACGTTTTAGTGCTGCTCGTAAGGAAGGGGGTGGGTGGCCATTGAATATTACAAAGGCTGGAACACTTATATTAGAGGTTTGTCCCTTGTGGGGACGTTTAGATGTTAAAAGCATAGTTTCATTTAATCCCATGAACATGCATCTCAAAGATCTCGGATTTAGCAAGCACGGGGCCGTAGAGACGTCCATACTCGGTCCTGACTCTGAATTTACCGTAGACACTTCCTTCACAGAGAGTTTGGTTATGTACGAGGGAGGAAAGGCACTTGTGAAATTTGCAAAGTGAGCAATCAGGAGTCTTTTGCTGGTAAGAAAATATTAAATCTATCTACTGATTCTAATCAGTGATTCATATCTATATGTCATGTACTTTTTTGCACATAGAAGTCTGGATGATGGTAGTAAATGTTTTCTTTTGTACCCAAGCTATAAAAGATCTGGATATTGATATATTTTTCTTTCCTCCCCTTTATATTAATTGTTGATGTGGCTAACTTGGTAACATACCTTTAATTTAATATCTCCCTCGCTCTTTCTGTGTCTGTCTTCTTAAGCCATCTCACTTACAATGAATCCGTGGTTGTCAAGTAGTTTGTTCAAATCAGGACAGGGTTTTGAATTTTTGTGACTTAATAATACTCTGTGGACCTGTTGTCGCTTGTCCTATGAATGTACTTGAAACAGTTTTGTGTATTTAGGGGCTCAAATTTTAAGCAAGTGCTTTTAATTAAATTCTTTGTCATTTCAATTTAGTAGTAGATATTAAATAGCCGTCCAGTATGTTTTGCTGAAAGATTCGTGCTAACTGGCACTTGCCTATTGTGGTTTCCCTCATCAATAATGAGGGATGAAAGTCACCCTCGAAATTTCCAAAAAAAGTAGTAATTATAGAGCATGGATTGATCATGTTTGTTGCTTCAAATCTTCAATTACTTTACATTGCAGGTTTGCTTGCTGATTTTGCTTTGAAAGTAATTCTAACTTTATTAGCCGCGCAACATAATTTGGAAGCTGTTTGAAGGTGCTATATTTTGCCAAGAGAATTGTATTGAGGAACTTTTGAACTCAACTTGATGTAATTTCTTTGAGCACCATGAGTTATGTCTAGCAAATGATCTACTGTGTAAACTTCAGTATCATCTGCTACTACTATCAGTATCATCTGCATATGTATTATGTTTCTTTGGATGGTAATAATTTTCTTTTTAACTGATTGGATCTTTTTATTGCAGCTAACAGAGAAAATGAATTATGTCGTTCTTATTTCTACTTTTTTTGAAAGCATTTGTTTTTCGACAATAAAGTTCTTAAATATTTACACGTTGCGTCAACTTGTATAACAATCAATACTTAATTGAAGTTTGCCAGAAAACATTGGCTTGTGCAATGCCTTGCAACATTTTCAGGTCACTTCTGTTATAAAAAATAAGAATGTTGTTGGTTCCTCATATTAAAGAAGAGCATATAGATTTAACTTTGAAAGAGTATTCAAAGTTGCAGTCTCAACAAAAGAATATCTGAATATTTACATGGACTGTGTTTATGGTTCTTCCAGCAAAATATGTTGGCAATGAAAATAGGCAAATGAGATTATAAAACTACCCTAAGATGTATTTGCTAGAGATAAAGAAAAATATCTGGTAACTACTTTTGGAACAACCCCCAGATATTTACCCACTCCATGCAGTGATGTACCAATGATATTGTACAATGTGTATCGATTAGCTTGGAAAGTAGAACTAAAATGACTTGCATTCTTGATTGTGCTTGTGGTTGTGTGGTGATTTCTTTACCAATGTTCTACGGGAGCTACAAAACTTGAATATATCATGATATCCAACTACATTCATGTCAAAATGAGAGGAATATTGCTAGATAAAGCCCATCCTTAAATTCAAGCAAGTGTCCTTCCCAGAGTGTTTGTCAATGGCTTTTGATCAATCGAAACATCTTCGTCAAAGATTCGGAAATCATAAATTCTTTGGTCGAAAAGGAATTTCATGAGATTAAGAATTTTAGTGCCCGGAAATTTCATCAAAAAACATATCATATGAGATTATATAAAGAATTTTATGTGCTTATAGATTTTTTTCCCAGTTTTCTTAATACAAAATATGTAGTTCTTTGATAATTATTTTTCCCTATTTATTTCATTATCATTATACAAGTACAGCGAAAATGTGTTTCATATCACTGTAACTCGGTTAATTTTTTAAGAAAATTCAATGAAAAATATTCAAAAAATGTACCTCAAGGGTTTTAACATTAAACAACATTTACACGTACTATACACAGCAGCTCAATACAAGTTAAAAGTTAAACGGGATAAATATCAAGTTCATGACTGATTGCAGACAAATGACTCAGTTTGGTTACTGACTACAAATTTGACTCACTTTACTCACTCATTTAATTAAAATGTACAGGCCGTTAAAAGTCAATGAAAAAATTGGTCACACTTAACGTTAAACATTAAGTTTTCCGTCTTACGACACATGTCGTTGATGTGGCGACACATGTCGCTGAAGTGGCAACACATGTCGCTGAAGTGGCACCTGTCCAAGTTAAAAATTAAAAAAAAAAAGAATCAGTTATGTCAAAGAAAGGGAGAAGAAGCGGGAATTGAAAGAGGGGAAGAAATGAAACCCTAATCCTTTTTTTTCTTGGAATCGATCGATTGCTTGCGTTTCTGGGTTGATTGTGGATGATTGAAGAACAACTGACTGATTGCTATCATCAAAGCACCGTATAAGGTATGTATTGATATATATATACACACTTACGATTTCTGTATGACATGCATACTGAGTTGTCCTTATTTGACACCATATTTTAGTTATTCAGTTGAACATCATCTCGTGTTTGCTGTTTACTTCGTTTGTTTGTAATAAAAGTGTGTAATCGAAGTTATATAATCTTTGTTATGTAGGAATGTCTTCTAGGGTTACCCTTTATTTACATCACCATGGGGTTTTTAAAGTTGAACCCGTGAAGGGTAATGCTGGGTATGTGGGGGGGTCTGTAGAAGTAATTGAAAATGTTGACACTGATGTAATATCTGTACTGGAATTTGAAGATTATGCAGAAAAATATAATTATAGCCCAACTGATTTGTACTACTTCCAAAATGATGGTCATAGCTTCAAGAAAGGTATTAGATTATTATATGATGATGTCTCTATGAGGGATTTAACTAAGCTGTCTCTACCATTAAAAAAATGAATGTTTATGTGGATCATCAAAATCAATCTACTGATAAACCACCAACTACTGATGATATAATGGATGAAGATGTTAGTGGTTCTGCTGGTGTTAGTGGGGGTCATAGGACAGATGAACATGTTGAAGAAGTAGAAGAGTCTTTAAACGAAAATGATGAATTTAGTGATGAGGACAGTGAAGATTTAGATTATGAGGGGTTGACTGATAAGGAAAGTGATGAAGAGCTTGTGGAGGCAAGAAACCTGAGGAAACAAGTTATACCTGATACCGATAGTGAAGGGAGTGATTATGATGAGGAAGACTACAACAGTGATGAGTTAAGGTCTGATGAAAGTTCAAGTGAAGATGAAAATATCAAACAGGGATACATTGGCATTCCACCTGGGAACAAAAGAAAGAAGAGAACAAAAGTATTTAATCCAGATAAAAGTGAAGGGATAGTAAAATGGGAGGTTGGGATGAAATTTGCATCTATTGAGGAGTTCAGGAAAGTGGTAAGAGAGTATGGAATTAGAGAGAGGAGAGCTTTGCATTTCATAACAAATGATAGTAAGAGGGTGCAAGTAGGTTGTGAGAAAGGGTGTCGGTTTTATTTATGGTGCAGTAGGCTAGAAAATGCAGGAGGAGCTATGCAGATCAAGACATGTCTTGATGACCATTTGTGTACAAAACCTTATGAAAATAAACTGGTGAGTGTGAAAGTACTGACAGAGATGTATGGTGAAAAAATCAGGAAGAATCCACAGTGGAAGGTGAAAGAAATGCAGGAAACAATAAGGAAAGAGCTTGAAATAGAAGTCCCTAGGATAAAGTGTTCTAGGGTTAGACAAGCTGCTCTTGCTGGGGTTATAGAGACATTGAAAGACCATTATGCCAGGGTGTGGGATTTTGGTTTTGAGATTCTAAAAAATAATCCAGGAAACAGGGTTGACATAAGGACAAACAGGATAACCGATGATTCTCAGAATAAATTTCAAAGGATCTACATATGCTACCATGCATTGAAAGAAGGATGGAAGTTGGGATGTAAACCAATTTTATGCTACAATTATTTATTGCATATTTTCTGATTTCTTTTATATTTATCTGATTTTTTTTAATAATGTTTGTAGGTACATGCTAGTTCTTACAATATTGCAAGAACTTTATTTCAAAATAATGAGGAGAATCAGGATAAATAAGGAGGCTATGCAACATGCTGACATTGTCATTTGCCCCAGAATAAAGGGTAAGTTTGACATTTCAGTAAAAAACTCTAGAAAGTGGCATGCCAGTTGGGATGGGGACAAAAAGTATATGGTAAAATTTGGCACAAAAGCAGTGACTGTCAACTTAGAAGATAGGACTTGTGATTGTAGGGCATGGGACCTAACAGGGATCCCATGTTCCCATGCTGTGGCTGCCATACATGATAGGAGACATCAACCTATCATGTATGTTTCAAAATATTACACCAAAGAAATGTATATGAAGTCTTACAATCAAACCTTGCAAGCTTTAAGAGGGAGGATTTTTGGGAGATGACAGACAAAGCAGTGATGTTGCCACCTGACATTCCTAAGAAATTAAGAGGGAGACCCAAAAGATTAAGGAGAAGAGAGCATTGGAAGGGGGTAGTCAAAGTAAATCTACAGAGGGAGTGCCTGGTTTGCAGAAACTAACTAGTGGGAAGAAAATGCATTGCAGTTTGTGTAGACAAGCAGGACACAAGAAGCCTAAGTGCCCACAGAACCAACAGAACAGGGGGGGAAATGAAGCTGAAAAACAAGATGAAGGTGGTGAAGGTGGTGAAGGTGGCCAAGAGGAAGGAGAATCTGAACAGAGACAGGGACAAGAGGAGAGGCCTAGGACTAAGTTGCCAGTAAGGAGGGCCTTACCAGGTATTGTCATTGGAGAACCAAGGGAAACATCCAAGGTTAAAGCATCTACTGGGAAAGGGAAGGGGAAAGAACAGATGAAGAACAAGTCTCAAACCAAGAGAAAAGATAGGCCCTTCTGGATGGCCAAAAAATGTCAGCAAAAACAAATTGAACCAGTGATTGAGGAGGAAGAATTTGCTGGTCAGCTAGAAGACATCCTTGCAGCCTATGATGACAACATTCTTCATGAGACATATGATGACTTGATTGAGGCTTCTAAAGAAAGCAACAAAGTGCCTAGCAACCATGAAACCTTAACTACTCAACCTACTCCAAGGACTCAGTCATTTCAGGAAATGCTTTTAGGAGCTTGTGGAGGTAAACTATTCATGCCTAATCCTGGGTTTGTGTCAACAGGCCATATGCCAAATGGGACTCCATGTGTTAGTACTCCACCATTTAAATATGGTGATGCACATGTAACTCCTACTATGGCAGCAGATGGACCAAGTACAGAGAAAACCATGGTAGACAGTGCAGAAGAAGGTGATGAAGAATCTGAAGAGGTAGATCATGAAGAATCAGAAGGAGAAGAATAGGGTGATGAAGTCATGTCTGGAGAAGAAGAAGAAACCGATGAAGATGAGGTGGAACCAGAACCAAGGAGGAGCAACAGATTATGGTTGAAGACAAAGTTCACTTTTAAAAATACGCCGGATGATCCTGTCAACCTTGATGATGATTAAGGGTTTTTAATTATGAACTTTATATTTTTGGGTTTAGTGTAATCAGTCCCAAACAATGTACTTATGTTAAGTATGGTCAGTTGAATCATAACTTTGGGATGGCTATATTTTTGTCTTAAGTATGGTCAAGTAGACCTCATTTTGGTATGGTTAAGTATGTAAAACTTATGTTTCAAAATTGGGACCATGTAATGACTGAATGAAGTTATCTACATTAGCAGCTTATTTCACACCAATCTTCATAATGCTATAATTGCATTCATTCCATTCATTTAAATATTGCTAGTACATGGACACTGAGCCATACCGATGCATTACAATTGCACAAAATTCATCAGTGGCAACACAATATGAAGCCATCCACTAACTGAAATTCACACCACTAACATACAAATTACATAACATAGAGCCATCCACCATTCACATTCTTCTTCTGCTGGGACTTCATCACCAACACAGCAATGAACACAACAGTTACAAATCCAAATATCTTTAGTATCTTCCAATACTTGCCAAATCTCACTTTCTTTTCCCTGTTCTTTTCCTTCTTCTTTGCTACTTTTTCTTCGAGCATCACAATCTTCTCTTCGAGCAACTCTATCTTTACTTCTAAGTAAATTCTTCGATTATTGAGATGAGTGATAACTTCAGCATTCCTTCCCCGAAACTCCGTATCATACCATTATAAATAGTCACACCTGCTATCCTGCAAGTTTCAAATTTTAATTTTTTAATTCAAAATTAATTCACTAACATCATCTTTAATGATATCACAAATGTCTTACTTGGGAGTGAGAACACGTATAAAACCTTCGTCCTGGATTTCTCAAGGACCAAGACGTATACATTTTCCCCCTATCACCACAATCGCAAATGAATTCAGAAGAGCTTCTTGAGGACATGGGGTGAGAAGATCTTGTTGTGCTTGTTGTTGCCATGGAAAAGAAGAACCCTAAAATATTTAGGGGATAAATATCAAGTATGGGTTGTATGGGTTGTATGTATATGTATATAAAGGGCAGATGTAGTCGTTATACAGTCCACGTCATCTACAGCTCAGCTGATTGGTCTCTGCTCATGCCACATCAGATCTGACCGTTACAATCTTCATTAACTTTTAACGGCTTGTACATTTTAATTAAATGAGTGAGTAAAGTGAGTCAAATTTGTACTCAGTGACCAAACTGAGTCATTTGTCTGCAATCAGTCATGAACTTGATATTTATCCCAAAGTTAAACCCTAGTTTCAAGAACAATGGCGATCAAGAACAGTACGACGTCGTTTGATGATCTTCCTGAAGAAACTGCTTCCAACATACTCTTAAGACTACCGGTCAAAGCCCTAATCCGGTCAACATCAGTGAACAAGAAATGGTACTCTCTAACCAAAAACCCTCTTTTCATTTCTTCTCAAATCAAGAATGCTATCTCCCATTCTCATGATAATCTAGTTTTATTTATACCTCATGTTATCTCTCAAGAGAAACATTGTTCCTTGATCTCGGCTCAAACGTCGAAAGTATTCGAAAAATTTGAGGTTCCTTTTACTACTAGGAGTAAAAGCTTGAAGCTAGTTGATTCACTTGATGGCCTTATGTTATTTACTGATTTAAATGTGTTTTTTAATTGTCGGGTTTTGTATTTGTGGAACCCTTGTGTTAAAACTCGCCGAACCCTTGTTTCGAGCTGTTTCAAGAAAATGATTGATGTGTTTCTCACGAGTTATTGTATTGTTGGGTTGGGTTTTAGTAGAGCTAGTGATGATTATAGAGTTGTTAGGATTGTTTATGATAGGGTGAACAAGATGAATGCTGCTAAGGTTGAGGTTTATAGTTTGAGGAAACAGACGTGGAGGAAAATTAAAGACCCTGTTGTTCCAAGAATTGGTGTGGCTGATGGGGTTTTTGTTAATGGTAGTTTCTACTGGTTGGAAACGACACCGCCCGAGAAGATGGTCGTAATCATAGAAGTAAAGATTTGTGGATTTTGTCATTTGACTTTGATGATGAGGTGTTTGGGGAACTCAAAGTGTCGAGAAATGTTTACAACTGTATAGGAACAAGTGCCTTGTTTAAGCTTATGGAGTTTAAGGGTTCACTCGCCCTTTGTATTTTTGATGCTCAATGCATTAAAGGAGTGGTCAGCCATCCTTATCGTATATGGTTGATGAGGCAGGAAAAGGGTGTTATCTCTTGGATTTTACGTTTTACAGCTTCCCTCAAGCAAGGTGGGTTGCCAATCAATATTACAAAGAGCGGAATAATTCTAATAGAGATGTATAACTCGCCGAAGCGTGTTGGTGTTACAAGCATCTTATCTTGTGATCTGAACACCATGCGTTACAAAGATCTTGGATTTGGTAAGCCTGAGGGTGTGGATGATTCCATTTTGATTCCTGAGCCTTGTTCTATAGACACTTCTTTCACGGAGAGTTTGGTCATGTACGAGGGAGGAAAGTCGCTCTTGAAGTTTGCAAAGTGATCAATCATGTGTCTTCTGCGGGTAAGTAGATTTCAATCTTTATCTACTGAGTACCGATTATAATCAGTTATTCATATATATACATCTGTTCACTTTATAGGATATAGAAGTCTGAATGATTGCTGTAAATTTTCTTTTATGCATTAGTAAGAAATTTTGACTTTGATATCATGTTCTTTCCTACTGCTAATTATTAATTTAGCCGAGTTCAGTAACATTACCTTATAATTAAGTTCTTATGAATTGTGGTTGTTAACTGGTTTGTAAAAAGCAGTACAGGCCTATACACAACTAAGTGGTTTTCTTATCAAGTTTTAGATTATTTAAAGTTGGCTGTAGATGAATAAACTGTCACGTCTAGACAAAGTAAAAAAATTGTTGAGAAGTCCTGTTAAATCTGCATATTTACCTAGTGCAGATTCTCCCTATTAAAGGTATCGACAGTGAGGTTTTTGGACAAGTTGCCTGATGAGGTTTACAGTTGTCTAGGAGAAAATGGCATGTTAGTTGAATGAAGAGCTGCGACCTCGATCAAAAGTTTTAGAGTTATGATGAAGGAATTTTGATAGACCTTTGCGTATAGGATATAGCAAACGTTATTGCAGAGATAATGAAATTCATTAGTAGTATTTAACTAAGGTTATCAAGTGGTTTGCAGAGTTGTTCAAGTGTTTGATTCATAATTAATGAGAAAGGTGTTGTTACCTGTCCTGTATATAAAAGAGAGTTAAAAATGGTAACTTCTAAAATCTGGTTAACAGGTGTGCACTGTGCTTAACATACATTAAACCTGAACATAGAAGTCTCAGTGATTGTAGTAATTTCCTTTTAAGCTGTGAGTTGTGACTTGATATCATGTTTCTTCCATCCCTTTATGCTAATTGTTAAAGTAATTGAGTTAGTAATGCACCTCATTATATATAATCTCCTTTTCGCTCTTTTCTTCTTAAAGCCTATAATTGTAATGAATTGTGGTTATGTAGTTTGTAAAATACAGGACAGGGTTTTTAATTTGTTTTATATGATAATAAACTGGAGATCTCTTGTTACTTGTGCTATGTTACCAAAAGTAAACTTGTCTCCGTCTGAGAATAAGTGGTTTCTAAATATGTCCTGTTTCATCTTAAGTTTGTTGTTGATATATAGACCCTTGCACATAAAGAAAGTCAATCTTTTGTTTAAAAGTCCTTGCTAATCAGCAAAATCTTACTAACTGCAATTTCCCGCCATCCTTACATCAATATTAAGGTGTTTGGACAAGCTGCATGATAAAGTGCACAACTATCTGAACCCCTGTTACTTGCATGGGGAGCTGTAACTTGGATCAAATCTTTTAGTGTCTTAATGAAGGAATTTAGATAGTCCTTTCCATATAACAAATATTGATGCAGATATAGTGGAATGAGGTATAGAGATCTTTATATTTGATTTCTAATGGCACGAGATTGACATGACCGGAGTTATATTTTGTAGTCATATAACCTGTTGATGGTACTCGGTTATAGTCATCAAGTAGTTTGTAAAACTCAATTGTTAAAGTTTTTAGACTGATTATATTTGAAAAAGGTGTTACTTGTCCAGTGCATAAAAAAAATATTGAAAAATGTTTTTATGGACTTATGTTTAGGTCTCTTCTTAATACCCTTTTGTGGATAGACCTAAATACAGTTTTTATTCTAGAAATCTGTGGTAGTCTCTCAGGTGTGACATGTGCTGAGAGAAAGATACGGGACTTATAAAATTTAGATGGTCTAACATGTTGATATGTTTAAATGCTGATAGAAAGTATGGAAAGCAGATATACTGTTCTCTTTTACCATTCTAATATATTTCACAGAATTTTAATAACGATCCCAATGTTATTTGATCTGTTGAAACCTTTTGCGATCAATTGAAATGTTGAACAGTTTCTGGACCAAGCCTTCTCTTTTTTTTGCAAATCAATGTTTAACATACATTGAAGTTATATTTGTACAAGCAATATGTAATTTTTTGAGCATGGATTGATCTTGTTTTATTACATACCAGGTGTAGTTGCTGAATTTGCTTTGAAAGTCCTGCCAACTCCACTAGGTGCGCTATATATATGAACTTGTTTGAAGTGCTAGCTTTTGCCGAGAGAATTTAGCGGACGAGCTTTTGCCGAGAGAATTTAGCGGATGAGCATTTGAACTCCACATGATGCAACTTCTTCACGTACCAAGTTAAATGAGTACTTATGTCTAGCAGATGAAAAACTCTATTATCTTTTGCTACTACAATCATCTGCTTAATTATTATGTGTTCTCTGGATGGTTTACAATTATCTTTTTTCACTAATTGAATATTCTTATCTTAGCCAATTCCGCAAGTGCTTGTTAAATTCTAGCTTGATCAAAGAATAGATATTCTGCTTATCCTTTTGCAAATCCAAGTTTTTAGTCAAAAAGAAACTATGACAATTAGGCTTATTATCTGTGCCTGAAGGTTGATTATTGGTTTGCAAGGATAGATAATATGCTGAGACGTTCTTGAAAATGGATAGTAAAACGATGAATAACTAAGTAACTAAGAAAGTTTTAAGTATTCTCATTCATAATACCAGATCATACAGAAGCTCAGGAACTTGGGACAACTTACAAAGAAGAAAGGAGATGGCCTAAAGAAAAGAAAAACAATAAAAAAGAACGTGAATGGAAGACAAATGACAATTTAATCAACTTTTTCCCCTTGTTAATGCATCATCAGGGCAAGATGATGATTACGAATAGGCGGCATCCTTCCTGAGCTAGGCTAGGCTTGTTGTCCCCAGACGGCCCAATTGGCTTCACTGCCAACCCTTGGCATGCTTTTGGTCTTGGAGTAAACATCAACTTTGAAGTTTGATCCACACATGAACCCCTCACTATCTACCCTTGGCATTGCCTTCAATTTGTTTGTTGGATGCTCGAAACTCATCAATCCTCCTTCACTGTGATACATACACCCTGAGCAACACAATTGAAATTAGTCTTCTAACGAAAGCAAATATAACAGAATGAGTTCATGTAGTCATATAATTCACACAAAGTTATGATTGCTTACCGGTAGGGAAGGGAGCAAAAGATTTAGCACAGCTAGCTTTGATGAGGCCCAAATTATCAGAAATCATAACAGAACCATCAGAAGCTATTCCCCAGAAGAGCTTGACTACTCCATCAGCACTCAATGAAATAAACACAGATTTAGCCTTGGTATCATACAGCACAAATCCAAAACTCCCATCAAGATCCTTGAGGACCTGATGAGCAGGGTATGGACCCCTGTCGCGGAGGGTCCTGTAAGCCTCGATCACAAACATGGCCTCGTTCCCACATTTAGATAGTCCATACTGCTTATTGAGGCTGCTCAAGTTGTTCAAACTCCCCAAGAAAGTACAGTAGATGTCATCAACCCCAGAGAACAACCTGGAACAGTAGATAATAAACAAAAGTAGTCTGTTAGATCAAAAAATCAAGACTTGCAATAGGATAAAATAAACGTAATGTAGAAAAGAAGAGACCTGTGATTAGGGTAAGGGGTAGGAGGAGGCGCAAAAGCGAGAGAAGCAGCATTATTAGAAAAAGAAAGAGAGAAAGCATTGGAATGAGTGGATAAAAACTCCTTCAAACACTCTGCAGGAACTACTTGTCTTGGCTTCTCAACCACCATCCTATGAGGATGAGGTGCAGCAGGGCTGTTGAGCTCTTTTGGTGCATTCACCAACTCCTTGTTAAATATTCCCAACATCTTTTTTTATGGTTTTAATGACAAACACAATGCAATCAAAATGTGATGATCTAAAAACAAAATAGTGAACGCTTGTTGATATGAAAACAAGAATGGAAGCAAGAATGAGTAAGAGGTAAGAAAACGTAAATGAAAGGATGAATGTTATGAAGAAGCTGGCCTCTATATATAGGGATAACGAAATCGATGGAGATGGCCGGGGAAAGAAATTCACATGTAAAAGAGTTTGTTAATGTGTATCTATAACACGTGGAATAGTGTAGGAAAGAAGTTAAACCATGTTATATTACTCAAAAACTATTTGTATAGTTTCTTTTCTATGTACGGATGGGGGATATTCTTATCTAAACATTAAATAATAATCAAGGTTATCAAAATCAAAATTATCTATTCCAACTTATCCACAATTATGCATTGCTGGATTGTCACACGGACGCGCTTGAATCCTATTCATTTTTCCTCAACATCGCACCGTTTGATCAAATAAATTAAATTATCATAAATTACTTCCATTGCAAGTGGGTTTATAACTAATGTATTTTCCTCTACCGGCTTATATTATATTCAAAAGTAAATAATAAATGTGTGGTTAACGTATACACTTATTTCAAAAATATTGGCCGAATTTTCAAATTCACAAAACGGTGGCTGAATTTACATTCTGTCTTTCAAAAACGTGTTTGCCGTTAAATGTAGTCTAACGGCTCTAACGGAGTAAATGGTATTTTCGGATTTTTATATCTTTAATAATTATATTCTTTATACATTTAATCTATCACCATCTTCTTCATCTTTTTTTCTCCTATGCTCTTGCCACGTCCTCGCTGCGTCTTTTAATTATCATCATCATCTTCTTCTTCTTTAGTTAGCACCGCCACCGCCGCCGCCGCAGTGGTGGCTTCACCCTTCTTCTTCCTGCCATGAACACACACAACACGCACACACACCCACTTAACACACTCATCCTTGTCTCTAATCTCTCATTCAACGCCTGTCAATATCCCTCTTTTTTTCAATCAACACACATAATACACACACAACATACACACAACAACATCCATCTCTCTCCTTCATTGTTTTCGATCATTAAAATCCATCAAACCCAACAAAAATATAGTTTCTTTGTCCCTAGTTCACAAATAACCCAAACCCCCTTCTCTCCCCCGCCAATAACCCACCACCTCCGTTGCCTCTATTTCCGTTTTCGGCTGGTGGTGTCCTCCTTCAAGATCCCTAAATTATCCGGTTAACATAAATATCTCAAATCCCCAAATTTTTGATCAAATTTATAGTATATATAATTTTATGTATTATTATTGTTGTTCAAGTTTAGTTTTGTATGTTTTTGAATTTATGAATGATAAATAGTGAGATTATAAATGGGGCTGGAGCAGGGAATTGGGGGGTTTGAAGTTAGGGTCTGGGGACGAGGATGTGCAGGGGATGGTACTAAAAAATATAAATTATTGTATTTATTCTTTTCATTTATTTTTCTTAAACACATGTATTTTTACCTTTATACCCCTTCAATTTACGTTTTTTTAATTAATTTAACGGAGGAAACTTAACGGTTTTGATGTAAGACACATTTTTGAAAGGCGAAATGCAAATTCGACAACTATTTTGTAAATGTTAAAATCCGGCCAATATTTTGAAAATGAGTGTAAACATTAGTCACGCTCTTCTTATTTACTCTTATATTCAATGTTCCTCTCAATTCTATATATTTTAAAAATAGAAAAATTTTAATTAGCAACTACCTTCGCTCAGATCAATTACTTACTTTCACTATACTCGCTATATATATTAAAAATTGATCAATCCATTACTTTATTAACTTTTCTTAGACTTTTTCTAATTAAATTATATTTTATTTTAATTTCCGCACCAAATCTCAGCACTGAGAATTCAATAGTATGGAAGAAATAAATAAAAAAAAACGGGCGGTGAGACCTCATGAAAGTTATCTCTGAGGATGAGCACTAATCCGAGGATAACAAATGTTGACCCGAATTGGTACACTTAATTAAACTTACCTTGTTGACAAAAATTTGAACTTTGGACTTGCGTAAATAAATATCGATTCGTTGCCGCTAACACGTGGACCCAGGGGCGGGCTCCGGTGGGTTCCCCGGCCATCTCTCTCATTTGTAAAATATTACTACTAACTTGAGCCTGTAGATTAGAGTTATCCCGGTCAGTTCTTTGCTTAGGTCAACATCTCATCTTGATCTCTGATTCTTATAGCATATGCATCTATTCAGGACATCAATTCATCAATTTATCAATTCAATCAACGGAGTTAGTTACTATTCATGTTAAAATAACTTTTTTTCTTAGTTTTTATGCACCCGCAAAACTCCATCAATTACTATCATCAAAAAAATTATATATATTAGCTTACTGCCCGTGCGATGCACGAATCTTCATTAATATTTATATATTTTCATTTTTATTTTTTATAATTTTATTAATATTCTATATAAATAATTAAATACTAAATAATGATTATATAATTATAATTTCATTGTGCATAATTTCAAGTTAGGTTCAAATAGTATAAATAGTATATGATTGATGAGATTTTATTCATAAATAATAATGTAAATATTTGTTGTTGGTAAGATTTGAACCTGATAACTTATATGTATCTTTATAAATAATAATATAAATATTTGTTGTTGACGAGATTCGAACCTGAAAACTTGTAGAATGTATTTTTTTAGTATTTGAATATAACGGCTCTGATTATTTGATGAAAAATATTTGACAGTCATGATGGAAATGGATAACCAAAATGAGGGTTAACCAAACTACAAATTATACCACATTCCGGTTCTTATAGTATAGTATAGATTTAATATAATACGAGAAATATGGATAATCTAAAAATACTATTTAAAGTCGAGGGTTTGTTATCGCCAACAACATTAATTATAATAACTAAAAGTATATTAATTAATCAAAATTTAAATTTCGAATCACTTCGATTATATATTAATATATAATATTTATATTATGAATTACAAAATTTGAAATAAATTTAAAATTTAAATAATATTAAATTAATACATATATAAAAGAACCATGTTTTGCGGGAGATTAGAGGTGGTAATTCATAAAAGTCATGAAAATTTGATACATTTGTGTGAGTTCCCCCAATTGATGGTCATTAACAACTCCATCAAAAATCAAAGGTTTGGTTGATGAGTTGATGGAGCATCAATTTTTGATGGAGTAAAATTGGAACCGGTGCATGCTACTTTTGCAAATTAGAATTAATAATGCTGATGAATCAATGGTTTACTCCCTCCGCTGCATATGCTCTTAATTTCAAAAACACAAGGAATGATAATGCTATAAATGCATTCTAGTTTAGGTTTCTATATTTCTCATGGTGTTTAGATTTCAAGAGTCAAGTTCTATGGGGATCACATTTTTGTTGGAGACCACATAGATCATTTATGTTCTGCAACTAAAATCTTGCATAAAAATATTGTAAAACATAATATTGTTTGAATAATGTTCTTCAAGGATCATTATTTTATTTAAAATCTTGAACATAATACATGTATTTCATGTAGAACATTATAAAATATTTTATTTTACGAAAAATATTTAGTTTGCAGACATTTGTTGAAATTGTTGAACATACACATTGATAACTCCTGATGGTGGGGCTGCTCCGTCGACGCCGTCCTGGATCCTTCGCCGCTGTAGAGGTGTAGTTGTGGTTGGGTTCCTACAAAACAACACCGGAAGGGGGGTTGGAGCCCCGCGGCGCCTCCGGCGTGAGAGTAAGAACTAGCTTTTTGGGTAGATGAAGATAGAAAGGAATGAGAGATGGCTGGGGCGCCCTCCAAACCCGGGTCAGAAGTTTGGGGTCCACACACACACCTTATTAATAACCTGCTTATAACAATGATAAAGATAATAATAATGATATGCAGTGGCCCTACTTACCGATTACCACGGATCGCAACAGGTTAAAGTATGCACACAAGCCAACCACACCTATTTATATTACAAACCGTTCAAATCCCAGCTATCCAAACTCAGAACTGAGTATTAAACATTATTACAAACTTTTTCAAACTTAAATTATTCCAAAAGAAGCCTACTAGCTCAACTCGATCAACCTGAACCCCTAGCTCTCGCGCTGGACTGGGGATCCTCGGTACCAACCAGTTCCTTCTTAACTGGAAAAGAACATAAACAACATCGCACAAATGAGCTAACTAGCTCAGCAAGTCACAATGACAAAACTGAGAATAATGATTATCAGGTAAATATGGTTATGATATCAAGTGAACAATGGATTATGATTTAGAATTGGATATTATATTTTCATTTTAAAAACCAAGGTTAGGCTGCTGATCAGTCACGCACTAACCCCGAGCAAAGCACACAGCACTGCTCTAACTACTGGATCCAAGGCACACATTGGCCTAACTTGACCATTATATGGTCTGACCACGAATCTGGTCCACAATTTTATAAAAACAATCCAATTCTACCATAATAATAGAATAAGCAGTAATAAACAATAAACAGGATCATTAACAACATTGGACGTTCAATAATGAAAATGGTTTCAATCTGTATAAAGATCCATATGGCATTTCCAAAGCTTGGCTGTTAAGTAATGAAAGAATTGGATAACAAAGGAATCAACATTTCAGGGTTCCAAGGATTTGGTCTTTCAAAGCATAAGATACAATGGTTTGAATGTGTAAGCAATCTGGTTCAGTGTTTAATATTTAGTTTGTATGTATTTGTGGAGTAGTATCTTATATTTGAGGTTCGTATTTGGGTATACAACAATCAATGGTCTAGAAAGAATCAGGTTTACGGCTCAAGATCAACAACTGGAATCAAGGTTTAGGGTTCAGTGCTTCAAAACACTTGCAATATAAAATAGGAATATCAATCACTACAATATCTCGAGAAAGTTCAGAACACTTGCTTGGTACTAGCTTATTATACTGCACTCGCTTTCAGTCACGACTGTCTTACTCCTCGACTACCTGTTTCCCTTTCCTACGTCTTGCCTCTTCTGCTCATATAGCATAAGCATCTATCAATATTCAACTTATACGATTCTATTCAACACATGCTTCTATCTACCCTTCGTTTCACCCAAATCCGATTAACGAATTGAAAGTTATGTAATAAACAAGTAAACATCGAATATATAGACCGACAGTTAACCAACAAGTCACATATAACACATAACACGTCACATAATCAATGATATATCATTTATAAAGAAGTCTCGGGTCATAAATAGACTTTCTGGTATTTAAAATGATTTTTAAAACATTTTTCGGAATTAAAGCAGATCGTTGAATCAATTTCGAAGTAGTAAACAGGGTTCGGTTGGCCAATTCTGGCTTCAAAACAATTTCATAATAATTATCGAGCCTTGAAAACAATTTAAAATAATATTTTAAAGCTCGAAACTATTTTTCGGAATTTTTAAATTGTTTTTAAATAATTAAATCTAATTAAATAATTAATTAAAATCAATTAATAATTAATTAAATCAATTAATCAATTAATTTTCGAATTAATTGATCAATTAATCGATTAAAAATTAACTGAAATTACTTAACTAATTAATTCATATTTATTTTTGAATTTAAAATAATTTTTGGAATTAAAATAATAATTTTTGGAATTTTCAGAAATTAAAATCGATTTTTTATAATAAAAATAAATGGGAAATATGATTTTTGAATATTTTTAAAACAGGAATCCAAAATTTGCAAGTTCTGGAAACCTCATGGACCTAACTTCATCGTTTTTAAAACTACAGGTACTAAACTGCAATTTTGACAGGGGTCGCCGGAAAAACTTCGGGGATGGCCGGAGAATACGTTCCCAACATCCTCACCCCACCACAAGCTCCAGATATGATCTTCAGGCAACCAGGAATTGATTCATGCAATCAAAGCACAGCAATCATCCCTGTTCTGGCCGGAAAATGGCCAAGAACATCGCCGGTTTCCGGCGAATATCGGGAATTTTCAAAACACAACTCCCTTTGATTCAGACATCCTCTGTTAACGAGCTATATACCAACCGATTGAAATTTTATAAGGAACACGGCCCACTATAAATCAACAGCTAATAACCCCTAAATCAAAAAGGCCCAAATTTCAATTGAAAACATTCATATGGGTTATAAACCCTAATTTTAAAATTCGAGAATTAAACCCACTTTTGAGCATGTTATTGAACTCCAAATCAGACGTATGACATATGAAAATCATCAGGAAAACAAGCTCTACAACATGCAAGCATCAAATCATACAAACAATCATCTGAACAAAAATTCATATTTTTAATAGAATTAATTCAAAAATAAATAATTTTTCAGAAAATAAACCTTGATTTTTGCAGTGATTTTGAACACAGAATCTGATAGAACACCTCAAGACCTTCGTTTTGAGTACTCGAGCTTTTCATACGGACTCCGGTAACACCTCCGATTGTTGGTTTGATTCTCAGAAAGGTTTATGAATATATAAATTTTCTCTGGAAATTTATATAATTACTGGCTGCAAATGTTTTTGATACGAAATAAAATACGGTAAAGGCTATTTATAATTACGGAAAATTAGTATCCCGTTGGATCATTCCGGATATAAAACGGTACGTTTATTTATAAAAACTGATCCAAACGGTATCGGTTTTCGGGACAATTATCCAAATTAGTACAATTTGTACTGCGGTCTTGGTCTCAGCGCCTGGTTACACGTACTACGAGGTGATAATTGGGATAGTTTAATAAAAAGCTCCCGTTTATCGAAAATAAGAGTTTTATTGATTTACCGAAACGAATATTGTAACGAAAATATTTCGCCGGGACCCGCGCAGGACAAACCGTACGCCGGATCGAAAAAGTCGAAACATGGAATATGCTCGGAATATTACAATTAGGTTAGGAAGGAGTTCTCGGAAGAGTTTCGGGTTCCAAAAATGTAACAACGGATGACGTCGGTTGGTTCCCGTTTTTATAAAATAGATTTTAAATACTCTAAAAAAGATTTTAAAAATTTCATATGATTCTTATAAATTCATAAATCAACATAAAAATAATTAGGAAGATATGACAATTATCTATATTTTAGTTTGGACATATAAAAATTAAAATACTCAATTAATAATATTTTTAAACATCCAAACACATTTAACACTTAACAAATAATTCACAGAATAGATACTGAACACATATATTAATTATTTATTAGCAAAAATAATTACACGATATATCCCGGATATTATAATGGTTGTGTGTGTATATGAGTGTGAAAGAATGATTAACCCCAAAACCTCACCTTCATGGGCTATTTATAGCCCAAGGGTAGGGTTTTGGGATTGGTACCTTTAGATCGTAGCCATTGGTTCTGGGAGCGGAGGACACCTGGCTGGAGTGGATACTTTACACGTGTCAGTGCGAGACTGGCTGAGGAATGTTCTGAGGATCCTCTGACATGTGCCCTGATTATTCCCATGATTGATGTGTGACAGTTGTCCCCATCATGTGCTTGGGCCAACGTCTCACGTGTTAGGATTTACCAAGGTCAGGCTTGCCGGGATTATTCCTTCCGGGAGCTGTGTGGAGTTAGGAGCCTAGGAGTAGTCCTTCCAGGAGTTGTATGGAGTCAGGAGCCTATTTCCCAGGAGTTATATGGGGTTAGGAGCCTAGGAGTAGTTCTTCCAGGAGCTATAGAGGGTTAAAAGCCTAGGAGTAGCAATTCCAGGAGATATATACTATCATGTGCCCGGACGTTTTCGGGATGCTGTTAATAACCAACGAATGGCAAGTGCTTTTCCTTCCCTTATGCAGATTTTCTGGATGGGGGAGTGAATTTGGGTTTGTCTGTAGGGCGAGAGTTTTGATTGTTTTGTTTAGAAGAGTTTGTGCTTTTCTTGCCCCCAGTCCGGATTGCGCTGAGTTCGGCGAATCAGGACTAAGGTTTTTGTCTTTGGAAGGAGCTGAGCTTTTCTTGCCCCCAGTCTGGATTGCGCTGAGTTCGGCAAATCAGGACTATGGTGGTTGTCTTTGGAAGGAGTTGAGCTTTTCTTGCCCCCCAGTCCGGATTGTGTTGTGCGAATGAGTCCGGACTTGGAAGTTGAAACGGTTTTGGGGAATTTCCCCCCAATTATTTGAATTTTTACAACTGTAAGAATGTGGAGAGACGTGCCTCATCATTAGTTTTATTAATTACGGTTTTGATGGGTCGTTCAGATCTTGCCACGTGGCATGGTGTTATTATTTCACCGTGCCTATAAAAGGCACCCCTGGGGCTTTACTTTTTCTTTTTATTTCTTCACCACTTTCTCTTCTCTTTTCCTCTCTTTCTTTGAAGCTTTTCTGGTGCTCGTCGCAGAAGTTTCCAAGGTCACGACTATTGATCGAGCGCCCTTAATCTCTCCGTAATCTCTACTCTGTAGGCTTTTTTCCTTGCTTTTCTGTTTTTCTCCTTTGTATTTGCCTCAATATTGTTTAGTTTGGATTGATTTTGTTTATGTTTCTGTGGGTTTTTCATTTTGTTGTGTTTTGTTTTTGTTGAATGTTGTATATGTGTGTATGTATATAGCTTTGGGGTTGTTTTGCTTTTTGATTCTTGTTGATAATGTTTCTGGGTTTAGGGTTTTTTGTTGAGTCCGGACTTGATCGACTAGTCCGGACTAATGAACTTGTTTTTTGGAATTTGTAATATGTTGTTTTTGTGTTACTGTGCCCTTTGGTTTCGGTGTAATAGGCTAGGTTTGAGCCCGGGGTGGTTTATAGGTTTTGGGTTTCGGTTTTTGTCTTTTTGGTTTTGGGTCTTCGGACTGTTTGCTTTTGACTTGTAATAAAATTGAAAATAGGGTAGTCCGGACCATCTAGCTTTCAAGATAAATAAACTGTAGGGTTTTATACTAACCTTTATCACTTGTTTTAGGTTTATGGTCCGGACTAAAGCTCGTGCCAAGGCTTAAATAACTTGTTATCCGGGGCCATCTGATTCGGATTTTGAGTCTTCTGGTGATTCTGAGCGAGCTGGGATGGGGAAGAAGGCTTCCACCTCGGACTCTGAAGCTATAACGAAGCTTTTTATTGCTAAGATTTCTTCCAGAAAGGTACCTTGCAGTCCGGAGGGTCTGTGGGTTGAGAATCTGGGGTATTTCGTTAGCAAGAGTGATGAGATAGAAGATAGGTTTTATTATAGGAGCATCAGGTCCGGGTATGCTAGACAGCAAAACGCGGGTCCAGGACCTTACGATAGGGAAGCATTTGATAGGAAATTCGCTGACAGTATAGTGGCTAAGGAGCACTATGAGCTAAAGGATGAGTACGCTACCTTAGATCACGCGGCTCAGGATTCTGCATTCCGGACTACGTTTCAACTGGACCCCCGGATCGAGTGGAGATGGCCGACTCCGGATGAGCGGGTTCATCATAGACCGACTGATGGGTTTGTTCCGGTGTGGCTGGAGTATCTCCGGTCCGGATGGAATCCTCATTGGCGCTTGTTCCTGAAGCATCTGTGCAAGTACGTGTACAAGATCTCTCCGATGCAGATAACACCTAATGGTATAAAGTGGATGACTTGGTTCATTACTACTTGTAATCAGTTTAAGGTGCAGCCCACATTCAAGCTATGGCATCATATCTTTCATCTGGTCCGGTCTAGTCAGTTCCCTCTCTATGAACTTCAGTTCCGGGCTCCGAAGTGCGGGTATGGTGGCTCCTACAGGCCTGTCATCCAGTAATCTTCGTTGAAGTACTGGAATGGAGAGTTGATTATGCTCCGGGGTTTGGACTTGTACTATCTTCCCTATATTGCTGCGGAAGGGGTTCGGACTCGGTTCCGTAGGGATGTGCTCCGGGGTGAAGCTATCTGGTTGATGTTTGCTTTTTGTGAATGTCTGGGTTTCCAAATGACCCGAGACACTTTCATGAATCATAGAACTATGCATAGGCTAGGCTGTAAGTAGTTTTCCTTTTTATCCGGACTTCTTGTTTGTTTCTTATATGCCTTCATCTACCTTGATTCCTTATTGGTTTTGACTTGTATTTTTGCTTTGTTCCTTTGCAGGTTTGCCGCACTATAATCCGGATATATCGTCTTCGGCATATAGTGATGCATTGAAGGGTCTTGGCAAAGCTTTCAAGTTGCCAAAGAAAACTGCTGCTGCTGGGTCCGGATCTAATGCCTCTATGGAGGAGGGATCCCAGAGTAATGTGGTCCCGAGACCGGAGCTCGAAGTTGATGTGAATCAGTCTGCTTCGGAGCAAGATGCTGAGATTGATATTGGAGATGAGTTTGCTAATCTTGAGGATCTTGGTCCTATAGGCGAAGCTCCGGGTGGTGATTCTGGAAGAAGGAAGAAGAGGCTTCGGACCCTTGGAAGCAAGCCTCCTCGGGCCAAAAACTTTGAAGCTGGTTCCGGATCCGGGGCCGGTAAAGGAAAAATTGTTGATGATGAGAGTCCGGATGCAAGTGGCCCAGGGCTGGAGGATAAAGTTGTTCGGTTCATGGCTGGGATTCCTACTCAAGCTGACTGGAGGAGGATGAACCTGTCCGGATTTAATGCAACTATGAAGGAGTGTTCCCGGCTCTAGGGTCAGGTATGTCTTCTTCTTTTTCTCGTTTCTTATGTTGATTTGCCATAGAATATTTTTCTAAGTTTCTCTTATTTTTTGCAGATTGGTGGGTATATGGCCGGATCAGCTTCTCTGGCCTACAATGAGCTCAAAAATTCCCAGACTGCCATTGTTGATAAGGACTCTGAGATAGGCCGGCTCCGGGACTAGATCATTGTTAAAGATACTTCTCTCTCCGGACTGAACCAGCAGCTTGATGATGTCAGGACTCGGGCCGAGAATGCTGAAAAAGAAGCTTCTGATCTAAAGTATGAATTGGCTGGGCTCCGGAGGCAGATGTCTGCAGTGCGTCCGGAGGCTGAAGTCATTGCGGAGTTCAAGAGATCCGAGGAGTATGACAAAGCTCTTGCCAATGCTGGTGCTCCGGAGATGGCCCGTTGCTGGCTGGTTGCGGAGCGACATATCAAGACCAATCCGGAGTCCAATTGGGACAGCTTTGTTACTGAGTTTATTAAGGCAAAGGAAGATTTTGAGCTCGGGCTAGGGGAACCGGAGCCGTTCGACGGGCCCTGCCCCAGTTTCCTGCCTCCTAATGCTCTGGAGTCTTGACTTTGTAACTTTGGTATTTCTTGAAGACGTTTGACAACTTTGATATTTGTAATATTCGTACTTTGCTCTGGGCTTGTTCAAGTCCGGTAACTTTTTTAATGTTTGCTTTTCTTGCTGTTATTTTGCTTTGTTTTTGTAGTTTGTATTTGCCTTAGAATATTTTTCCAAGTAAAAATTGCTTTACTAGTCCTGACTAATTGCTTGTCCGGACTAGTAGTTAAGTTTTTGACTTGGCAAATTTATGCTAAGTGAAGATGGTTGCGCTAGTCCTGACTAGTAACTTGTTCGGACTAGTGGTTAGCTTTTTCAATTAGAAAATTTATTCCAAATAAAATGGTTGCATTAGTCCAGACTAATGGCTTGTCCGGACTAGTGGTGCCTTTTAGTTGGAAAATTAGTTCTAAGTAAAAGTGGTTGCTCTAGTCCTGATTATCAGCTTGTCCGGACTAGTGGCGGCTTTGAGTTAGAAAATTAATTCTAAGTAAAAATGGTTGCTCTAGTCCTGACTAGCATCTTGTCCGGACTAGTGGTGGCTTTTAGTTAGAAAATTAATTCTAAGTTAAAGTGGTTGCTCTAGTCCTGACTATCAGCTTGTCCGGACTAGTGGTGGCTTTTAGTTAGAAAATTAATTCTAAGTAAAATGGTTGTTCTAGTCCTGACTAGCATCTTGTCCGGACTAGTGGTGGCTTTTAGTTAGAAAATTAATTCTAAGTAAAAATGGTTGCTCTAGTCTTGACTAATAACTTGTCCGGACTAGTGGTTAGTTTTGATAAGTATGTAAAAGGGAAAAGCTTTTCATTAATCATTCATACAAAATATAAGGAGAAACAAATTGGTTGCTTGCCATATTGGCTACAAGATTTTTGGTTGCTTTGTTTGTTCTCCTACTGGTAGAATTTTCTTAGCCTTAGTACATGCCAAGTGTTTGGGACTTCTGAGTCATCCATGTTCAGGAGCTTGTAGGTTCCTGCCCTGAGGGCTTCTTTGATCTTGTATGGACCTTCCCATTTGGGCATTAGTTTTCCAGTGTTTGTGGGATCTTATGCTTCAGTGTCTCGAAGGACTAAGTCTCCAACTTGGAAGTTTTTGACTCTTGACTTCTTACTGAAGTGTTCTCTTGTTTTCTCCTTGTATTTTTCCATCCTTTCTACAGCCTGGTCCCGGACCTCATCGATTAACTCCATATTTGTTCTGAGTTCCTCTTCATTTGCTTCTTCTTCAAAGTTTATTGCTCTGTGGGAAGGAGAGCCCACTTCAATAGGAAGCAATGCTTCTGTTCCATAAGCTAGCTTGAATGGAGTTTCTCTGGTGCTTGTCCTGTAGGACCAAAGTACACTTGGTAGTTCTTCTGGCCATTTGCTTTTGCTTTCTTTGAGTCTTTTTTCGATACCTCGGAGCAGGATTCTGTTAGTTACTTCTACTTGGCCATTTCCTTGGGGATATGCCACTGATGATTTTTTGTGCTTGATCCCGCGCTCCTGGAGGTAGGACTCGAACTCTGATCCAATGTATTGGGGCCCATTGTCTGATACTAGGACTCGTGATATCCCGAACCTCATCAAAATATTGTCCATAAACTTTATGCAGTCTTGTTGATTGATTGTCCTCATAGCTTTTGCTTCAACCCATTTTGTCATGTAATCAATAGAGACTAGCAGGTACCTGAGGTCTCCTTTGGCCCGGGGGAAGGGTCCCATAATGTCAATACCCCACACAGCGAAGGGGATAGGTAACAGGACTGAGGATGGTAGGATTGGGCTAATTCGGGACACATTGCTGAAAAGCTGGCATTCTTTGCACTTCTTGACGAATTCTATTGCATCCTGATGAATGGTTGGCCAGTAGTAGCCTTGTCTTATAATCTTATGAGCTAGGACCTTTGCAGACATGTGGTCTCCGCATATCCCTTCATGCACTTCTGCCAAATAGTATTTTGCTTCTTCTGGGCCAATACATTTCAGGATAGGAGATGAGAAGGTCCTGCGGTAGAGTATTCCTTCTTCGAGGAAGAACTTGGCTGCTTTTGCTTTCAGTCTTTGAGCTTTTCCTTTGTCTTCTGGGAGCTCTCCATTCTCCAAGTATTTGATGAAGGGAGTCATCCAGCTGTGGTTGCTTTCGATCTCCAAGACCTCTCCGGATTCAATGGATGGTTTGAGGAGTTCTTCGAAATAAACTGAGCAGTCTAGATCTGATGAGTTCCGGACTAATTTGGATAGGATGTCTGCTTCTTCATTTTCTTCTCGACATATCTGAATGACTTGATGGCTTGGTATTGAAGCTAAATAGCACTGAACCAGGGCTTGGTACTTCACTAGAGTAGGGTCCTTTGCTATGTATTCTCCATTTGTTTGCTTGACTACTATCTGGGAGTCGCTGTAGATTTTTAAGTCCTGGACTCTAAGAGTCCTGGAGAGCTTTAGTCCTGCGATCAATGCCTCATATTCTGCTTGATTGTTTGTTGCGGGGAAGCCGAAAGATATTGTTGTCTAAATTTTGAATCCTTCTGGACTTTTGAGTGTGAGTCTGGCTCCCGATCTCTCGCTTGTTGAAGAACCATCTATCTCTAAGGTCTAGGCTCCCGGACTTGTATCCTTTTTTTGCTCCTGATCCATGTCCATTGGTTCCAGTTCTTCTTCTGGGAAGTTGCATTCGATTATGAAATCTGCAAGTGCTTGAGCTTTGATGGCAGTCCTGGGCATGAAGCTTAAATTGAACTGGCTCAACTCCACAGCCTAATTAACAAGTCTTCCCGAGACATCTGGCTTGTGAATTATTTTCCTTAGTGGTTGATTTGTCACTACTCTGATTTCCCTCCCTTGGAAGTAGTGCCTGAGTTTTATTGAAGTTGTGACTAAGGCGAAGGCGAACTTCTCCAATCTTGGATATCTTGTTTCTGCATCTTTTAAGACTTGGCTTACATAGTAGACTGGTTGTTGTGTTCCATTCTCCTCCCTGATTAGGGCAGCTCCTACAGCTTGTGCTCCTGCTGACAAGTATAAGTAGAGAGGTTCTCCTGGTTGAGCTTTAGTTAGGATTGGTGGCTGAGAGAGGTAGTACTTGACTTCTTCGAGTGCCTTTTGGCACTCCGGATTCCAGTTCACCTCTTTTTTGTTGGTTGCTCCTTTGAGTAAATCAAAGAATGGTAGGCACCTCTCTGCTAGTTTTGAGACAAATCTCCTGAGTGCTGCTAGGAATCCTGCTAGCTTCTGCACATCTTTTTGGGTCCTGGGAGCTTTCATCTCCTGGATGGCCTTTATTTTCTCCGGATTGGATTCTATGCCTCTGTTGCTGATCATGAATCCTAGAAACTTGCATGCTCCTACTCCGAAGGTGCATTTCTCCGGATTCAGTTTGAGTTGGTTCTTCCTTGGGTTGTCAAAGCACTTCTTCAGGTCTTTCACATATCCTGGTATGGTTGTTGATTTGGAAATCATGTCATCAACATAGCACTCCAAGTTCCTCCCAATCTGGGATTTGAATATTTTGTTCATGGCTCTTTAGTAAGTGGATCATGCGCTGGTAAGTCCGAAGGGTAGCATCACATAAGCATCGACTGCTCTGTGAGTTATGAATGCTGTCTTGGGGATGTCCTTTGGGTTCATCTTTATCTGGTTGTATCCAGAGAAGGCATCCATGAAACTTAGCATGATGTGTCCGGAGGTGGCATCTATCAGTAGATCAATATTTGGGAGAGGATACGGGTCCTTCGGGCATGCATCATTCAAATCAGTGTAGTCCACACACATTCTCCATTTGTCGTTGGACTTCTTCACCATGACCACATTAGCTAGCCACTCCGTATATTTGATTTCTTTGATGATTACTGCTTTGAGTAGCTTTTCCACTTCTTCGTCAATGGCTTTTTGCCTCTCCGGGGCAAATTTTCTTCTCTTCTGTTTGACTGGTTTTCTGTTGGGGTTAACATCCAAGCTGTGAATTGCTATGGACTCATGTAGTCCTGGAATGTCTCTTGGACTCCAGGCAAAAATAACTCTGTACTCCCGGAGCAATGATACTAATCCCTCATTGAATGACTCCTCGAGTCCTGACCCAACTTTCACTTTTTTGCTAGAATTGCTTTCATCTACCTGGACTTCTTCTGTTTTGACTGTGGCTTCAATTTTTGCTTGCTCTTTGTTTGAAACCATTTGATGGATTCGGGCTTCAGAGTTCTTCTTCAGATAGGAGTTTACTTTTTCAAGTTCCTTGGTTGCTTGGATGGTAGGACTAGCTCGGTCTAGGACTTGATTTGCCTTGTCCACTACCATGACTTGGTTGTTTGCCAGTCCTTCTGGACTTGTTTTGTTTGCTTCTTCCCGTGTCCGGGGTCGGTGCTTCTTAATGCATTGTTACTTGTGGAGGACTGTAGCCTTCCTTTTGTTATCTTGATGGGTTTCTGCCATAACTAACCCCTGGTTGTAGTATGTTTCAGCAACTCCATAATCTCCTTTTATCTCCCCGACTCCTGTCGGGGTTGGGAACTTGACCTTGAGATGGGAGATTGAAGTTATCGTTTGCATCATGGTTAGAGCTAATATGCCAATGATTCCGTTGTATGAAGAAGGAGCGTTGATCACATAAAACTTGATGACATGAGTCACTTGGTTAGGAGCAGATCCAAAAATGACTGGCAGATATAGAGTTCCTTGGATCGGGACTAAGTTGTGGCCGAAGCCATAGAGTGGGTCCTCCCGGCATTCATTTGAGCGAACGCTCCCTAACTGCATTCTATCCACTGTGTGCTTGAAGAGAATATTTACCGAGGAGCCATTGTCTATGAGCATTCTTCTTACTTCATTATCAAAGATGTCCAGAGTGACAACCAAAGCTACATTGTGATGAGGGTTGATTCCTTCGTAGTCCTTGCTGCTGAAGGATATCACCAGGTCTGGGAGTGATTGGATTGAGAGCACTTCTTTGCCGAAGTCCGGGCTCCGAGGTGGGGAGTAGGATCCACCTAGGACCACATTGACTACATTATTTCCTCTCTTCTACGCTTCCCCTCTGTTGTCCCGGACTAAGTACTTGTTCATGTTCCCCTTCTTCACTTGGTCCTCAATGAAGTACTTGAGTGATAAGCAGTTCTCAGTCTTGGGGCCATGGGACTCGTGGTAATAACACTGCATATTGTAAGGCCTGCTCTCCGGAGGAGTTTGCATTGGTATTGGAGGATAATAGAAAGGTTTATCTTTTACCTCTTTCAAGATTTCTTCTCGGGTCATGTTGAGAGGAGTCCAGTCCGGCTCTTCCTTCGGCTCCCGGGGTTGCTTCGCGGGTCCTGGGTCACTGCTCGACTCCTTCTTAGGACCAAGTCTCTGGAAAACCGGAGTAGTTTGTCTTTCTTGGCTTTGGTTGCTTTGCTTGAATTTCTTATCTTGGTGGTAACCCCCTTTCGGTCGGTCATCAGTGCTTTTACTCCTGAACCCCCGATTTCGGGTCATCCTCATTGCCTGGAGCACATCTGTTTCCTTAATGAATCTGGCAGCCATAGAGTAGGCTGCTGCCAGACTTTGCGGCTCCTTATTGATTAGCTCCACTGTATATCTCTCATTGTGCTCTGGGTCCAAGTTTCTCCTGAAAATGCTTAAAGCTTCCCTCTCATCCAAACTTGAAACTTTATTGATTGCTTCCTGGAACCGGCGCATGTATGCAGAGAGGGATTCAGTGTCATGCTGTCGAATTGTCTCCAGGTGACACATGTGCATTTCGTGCGTTTTGTTTGCCCGAAATCTCCGAAAGAAATAGGCTCGAAATTCCTTCCAAGAGTGAATGCTGCGGGAGGGGATTCTGCTGAACCATCTATGGGCCCCTCCCTTAAGAGTTGAAGCGAAGAACCTTGATTTCGTTAAGTCGTTGTAGTAATATATTTGCGCTATCTGCTCAAAGTAGTTCAAGTGCTCCTCCGGGTCTCCTAGTCCATCGAAGGAGTCGAAGTTGTAATGCTTCAAGTTCCGCTGCCGGAGAATGGCTTCCACGGAATAACTGAAAGGAGTTAACGTTTCTCCAATTTCAACTCCTGAATCCATGTCCATCTTTCTCTGCAGTTCATAGATCATATCTTTCAGGTCCTTCTACTTCTCTTCTTCTTCATCATTAGAAATCAGCTCCGGAGTAGGATCTCTCCGGGTTCTTTTGCTCCTTTGCTTGGCCAATAGCTTTTCTTCTTCTAACTGTATTCTCTTTTGGATTTTTAGCTCAAGTTTTGCTTCTTCTTCTTTCCTGATTTGCTCCCGGACCTCTTCCAACTTTCTCTGCTTAGCAGCTTCTACTTCTTTCTTGCTTTGATCTTTTTTTTCTTTTCTTTCCTTTGGTTCCAATTCGATCAAACACATATCTCTTCGATTGCTGGGAGTCCCCGGACTCCTCTGGTTCCTCCTCGAGTTCGACTTCTTCTTGGAGCCGGGTCTCCTCCTATCTGTATAGTCTGATTGCTTCTGCTAGTTCATCACTTGTAAGGTTGGCCATATGCTCTTCGGCTACTGGAACGTTGGTGTACTTGTACTGATTGAGCTCTATGAGGGTCCTGGCATCCCTGGTGTTTACAATTCTCTCCACTACAGGAGTGTGTAGTGGCTGCTCCTGGAATGTTTCTCTCTCGGCTCCTGGGTCAAGGGCCTGGGAGTGGTCCGGCTCCTGGACCTGAGCACTAGCAGATGGTCTCCCAGAGGTATTCTTTCCTGGTTTTGCCATTTCTCAACAATACCAACAACTGTTGGGTCCCAATGTGTTTGTAGAAGGGGGGGTTGAATACAAACAGTACCGAATAATCGAATTAAATGCGGAATAAAAAATGTGAAACAAAATTCAAGTTAAATAAAAATATTATTAAACTTGAAAGGTGTTACAACAACTGTATCGATTACAAGGAATTAATCTCAAATTAATTATCACAAATCTAGAATAAATTCGACATGAACTTTTTCTATTTTTGTAATAAAAAAGATTCAAATGCTAAACGCAATTTGAGATTAAGTTCTAGGGATTTTGATCCGCTAGATTGATACACAAGAGCAAGATAAAGATTTCTAGTGGATTGGATTTAACTTTACAATCTAGAAATTTAATCTTGAAGTATGCAGATGAAAAGATGAAATATTTCTTCTTGATTTTCTTTTCTGCCTTGTTTCTTGACTTCTGTGTTCTTAATAATAAGTTGCTGCTTCTCTGCTTCTTTTTAAATCAACAAACGAATAGAATTGACTTGGCATGACAATCCTATAGCTGGCAAGACTTTCGGTGAGACAATTGAATGAACTAGCAAGACAATCTGAATGAACTAGCATGACAATCAGAATGAACTAGCATGACAATCCTCCTCCTAGTGTAACTTTCGGTGAGACAATTGAAAATGGCCTAGCATGACAATCGGTATGACAATCCTGATTGTCATGCTAGTTCATTTTCAATTGTCTTGTTGATTTAATGCAGATTTTAATCCAATTTAAATTCTGAAAATTCCTAAAATTAATTCAGAATTAATTAATCGATTAATTCAATTAATAAATAAATTATTCTTCGCAGATATAATTTATTTTCTTAATTAAATTAGATGACTTAATTAATTAATAGAGAATTAATTCTAGTCTTGAGCAGCAACCATTCTTCTGCAAATCTTTTGAAAATCACTGAAAATTATGAATCAATTCCACCACTTCAACGTTGACACTCGATGTACTGTCTGGTTCATGAGTGACTAACTTCCATGACGTTTCTTCATGTCTTGACTCTGACACTTTGATTTTCTTCAGATTAAATCCTTGTAATTAATTGATACTCTGACGAGATCTCTGTCACTTGATTAAATCCACGATCTTGACTTATATCACTGAGGCATGATCAATTTCTTGAACTTCTTCCAGTGAATTAATTCCTCAAGTCTGTAGATGAACCTTGTCTCTGAATCCTTTGTCAGATATTACTTTGCGAGATCTCTCTGATGGTAGTTCCACTATTTACTTATTACATTCTTATTTGAGTTGAGTTGAATCCTCGAATATACAAATAGGCTATGACATATGACTTACAATCTCCCCCTATTTGTTTGTTAGACAATAACACACAAATACCTAGAGGATAACTCAACTAACAAATAAGAAAAAGATATAAACAGAAATGCAAAGTAAATAGTAGAAAAGTTCTGGACTAGATTTAACATTTTCCAGATTCCAAGTAGATGTTCCTCTAGACTGAACATATCTTCAAGTAGTTCCATCTTCATTTGTACAACCACATTTCCTGTTGAGAAGCCCATATCTCTTGCTTCTCCCCCTATGAGAATCAACTGATTAAAGAAGATCACCTTCGTTTTACCACCTCTCCCGTACAATAGGATCCGCAGATAAAAACCAATGGTACTCCCCTAACTGCTTCTTCCCTTACTAGGAAATCACCTTGTGTTTACCACCTCTCCCGTACAATAGGATCCGTAGTTAGAAACAACAATGGTGTGGTGTAGTGTACATGTAGGATCTTTTTCTTACTCCCTGCTATTTCTCCCCCTTAGTTGAGGAATCCTCCAAACTATTACTCAAGCTTTTATCTCCCCCTTAAAGAAGGAATGTATGCCGTCGTCAGAAGGAGTTCTCATATTTCACTTGGTTGGAAAAGAAATAACAAGTAGTTTCACTTTCTTCCTCACTGTGAGTGTGTGATCCTGTTTAGTGTACCTCACATGTGTTTCACTCTTCTCTCCACTCGTGTTTACACTCATTCTCACAAGTGTATCACTCTTCTCTCATAGCTCCATAATCCAGCTGTACCTGTAAGGAAAATCACCTTAGCCATCCTTAAAGGAGGTCACAGGTGGTGTAATGGGAGTTCACAAATCCCCATCCTTGTTAAACTCGTCAGATGAATCTGAGTCATAATCTACAAGTTGCTAGTTTCCCTTTTAGGGTTCCAGATTTGAATTCTGGGAAGGTAAACAATGATCCAAAGAATTTAGCATAAAGATCAAGGTTTCCTTCTAATGTCTGTGAAGACATTTCCTTGTGACTCATCAGGTAATATCTGAATCATTGTCAACAAGTTGCCGATCTGCACCTATGTCAGATCCACTATCCGCAGATGCATCCAGGGGATTTAAGCCTGGGGAGGTAGACACTGACCACTGACATATGGCTTTTGGATCAGTATCCTCTCCTAACACCTGTAAAGGCAATTGGTCCACTAACGAACCTTGAACAATCGAATCTGACCTTAAAATGGTCGAAACTCTTGTTTCCGTCAACTCATCCTTTGTGTGTGTAACCTCTCCTTGTGTATCAAGAATTGATTATGTTTGAAGTGGTGACACTACATCGGATACCTTGGCCGACAGGCAAAATTCAATAGACTCACCCTGTTGAGAGAATGAATCTAGTAACTGTTTTTGTGCCTTTTCAGCCATTACATCTTTTTGAGAAGATGTATGGGGGCTAGCAGTTGTCTCGGTTTAAATACTACTCATCTATGTATGAGACAGAGCCACTGGGTTGACTACAGAACCTTCCTTATGTGGTGCACTAGGCACTATCTCCCTCACGCTCATTCATACTATATTTAGTGGTAAGAGAGTGTTGGTTGGTTCTGTTTTTTTTTTTGTTTGTCTTTACAGTCTGGGATAGACGTTGTGGGTTTTCAACCTCATGACTGTCAATGAAAGAAAGTCATTGGAGACTGAACCTGTATCATAGAACATATGGTAATAGAGAGAAAATGATTTACAATAGTGATTTCAAAAGATTTTACATGAAATAAGAAATCACTAATGTAGAAAGAAGTTTGATTTTGTTTTTCAATATGAATGAGTTTTTGATAAAACATTGATCACTTAGGGTAAAGTCTAAGTAATTCTCATTCATGTCAAAAGCTTACAAATATCTGCAACATAATGTTAACAAGATATCATTGGCCGATACTTGTCAAGTACTTTAGATACTAATTGTTATGTTGCATAATTATGACGACTCTACTAGTTCATATAAAATTACAATTTCTGTTAGAGTGCCATACCATGTCCTTGACGATTGCTTGAGCAGTATACTAGTTCATACCAACCTGAAGTGAGATTGTGAAGAAGAAATTGCATAGTCCAATAGATCTGCAGCTGCAAAGTCCATGAACTGTGGTGCATTGACTTCCTCTTTTGACTTACCAATCAGGAGTACACTTGTACACATCTTACTAGAGTACAATTCCAAGTGTAATGTGCAGCAGGTGTCTGATATGTCATAATATTCTCAAGTCTCGTCACTGGTGCTATATGTTAGATGATGCTTCCTGATAATAACCTAGCACAATATACAAAATTATAATGATAACATTCCCAGCTTGCAAACAGCCATATCCCTCGGATAAACCTTTGCTGTCATCTCCAAAGGTAACCATGGGGCCAGCTTTCTCAACCACATTTGATAGCAGGGCTCTATCTCCGGTCATATGTCTTGATGATCCACTGTCAAGAATCCACACTACCGGTTATACTTGTTTAATGCCCTGCACTACAAATGGATTAGACCTTCTTCGGAACCCAAACTTGGTTGGGCCCGGCATACTTGTAGAATTGTCCTTTGTCAGGCAAAACAACATTTTTAATTTTAATTGTCTCAACTTTCTCAATGACTGAACATTTGACCTTGTAAACAGCCTTAACAAATTTTTGTTTAAGCTTAGGCACAAATGTCTCCTTTCTAGCCTTAGAAGGACTAGCAGTCTTAGACCTATCATGCTTCTTGTTATTCACATGCTGACGAGGAGTAGTCTTATCATTAGACACATGCTTACCATTAAAATAAGCATACATCATATTAAAAGCACAAGACATACAATTAGCAACACCACATGCTTTATGAGAGTGATTAACAGCAGGCAATTTATGCATGGTAGACATGGCATTATTGTTATCCAACTCATGTGTGTCTGAGTTAGTCTCAGTTGCTTTCACAACTTTGACTGGAACTTTCGACTCACTTGACTTGGAAACAATCTTCTCATAAGCATGATCCTCAGCACGTATTTCTTCTTGAATAACAGAAGAGGTCGCATCAAATGGTTCAGCAATTGATGCTTTATAGAGGGGTTCATCAACACCCTTAAGCACATGTGGTACTTCCCTCCCTTTAGCACATACATGAGGAGGGGAGTTTATGCCTAATTCTCCAATAGCAGCATTGTAATCATAACCTATTCCAGATGTTTGATTAACAGCTTGCTTACTGTAGAACTCTTTAGCCTTCGAACAAGAATTGAAGTAGGCTCTAACCTTAGTCTCAAGACCGGTGATCTTATCTTTGAGAATAGTTTCGAGTTTTCTATAACAGTCAACTCTATTCTCTAGAAAAGATACCTGTTCTTTTAATTTGTCTTGATTAATGTGCACAAGTCTTAATTCATTGACCTCTTTCTCAAGGTCTGTGATCTGTAAACTTAACAGTTCATTATCACGACGTGCACAATCTAAGTTACCTCTTAGATGATAAACCATTTCAGCATCAGAAAGTTTTACCTCTATTCTTGACGATGAAGTTTTTCCATCAACAGCCATAAGAGCAAGATTTCCTTCTTCTTCATCTTCACTGTCAGTATCATCCCAGCTTCTTCCCTTTGCCAGATAAGCCCTTTCAGAGTTCTTTCTTACTTGCTTTGGCTTCCTACATTCTGTGGCAAAGTGTCCCAACTCATTGCAGTTATAGCATCTAATGGTGCCCCGATCAACCATCCCTGTTTGGTATCCACCACTGCTGGTGTTAGAGGATGAAGATCCACCTTTATGGAATTTGTTGTAGTTGGACTTGTACTTCAGCTTGGGATTCCTCTTGAATCTGACATGGGAGAATCTCTTGACAATTTGGGCCATTGACTCGTCTTCCAATTGCTCCAGCTCTTCCAAGGAATAAAAATCATCACTTGATTGATTTGTAGTAGGAGGATCATATTCCGCTACTAACATATTTTCCTCAGCCTTGGAATACTGTACCATTCTCTCCAATTGTTGAGATTGCTGTTGTTGTTGACCTTCAGCTACAAGTGCAGTAGATGTGCTGACCATTCTATCATTCCCGTAGACTTCCTTCTGTTGAATCTGCTCCAACTCATAGGTTTTTAACACTCCATAGAGCCTGTCCAAAGAAATCTCATTCAGATCTCTAGCTTCTCTAATGGCAGTGATTCTATGTTCAAGATGAGCTGGCAGTGTTAAAAGGAACTTTTTGTTGACCTCCCTGATTGAATAATACTTTCCATTGATGTTCAGGTTGTTGATCAACGCATTGTACCTCTCAAACACTTCAGTAATTCCTTCTCCTGGATTTGATTTGAAATGTTCATATTCAGAGGTTAGGATTTCCAACTTGTTCTCCCTAACTTCCTCTATGCCTTCATTAATCACCTCAATAGTTTCCCACATGTGTTTGGAATTTTTACAATTCATCACATGTCTGTTCATCAAGGGATCAAGGGAATCAATTAATATTAATTGAAGGCTGGCATCCAAGGAGGCTTCTTCCTTCTCAGCAGGAGTAAAATCTTCAGGCTCTTTTGGATAGGTTCTAGCTTCAGTAGTCACCACACCATCTATTATTACCTCCGGTTCAATAATCATCGGAGTTTTTATACCCTTCTTTAACAAGTTTGAATATTTGGGATTTGCAACTTGTAAAAATAATAGCATCTTCTTCTTCCACATGATATAATTCTCTTTATCAAATTGTGGAATTTTAACGGTTCCAACTTTATGTGAAGTCATTATGAATTTTTGAATGAATAAAAATTCAAGGAGTTGAAAAATCACAAAAGTCTAGGATCTTGATTTGTTCGTTAATCAGAAGGCTCTGATACCAATTGTTGGGTCCCAATGTGTTTGTAGAAGGGGGGGTTGAATACAAACAGTACCGAATAATCGAATTAAATGCGGAATAAAAAATGTGAAACAAAATTCAAGTTAAATAAAAATATTATTAAACTTGAAAGGTGTTACAACAACTGTATCGATTACAAGGAATTAATCTCAAATTAATTATCACAAATCTAGAATAAATTTGACATGAACTTTTTCTATTTTTGTAATAAAAAAGATTCAAATGCTAAACGCAATTTGAGATTAAGTTCTAGGGATTTTGATCCGCTAGATTGATACACAAGAGCAAGATAAAGATTTCTAGTGGATTGGATTTAACTTTACAATCTAGAAATTTAATCTTGAAGTATGCAGATGAAAAGTTGAAATATTTCTTCTTGATTTTCTTTTCTGCCTTGTTTCTTGACTTCTGTGTTCTTAATAATAAGTTGCTGCTTCTCTGCTTCTTTTTAAATCAACAAACGAATAGAATTGACTTGGCATGACAATCCTATAGCTGGCAAGACTTTCGGTGAGACAATTGAATGAACTAGCAAGACAATCTGAATGAACTAGCATGACAATCAGAATGAACTAGCATGACAATCCTCCTCCTAGTGTAACTTTCGGTGAGACAATTGAAAATGGCCTAGCATGACAATCGGTATGACAATCCTGATTGTCATGCTAGTTCATTTTCAATTGTCTTGTTGATTTAATGCAGATTTTAATCCAATTTAAATTCTGAAAATTCCTAAAATTAATTCAGAATTAATTAATCGATTAATTCAATTAATAAATAAATTATTCTTCGCAGATATAATTTATTTTCTTAATTAAATTAGATGACTTAATTAATTAATAGAGAATTAATTCTAGTCTTGAGCAGCAACCATTCTTCTGCAAATCTTCTGAAAATCACTGAAAATTATGAATCAATTCCACCACTTCAACGTTGACACTCGATGTACTGTCTGGTTCATGAGTGACTAACTTCCATGACGTTTCTTCATGTCTTGACTCTGACACTTTGATTTTCTTCAGATTAAATCCTTGTAATTAATTGATACTCTGACGAGATCTCTGTCACTTGATTAAATCCACGATCTTGACTTATATCACTGAGGCATGATCAATTTCTTGAACTTCTTCCAGTGAATTAATTCCTCAAGTCTGTAGATGAACCTTGTCTCTGAATCCTTTGTCAGATATTACTTTGCGAGATCTCTCTGATGGTAGTTCCACTATTTACTTATTACATTCTTATTTGAGTTGAGTTGAATCCTCGAATATACAAATAGGCTATGACATATGACTTACAATCTCCCCCTATTTGTTTGTTAGACAATAACACACAAATACCTAGAGGATAACTCAACTAACAAATAAGAAAAAGATATAAACAGAAATGCAAAGTAAATAGTAGAAAAGTTCTGGACTAGATTTAACATTTTCCAGATTCCAAGTAGATGTTCCTCTAGACTGAACATATCTTCAAGTAGTTCCATCTTCATTTGTACAACCACATTTCCTGTTGAGAAGCCCATATCTCTTGCTTCTCCCCCTATGAGAATCAACTGATTAAAGAAGATCACCTTCGTTTTACCAAGGGGGGTTGGAGCCCCGTGGCGCCTCCGGCGTGAGAGTAAGAACTAGCTTTTTGGGAAGATGAAGATAGAAAGGAATGAGAGATGGCTGTGTGTGTATATGAGTGTGAAAGAATGATTAACCCCGAAACCTCACCTTCCTGGGCTATTTATAGCCCAAGGGTAGGGTTTTGGGGTTGGTGTTGGGTTCCGATGCATAAAACGCAGCGGATAAACGTAAATAAAACAAAAAAAAATTCGAAACCCAAAAATAGGATCCATGTATAATTATGGGAAGATTATGGAGATAACGAATCATACCTTTCAAGAGCTTAACTTTCACGAACTCAACGGAGATCCTAGCTATCACGCTTTGTGTCTACCTCTCGGAGAAACACCTCTATGGTATCCACACGAGCACCTCCAAGAACGTCTCACGAACTTGACTACGGAATGGATGTACTAGCCTCCTTCTTGACGATCCGAATTGCCTCTGCCTCTCTTTGCTGCTAGGGTTTTCTCAAAACGTACCCCCTCTTTAACCTATCATTATCTATTTATAATGGGTGATTAAAAAAGCCCATAACAGCAAAGCCCAACCCTAGTAGGTATTGGATTAAATAATAAAAACGAATTTCTATTATTTAATTAATAACTAAGTTATACTTAATTATTATGGGCAAAAACATTCCTTTTAATTCGAATATATATTATCTCAATTAAGTCTTACTTAATTATAATAAAATTCGAATAATTATCAATTAATTTAAATCCATAATTTAAATTAACTATTCCATTAAGTGCTCTATTTGTGCGACCCTATAGGCTATTATTTAATTGACAATAATTTTATTCTCTAATAAAATTATAAACAATGAGCGGTATCCAGTAATACATCATTGTTACCCAATTAAACAATAATTAAATCGTGATTAGATAAAACCTTTCGTGATTAATGTTTTTCGTGTAATATAATCCCTTTAACCATACATATTATAGATTAAACTCGAGGCATGTATTTAGTCATCCTCTTCAACATTTAATCCGGGTTTACTTGATCCATGAGTAGACTATCAAGACAAATCATTATTTGAGCATGGCCATGCTTTTATAGTCTCACTCAATCAAGAGGCCAATAATATCTCTCATAATTATAGGAGGGTTAAATCCTTTATCTATCATTCATATTTCTCATACGACTCATGATATACCCGATGTCCACTTTTATCATCACCCGATCAAAAGTAATTTTTAATGTAGTTAAAGTATATTAGTCCTCGTATAGAAATATAATGATTTCAAGTCAAAGGATCGTTATACCATTATCACTGTGAGTCTTTCTTATGACTTTATTAAACATGAAGAATCTCACTGTGGGTCTGTCCAGTACCATGTACTCTCACATGTACCTATGTATTGACTTTAGTATCCTCATACTTATAACCAATGAGATGTGGTTATCTTGTCAAACAACATACTAGTCTATCTGTGTATTATTATTGTCCTATATAATAATACTCGACTAGGGACCTTTAAGAATATGATATATTATATAATCTCAAGTTCAAGTCATGTACTTAAGCTATACAATGTGTATTATGATTTTAAGGACATTTATTATGCTAACAAAATATCGAAGTAATTAAGGTCATAATAAATACATTTATTGAATGATCAACTGACATAAAGATTTAAAAGAATAATGTATTGCCTCTAGGGCACCTACACTAACAGTTGGTACCTTTAGATCGTAGCCATTAGTTCTGAGAGCGGAGGACACCTGGCTGGAGTGGATCCTTTACACGTGTCAGTGCGAGACTGGCTGAGGAATGTTCTGAGGATCCTCTGACACGTGCCCTGATTGTTCCCATGATTGATGTGTGACAGTTGTCCCCATCATGTGTTTGGGCCAACGTCTCACGTGCTGGGATTTACCATGGTCAGGCTTGCGGGACTGAGCTGTTTAGGACTGGTAGTGTGCGGGATTATTCCTTTCGGGAGCTGTGTGGAGTTAGGAGCCTATGAGTAGTTCTTCTAGGAGCTGTATGAAGTCAGGAGCCTAGGAGTAGTCCTCCCAGGAGCTATATGGGGTTAGGAGCCTAGGAGTAGTTCTTTCAGGAACTATATAGGGTTAAAAGCCTAGGAGTAGTACTCCCAGGAGATATATGTACTATCACACATTATATATATATAACTTAAATGATTTTTAACAATTTTAATGAATTTGTGATATTCGTAGAACATACTTCAAAAAAAATATTATAGTGTTTTGATTGCAGAATATAGGTGGTCTCCGAGATTTTTGATAAAAATGCGGTCTCCGTAGAACTTTTGTCTAGACTTCAAATGCATATATAATTTTTCTAATTTTATATTATCATTATGTAGGATATTATATATAATTTTTGTATAACATAGATAAACAATAATGGATTTAAAATTTTTGTAAAACTTTGTATTTGAATTTATATAATACAACTGAATTTTAGTGAGGTTAGAAATAAATCTAAATAGCCTGACAATCATCTTTTAAAAATATTAAATTATTTATTTTGAAATCATCTTATTTTACTCTTCTAATTTATGTGTTTATAATTTTGCTATCAATTTATAATTGTTAGTTTTATTATAATTTTAGTGTTAGTTTCTAATTATTGATTTTTTATATATGAGATTGTATATGTTTGCTTTAGTGATTTATTATGTTTATTTTTTAATTTTTAAATATTGGAGCTCGTAGTATATATCTAGTTATTTATTTCTCAAAAATATTTAATTTTTTTTTACCTTTTTCAATGTTCTCTGATATGCAACTAAATTTCATATGTGAAATATTAATTTGTACATGCAATACTGTGCAATAATAGATTTTTTTTTGAAATATTTGATTTTTATATTTAACCCTAAGGACTTGCATCTTTTGGGTCCGCCCCTGAATATACATGATCATATGTATTATAACAATTGACAATATTCCAGCGGATCGCTTTGATGATCCTGTAAGCTTGCATTACAAAGGCTAGGACATCATTATAGGTTTGCCGCTTGCTGCATACAAATTTGTTATTAGATTAATGTAATGTTAGTTTCAAAATGTAACATATGAGTGGATTCTATGAGAAAAGGAATTATACTGGAATATGGAGATAGCATTTGAAACTATTAATTTTATTTCTAATCCGAAATTTTAATTTTAGAATTTGAAATTAAGAATCTTAATTTCAAACTTTTTGTTTAGAAATTTAAGAAATTGAATTTCAAAAATTTTATATTTAAGATTTTTCTAAAACTTGAAATATTTTATTATTATTATTTTTGTCGGAGAATTAAAATATAAATTTAAATAGATATATTATAGGAAAAATTATCGAAATACGATTCTTAAAAAAAATCCCAAAAAACGTCTCGATGAAAGAATTTTTTCGTTCTAGAAAATACTTCCGATAAACAATTTTATCCGGAAAAAAATTCACGGAAAAATTTCGTGAAAAATATATTTCTTTGGAAAAAAGTTCTGAACGGAAAAATTTTCCGCTAAATGTTCTCGAGCAAAAAATTGTCGGAATTTTTTTTTTCCGAGAAAATGTTGCCGAGAAAAAACTTCTCGAGAAATGTTTCTCCGGAAAAAATTCCTGAGAAAATTCTTTCGGGGAAAAAAATCCTGAGAAAAAAGTTTTCGGGAAAAAAATTTCGAGAAAAGTTTCTCGGGAAAAATTTCCCGAGAACAAGTTCTGGTGAAAAAGTTTTTCGAGAAAAATTTTCTGGAAAAAAAGTTGTGAAGAAAAAAATTTCGAGAAAAAATTCCCATGAAAAAATTTCCTAAAAAAAGTTCTTGGGAAAAAATTTATGAATACAAATATTCACAATAGTAGACAACAACCTACATCTTTTGTTTCTAAATACTATAAAAGATAATGGTATCTCCAGTCATATAGTTACCCTTTAAAAACACTTAGTTGGGGACTTTTGGGAATTTCAATCAAATGAAACACTCATCCCCCCTAATATTCCAAAGAAACTGATGGGTAGGCCAAAAAAATTGCGAAGAATGGAGGACTGGGAAGGGGAAACGGGACAAGGTCAAGTCAGGTGACAGCAAGTCAAATAGAATTTGATATTCAGAAGTTTGATGGTAGAAGAGTTATGCATTGTAGTTTATGTCGGGATGCTGGACATAGAAAGAATAAATGTCCAAATCCTAATGATTCACCAGCTAAAGAAACCAACAATGTTAGGGGAAAAGCTGTTGAGAAGGAAGGAAAACAAGGTGAAAGGTCAAATAACAAGCCAAAAAGTGCATACAAACCTAAAAGAAAAGCTAATGCATGATGGAGGACTAACAATAGTGGGAGAAGTACTTCCAGTGAGGAAAAGGAAACAACTTAAGAAGATATTCTTCATGGAGCTGAACATGGTGATGCATATGATGAACAAGAGGGGAATCATAGTCAACCAAGACATAAGTTAGCTGTTAGAAGAAGACTTTCCGTTAGTCTTGAAGAAGACTAGTTGACCATAGTCTGCAAGAAAAATAGTTATCTTTTGAATTTGCTTTATGGTTGTTTATAAGGGTTTACGTATTTATTTGTGAACTTATAATCTGTTAAGTAAGTTTCTAATGGCTTGAATCTGTTCTAATGATTTTATTTCTTGTAATGAATGATTTAAACGTATACTTATGAATGGTTTAACCCGGTTTAATGAATGATTTTAATGTATCTTTGTGAACTTGTTTACGACATATATAAAGGATTACATTTCATAGCTGACATTACAACACAACCAACATTACGTTGTTCAACACTTGTTAGTGCATTTTCATCATTAATACAACTACCAATATCACTATTATATAACTAAACAATTTGACAATTTTTCCAAGTTTCTTATTCTCTACCTCCATTACAAGTTTCTTCTCAATCTCCATGGGAAGTTCTTCTTCAACCAAATTCACTTTTTCATCCAGAAAAATCCTTCTATTATTTAAATGAACCACAACATTTTTAATTCCCCCAGTAAAATCATTGTCATACCACTCGAAAAAGTTACAACCCAACAAAAGCGTAAATATGTTAAATGAACGTCTTTCAATTATTAAAACATAGAATAATGATAAATATGTCATACCTGTAACTTGTAACATGTCAAAAATCTTCTTCCGGGATTCTTTAAACGCCATGACATGAAAATTCTATTTGGTTTGTCACAAAAATAATTTTTGAACTCTGAATCAACCGAAGAACTTGATGAACAGTTGGGATTAGGGCTTCTGTACTTGAACATTGTTATGTTGTTACTTGAACATTGTTATGTTGTTATGGTAGAAGGAATTGACTGACTTTAGCAAATTGAGAAGATTTTGTTAGAAGTTATTTATGAACCCTAATGTATAAGAACTGGGTATATATACATGATATATCAACAATAGAGCCATTAAATTGCTGATTTGGAAAACAAGAGTCGTTATCCAATCAAACTTATGCCACGTCGAATAGATTTTAACACATCAGTTATTCTCGTCGAAAAATGTAACGTTTACTAACGAAATGTACTTGTAGTTCACTTAGGTGACCAATTTGAGACCATTTTCGGTGACCTACTTGATACATCGTGCCCACTTCAATGACTCACTTGATCATTACCTGTTTCGGTTTAGGTTTAATTCAGATTAAAATTAAATGAAATTTAGATTAAGATCATACAAAATTCGGGTTCAGATATTTTCAGATAATCACTTATTAATTTTTCTACAACTTGAGACTTTTTTTTAAATATAGTGTTTATAATATAATATATTTTTTCATTAAGCAGTATATTTTTATGAAATTTAACTTTTAGCTATTTGTGTTATACACATACACACAAATCGAGGGTTTTTTTGGTAAAGAAACTCAACGCTCTTTTGAAGGGTTAAGTTTACATACACATAACCTTTCGTAGATTCCGTGATTGAAATATATTGGATATTCCGTATATTTGCATTAATTTAATTTTTAAAAAAACTTATGATTAAGTAATTATCTTTTCATAAATATATAGTTGTTTTAAGTATGAACTTTACTTATGAGCAGGGTATTTTCTAAACCGCTAATATATATCAACGATAAGTTATGACCCGTTAAATTATAATAACAAAATTACACTCTATTATATTATTTTTCTAATTCGAATTTATATAATATAAATTGGGTTATATCCGACTCGAATAATATTTTGTTCGATTTTATTTCGTTTCTAGTTATAAATGGATGTGTCATTTCAAATTATTATCAGTTAAGTATTTAATTCGGGTAATTTTAGGAATAATTTAAATTAGTTTTCGAATTATTATCATTTTATATAATTTAGATATCGGTCAAATCTCGTTATCATTAATTTTGATTCGGATACTCGGGTCATGAACCATTTTGCCGGGACTTGCCAGCACATTTTCTATTTGTTGAGTTGAGATACAACGCACACCTCTCTCTTCTCCGCTTAAACCCTAGCTTCAACAACAATGGCTTCCAAGACTAGTACGACATCGTTCGACGATCTTCCCCCAGAAACAGCTTCCAACATCCTCTTAAGACTTCCAGTCAAAGCCCTAATTCGGTCAACATCAGTTAACAAGAAATGGTACTCTCTAATCTCAAACCCTCTTTTCATTTCTTCTCAAATAAAACATGCTGTCTCACAATGTGATAATAATGTTGTATTAATTGTCCCTCCAATTCTCTCTCAAGACAAACATTGCTCCTTAGTCTCCGTCGAAACCTCGAAAGTTTTCGAAAAATATAAAATTCCCTTTACTACTAAGAGCAACACCTTGAAACTAGTTGGTTCTGTAGACGGGCTTATGTTATTAACTGACATTGCTATGCTTAATAGTTATCGCGATTTGTATTTGTGGAACCCTTGTGTTCGGACTCACAGAACCCTTGTTTCGACTTGTTTCAAGAATGTTATTGGCGACTTTGTTAGATGTTTTTGTCTTGTCGGGTTTGGTTTTAATAAAGCAAGTAATGATTATAGAGTTGTAAGGATTTTTTTTGCTCGGGATAGGGTGAGTCCTTCTAAGGTTGAGGTTTATAGTTTGAGGAAACAGACGTGGAGGAGGATTAAAGACCCTATAGTTCCTAGATATGGTTCGGCTGATGGAGTTTATGTTAATGGTAGTTTTTACTGGTTTGAGACGACCTTTCCCACGACACTGGGTGATGTTCGTTATAATAATAGTGAAGACCTGTGGATTTTGTCCTTTGATTTTGAGACAGAGGTGTTTGGGGAATTTAAGGTGCCAAGAAAAGTTGCCCTTTGCTTAGGAACAAATGCCAAATTTAGGCTAATGGAATTTGAGGGTTCACTCGCGGTTTGTATGTCCTTATCTTATATGGTTGATGAGGCAGGAAAATGGTGTTACCTCTTGGAAGTTACGGTTTAGAGCTACACTCAAGGAAGGTGGGTGGCCAATCAGTATTACCAAGGGGGGAACACTTCTGTTAGAGGTGCATCCGTTCAGGGAACGTATTGATATTACCAAAATTTTATCAGTAAATTTGAACACCATGCATCACAGAGATCTTGGATTTGGTAAGCCTGAGGGCACAGATGATCAGCTGGTAGCTATTGAGCCTTGTATGGTAAACACTTCCTTCACGGAGAGTTTGGTTATTTACGGGGGAGGAAAGTCACTTTTGAAGTTTGCAAAGTAGTCAATCGCGTATCTTCCGGTGGTAAGTAGATTTCAAACTACAGTATTTCAGTTTACATGGAGCATGGTCATTTTTAAGATTATTGATTTATTTATACAATCTGTCCACTATTAAGTATATAGAAATCTGGATGATTGTGATAAAGTTTCTTTTATGCCCAAGTTGTGAGAAACTTTTGCTTTGGTATTATGTTTCTTTTCTTCCTTTTCTGCTTATGATGAATGTAGCTGAGTTTCATAACATACCTTTGTGATATTATATTTTCTCCCTTGCTCTTTCTGTGTATCATTCAAAGAACATCGCTTGTTTCAAATTGTAGTTGTCAAGTGGTTTGTAAAAAGCATTAGAGGGTTTTTAAATTTGTTTTGACTTGATAGCACACTGGAGATCTGTGGTTACTTGTCCTATGTTTCCTAGAAACAAATTTGTCTCCCTTTATGTAAGTAAGGGTTTATAATCTAGTATGCAAGTTCTATGTCATTTTAAGTTGGTGGTAACTAAATAAATTGTCACATCTAAACAAAGTCCATGATTTGTTGAAAAGTTATATGCTAATCAGCACATTTACCAATTGCAGTTTTCAACTATTAAAGTTAAATCATCAATAATGAGGTTTCTGGACGAGTTGCCTTTGTAATAGAAATGCCTTTGTTAGTCGAATGAGAAGCTGCTACTTGCATTAAACGATTTAGTGTTACGATGAAGGAATTTAGGCAGACCTTTGCCATATAGCAAACATTATTGAAATGCAGATGTTCGGAACTGGGTTACACTTTGAAGGTATATCACCTGTTGGCATCCAACTAAGGTTATCTAGTTGTAAACCACTCAACATAAATGTTGAAGTGTTTGACTGATTATATTTTGGAAAGCTATTTATTTGTTAATTGTCCTGTACAATAAGAAAAAATGAACAATGCTTTTAGGGACTTGTGTTTCTCTCTTTTTGGAATCTTTTTTATATAGACCTAAATTCAGTTCTTGTTCAGTTCTAGAAATCTGGACAACTCTGTGAGGTGTGACCTGTGGTAAGAGAAACATATTGTACTTTTAAACTTTAGATGGTGCAATAAATAAATGTATGAAACTTTAGATGGTGCAATAAATAATTTTGTATGAGCATAGATCGATTATTGGATGGTGTTTGTTGCTGTAAATAACTCACTCAGTTACTTGCACTGCAGGTATAGTTGGTAATTTGCTTTAAAATCCTGCCAAGTCTATAAGGTGCGGCATTCGTATGAAGGTGCTAGCTTTTGCTGAAAATAATCTGTGGAGAAACTTTTGAACTCAACATGATGTAATTTCTTTACGTACCAAGTTCAGGACTTTAATGTGGAGAAACTGTACCGGACTCCCATTTGTTACTATTATCATCATGATTATTTTGTGTTCTCCGGATGTTTATGGTTCTCTTTATAATCAACTGGATGATCTTATTGCTAACAGAGCATGTGAATTTTTTCATAATTATTCTCTCTCTCTTTTTTTCTTGGAATGTATTTGATTCACTTATATAGTGGCTCTGCTTATTATTATTATTATTTTTTTAATAAGTAAAAGATGGTTGTTTAATTGAGAGGCCGGTTAGGCATTTTGTGGACGAACTGGGAACCAGCCTGTTACCCTTCCTGCTTCACATTTGCATATAAACTTGATTTTTTATATCAACGCGGACTCAAGTCAGGTACTCATTACACTAAAAATAATAGTAATGCCCCCCTTTACCTTATGCTGTATGTGATTTTTTTAAAACAATGCGACTTAAAAATATGTTTTTTACGGTTATGTATTTACATGTTGGCACGGCGTGCACTGAACATGGAATGTTCGAAAATAAAAACAGGTCAGATGTATCCAAACTTAATTATTGGTACATGATGAAACTTTTTAACTTTTGATTTTTAAAGTTAAAATTATCATGGCTTGAAGAAAAAAATCGTAAATATTATAGAAAATAGGAGTTCAGAAATTTTACCCTTCAACATAAATCCATGTTATTTATAAAATATATTATTTTATTTATCCAAGTTCATTTTTATAATTTTTTAGAAATATTGATAGTATTTATTATTTTATCTTAACCCGAGTCACATTATATATAAACCAAATCTTAAAAATTATATTTAGTTTGTTTAAATTTAATTTCGCCCGAAGTAACAAATTAGAATGATAAAGAAATCGATATGAATTCAAATTTAAATTTGTAGAAGAAGTTGAATTTAACATAAATTATAGTGATATAGAGTTTAATATAAAATAGAATTGAAATTGATAAATTAATAGAGGAAGTTGACTTCAAATATCAATTAGAATTAGAATTGATCAACCAATAATTAGAATTAGCACAATTAAGTAAGGGTAATTAAGTAATTACAGCAAGTACCGATCGACCGACTACCAAATTTTTAATGTTTCGTCTATTATAATATAATATAGATTTATTTGCAAAATAGTTTTGGATTTTTTGTAATTGTCTTCATTTTTTTTAATTCTTGAGTTTTATTATTTACGTCTATCACTCTTTTCATATCTTTTAACATTTAATACAAAATAATATGAAATTATAATTTTTTCACTTATATATGTAACAGAGTACAAGATTACAAAGGTGACATTTTATCATCATAATTATTATAATAGACATAATATAATAATTTTATTTTAGCCTTTCGTATTTATTGGCTTTTAATGTTAAATTCTTTTCTAAACATTTAAAATTGATAATTTCCAGTCGGCTTGTCTCCAAAACTGAAACCTTGTTCACATGTGTCTCTAACATCTAAGCATACACAGCTGACAGCACAGTCCACACTGGCGCACTCTCTTGTCTGAAACTCCTTCAAGTCTTCTGTCAGAATGTCGTTGAACACTACTACGACGTCGTTTGAAGATCTTCCTCATGAAATGTCCGTCAACATCTTCTTAAGACTACCTGTGAAATCTTTAATCCGGTCAACATCAGTGAACAAGAAATGGTACTCTCTAATCTCAAACCCTAATTTCGTTTCTTCTCAAATTAAGCATGCTATCTCCCACACTCATGATAATGCTGTGTTAATAATCCCTCCAATTATCTCTCATCAAAACTACTGCTCCTTAGTTGAAGCTCAAACAGGTTCCGTAATCGAAAATTATGAAATTCCGTTTAAAACTAAGAGTAATAGCTTGAAACTTATAGCTTCGGTTAATGGACTTGTTTTACTAACTGATTTACATGCTTGTTACGGTTCTCGAGACTTGTATTTGTGGAATCCTTGTGTTAAGAGGCATTTAGTACTTGTTTCGACTTGTTTTAAGACACTTCTTAATAACCGTGATCGGTGGTATTTTATTGTGGGGTTCGGGTTTAATGAGGCTAGTAATGATTATAGAGTTGTGAGGATTGTTTATAATATGAAGGGGTTTGAAGATGTGGCTCCTAGAGTCGAGATTTATAGTATGAAGAAGCATACGTGGAGGAAGTTAAAGGACATTGTCGTTCCTAGAATTGGTATGGAATACGGGACTTATGTCGAGGGTAGGTACTACTGGTTAGAAACTAAAGTCAGGACTGAGGGAGAAGGGCGTAAAGATGTGTGGATATTGTCATTTGACTTTGATACTGAGGTGTTTGGGGAAATTAAAGTGCCGGATGAAGTTTCAAGTTGTATAGGATTAAGTGACACTCATAATCTTATGGAGTTTGAGGGTTCGCTCTCTCTGTGTGTTTCTGGTAAACAGGGCAGGAAAAAAGATACCAGCCGTACTTATGCCATATGGTTGATGAGGCATGAAAATGGTGAAAATTCTTGGACTTTGCGTTTTAGAGCTGTACTTGAGAAATTTGGGTTTCCTATGAATATTACCAAGAGCGGGACACTTATATTAGAGTCATATCCTTTTGGCGTTCTTGAGGTTTCAAAGATATTATCATGTAATCTCAATACAATTCAGTATAAAGATCTTGGAATTTGCAAGCGTGGAGGTGAAGAGGTTTCCCAGTTCCTTGTTGCTCCTTGTGTCGTAGACACTTCCTTCGCGGAGAGTTTAGTCATGTTCGAGGGAGGAAAGTCATTGTTGAAGTATGCCCAATGAGCAATTATGAGTTTCTTGGTGGTAAGTAGATATCAATCTATATTTCTAGTGGTTATGATCATCTGTCTATCATCTGTTTTGTTTAGCATATAAAATTTTAGTTTGTGGTAGTAAATTTTAAATAATACATATTTTTAAGATGTGTGGAGTCAAGAATTTGGGATCATGTTTCCTCTCTCTCTCCTTTATGCTAATAAAATTAGTCTATCTCAGCTAGTAACATACGTTGTGATGTATACATCTCCCTCACTCTTTCCTTGTTTGTAAGTAGCGTGACCTGTGTTGAGAAGAAGAGATAGAAACTTTGAACTTCAGATAGTGTAATTTACCTAGATGTTCAATAGTAGGTTGAATGTAGTGAAAGCAGTATGCTGTTCTATTTGATCATTCTTAGAGTTTTTCAGTTTTCTACTTCTGTTGTCCTCACATTGTTAGTGTAACTATCATAACTTGTTTGATCCGTTCAAACTTTTGCTGATTAGCTGAACCTTTGAACAGTTTCTGCAGCAAGTATTCTCTTATTGCCAACCATAACTTGACTTATTCCATAGTTATATTCTTACACAATATATATAATCGTATCAGCATGGACTGATCGTGTTTGTGCCATAATTATTCTCCCTGGTTCTTACAGTGCAGGTGTAGCTGATTTTGTTTTGAAAGTGTTGCTAACTTTATTAGGCGCGGTCCATGCGGGCATATATATGAAGTTGTGCTAGTTTCTGCTGAGAGAATTTGGTGGGGGAACTTTTGTACTCAACATGATGTAATTTATTTATGTAGCAAGTTTAGGAAGTACTTATGTCTAGCATATGATTTACTTTCAATTGCTTCTTATGTCACCTGCATACTAGTTAAGTTGATATGTTTTCTTTAGATGGTCACAAAACTCATTTATAAATTTGGATGTTCTATTTTAGCTGACAGTAGCTTTTAATATCTCATTTTCGAAATGCATTTGATCCACCTACATTATAATCGTGTATGTGCCTCTTAGATCAGTGGTGCTAAAAATACTGAGCTAGGTGATAATATACATTTATATAAAAAAGTTGGAAGGATATGCCAATGAAGAAGTATTCTTATCATTGCAGCAGCCACCAGGTCTCCCAACAGAAATGGTAAAAGGCTTTTGATCAATTGCATCATCTTCATGGAGACGGATTTAGAACATTTTTCGTGAAGTTGTGTAACGATCTCTACATGCCGAAAAGAATTTTTATTAAGAAATAGATACGAATATTGTGATTCAGGAATTTCTTATATGATACCAGTTTCATCAAGTTCATACTAAATGAACGTATACTATGCCCAAGCCCCAAATAGCTTCATCATTGTATATATTTCAATACTTCTTTTACTTGGGAAGCTTGGTTCCTTTCTCTATATTTTTCATATTATTTTGCATTCAGCCTTCAGACACGGCCATTTCAGCAAGAAAATAAGGTGCCATTAATCGAATTTATAGAAAATTGTAAATTAAATTGTAAATTGAAGAACGATTATTTTTTTTCATTTCTGTCTATTCGTATGAACCAGAGCTTTAACAGAGCATTAGTGATTTTTTTTTTAAAAAAAAGAGAGCATTAGTGATTTTTTTAATAGTAATTATAACAGACAGACACAAACATACTCTCCATCTCTCTCTCTCTGAAACTTTTTTTTTTTCCAAAAATGTCAAGTGTAAAGGCCTCAAGGAATGCTCCGACGTCCTTTAATGATCTTCCACATGAAATGACAGCTAACATCCTCTTAAGACTACCGGTCAAAGCCCTAATCAGGTCAACATCAGTCAACAAAAAATGGTACTCTCTAATTACAAACCCTAATTAACTGATCTACATGTGTTTTACTCTCCTCGGCATTTGTATCTTTGGAACGCTTGTGTTAAAACTCACATAGCCCTTGTTACGAGTTGTTTCAGCAACCTTTTCGATATTATCTACCCTATTTATTTTATATCTGGGTTGGGTTATAATAAGGCTGGCTGGTAATGATTATAGAGTGGTTAGGGTTGTTTATGTTTCGGATAGTAAGGGGGATCAGTTTGGGGATATGGCTCCTAAGGTCGAGGTTTATAGTTTAAAGAAACCTATCCCGTGGTTCCTAGAATAGGTCAGCCTGATGGGGTTATGTTAGTGGTAGTTTCTATTGGTTGGAAAATTCAAAGCCCGAATGTCAGGAAGATGGCCGTTGTTATCGTAGTGGACATGTTTGGATGTTGTCTTTTGACTTTGACAATGAGGTGTTTCGGGAACTTAAAGTGCCGAGAATAGTTTCCAAGTGTCTAGAAGCAACTGCCGTGTTTGAGCTTATGGAGTTTGAGGGTTCACTCCCCTTTGCGTTTTTGATGCACATGTGGTCAGCCATCCTTATCGTATATGGTTGAGGAGGCAGGAATATGGTCTTATTTCTTGGATTTTACGATTTTCAGCCACACTCAAGAAAGGAGGGTGGCCACATGATATTACAAACAGGGGAACAATTTTGATACAGAAGCTTGCGTTGCTGGGACTTGTTCACATCAGAGGCATATTGTCATGTAATCTGAAGACCATGCATTACAAAAATCTTGGAATTTGTATGCAGGGGGCTACAGACGAACCACTGTTAAGACCCAAGTCTTGTATCATAGAGACTTCCTTCAGGGAGAGTTTGGGGATGTATGAGGAAGGAAAGTCGCTTGTAAAGTTTGCAAAGTGATCAATTGCGTATGTTCTGCAGGTGACTACTGATTTTAATCATTGATTAATATAAGTTCTATATATAGAAACATCAGGCTTATAAGTTCTCTTTTGAACAGAAAGAAAGAGATTGTAAGTTTTCTATATAAAGAAACATCAGGCTTATAAAGAAACAGAAAGAAACATTGATTATAAGTTCTATTTTGAACAGAAAAATCTGGATGATAATGTAATTTTTTCTTACTGTTATGCGTAAGTTGTGAGAGATTTTGACGTCTTATCATGTTTCTTTCCTCCCTTTCTGCTTAAAATTAATGTGACTTAGTTAATCACATACCTTACAATACATAATCTCTTTTCGCTCTTTATGTGTTAGTTTTCTAAAAGCGTATCACTTATAATGAGTTGTAGTTGTTCAGTAGTTTGTAAAATGCAGGACAGGGTCACTAGTTTATTTGAATGTGCTTGTTGGAATGCATTGTGTTGTGTCAAAATTTACAATGGTTGTCCTGTTCCAACTAGTGTTTGTTTTATTGTAGTTTGATCAAGGAATAGACGCCCCTAACTTTTATAAATCCAACTTTTTGGCCGAAAAGCTATAACAATTGGGCATGTTGACTGTGCTCAGAAGCTGATTATAGATTTGCAAGGGTAGATCAATACTTGTGTAGTAGTGCCTTTCTTTATAACATTTTTTAGCTCTTATGTTTATAGAAAATACGAATGTTGTCGTTGGTTCTTGCTGATTTTAGACGTGTCGGTGTTAGTACTTGGTACGAATTGTTCTGCAGAAAATAAGAAAAAAAATTGCAAGGAGAATGGACATGTGAGATATTCAAACAGTTTATGCTAACTTCTAACATTGTATAATTTAGATCAAGAAAACGTTGAAAATCTTCAAATATCAAAGATCAAAGATCATTCTCAGTACACAGTCATTTACAGAAGCTTAGGAATCTGAGTCCAACTTAAAAGGCAGAAACAAGAAAACCTAGAAATAAACAATGAAAAGAACATGAATTAAAGACAAATAACAAGTTTGTCAGCATTCTCAATTTTGGCATCAAGATTAGGTTAGGCTTGTTGTCCCCAAATGGCTGCCCAATTGGCTTCACTACCAACCCTTGGCATGCTTTTGGTCTTGGAGTAAACATCAACTTTGAAGTTTGATCCACACATGAACCCCTCACTATCTACCCTTGGCATTGCCTTCAATTTGTTTGTTGGATGCTCGAAACTCATCAATCCTCCTTCACTGTGATACATACACCCTGAGCAACACAATTGAAATTAGTCTTCTAACGAAAGCAAATATAACAGAATGAGTTCATGTAGTCATATAATTCACACAAAGTTATGATTGCTTACCAGTAGGGAAGGGAGCAAAAGATTTAGCACAGCTGGCTTTGATGAGGTCCAAATTATCAGAAATCATGACAGAGCCATCAGAAGCTATTCCCCAGAAGAGCTTGACTCCTCCATCAGCACTCAATGAAATAAACACAGATTTAGCCTTGGTATCATACAGCACAAATCCAAAACTCCCATCAAGATCCTTGAGGACCTGATGGGCAGGGTAGGGACCCCTGTCGCGGAGGGTCCTGTAAGCCTCGATCACAAACATGGCCTCGTTCCCACATTTAGATAGTCCATACTGCTTGTTGAGGCTGCTCAAGTTGTTCAGACTCCCCAGAAAAGTACAGTAAATGTCATCAACCCCAGAGAACAACCTGGAACAGTAGATAATAAACAAAAGTAGTCTGTTAGATCCAAAAATCAAGACTTGCAATAGGATAAAATAAACGTAATGTAGAAAAGAAGAGACCTGTGATTAGGGAAAGGGGTAGGAGGAGGGGCAAAAGCGAGAGAAGCAGCATTATTAGAAAAAGAAAGAGAGAAAGCATTGGAATGAGTTGACAAGAACTCCTTCAAACACTCCTCAGGAAGTATCTGTTTTGGCTTCTCAGCCACCAGCCTGTGAGGATGAGGTGCAGCAGGGCTGTTGAGCTCTTTTGGTGCATTCACCAACTCCTTGTTAAATATTCCCAACATCTTTTTTTATGGTTTTAATAACAAACACAATGCAATCAAAATGTGATGATCTAAAAACAAAATAGTGAACGCTTGTTGCTATGAAAACAAGAATGGAAGCAAGAATGAGTATGAAGTAAGAAAATGTAAATGAATGGATGAATGTTATCAAGAAGCTGGCCTCTATATATAAGAAGATGTAGTAGGATCACAGATTTACAACAGGGGGGAGAAGTTTAGATGTAGAAGAGTTGTTGTTACTTGTTGTCAGTGTTTATAACACGTGGATTGGTGTAGGAGAGAAGTTAAAATACTACTCCCTCCGTCCCATTGATTCTAATACGTGCACTGTTTGCACTATTTCGAGACTTTTATAAAATATAGTTTTATACTATTTTTTTTAAATTTTTTTTAATAAAAATTTAAACATGAAACTTTTATTCAGAAAAAAAAAATTTTAAAAATATGGGGGAGTTATACTTTAAAGAAGTATTGAAAAACGTGCCGAAAAGTAATGTATAAAATTTAATGGGACGGGGTACTACTAAGCTGGGGTTAAATTAGTTTAAATGAAATAGATCGGTCTTTTCTATGTACGGATAATCTTATCCAAACCTTAAACAACATATTTATATTGTACTAAAATAAAGGGAGGAAGGACAAATTTAGATTAATTTTATATAAAATTTATAAAAATGATCAATTTCTAAAAAGTCAGCAAACTTTAGCCGTCGGGATACCCAACTGTCATGTCATTGGAGTATTCATTTTGATACGAGATACCTAACTGTTAGTCAGTGGAGTATTCATATATGAAATATCCAACTAGCAGAGTATCTTATACAAATTAGGATACCCAACTGACTGTGGAGTATTCAATCGGTTAAAATTAATCACTTTTTAAAATGACTATTTTTGTTAAAATTTTAAAAAAAATGGCTATTTTTATCATTTTTTCAAAAGAAAACTAGCTAGTGGTAAAAAATTAAGCTACAATATCTGAACTTTATTCGGGAGGATGTATATATTAATACTCTTACAATAATCAAAATGATTAAAAATTATAGGCGTAATTGGTCTTCCAAATTCCAACCTTATCCATATAGACCACAGTCATGCATTGCTGGAACAATTACCCCAATCCGACTCATGATTTTATCCATTCTTTCACTTTTTCTTAATTCACACAATCTTGTGGGCCCGCTCGTTGGGATATCATCTCCAAATTTGAAAAGATTAATTATATGGCCAATCGGCAGTATTTTAAAATTTTCTGATTAATTCTTAAAAAATATTTGGCGGATATTTTTTTAAATACGATTAATATTTATAATTTGTTTTTAAATTATATATTTCATTATAAATAAGGTAAATATATTAAATTATTTAAATATATAGGATTTTTGTTCCAATTAATCCTCGATTTGCCGATTAATCCATAATCGGTACCTAAACCGATTAGTACTGATTACTGATTTTTACAATCATGACTCTTGAATTTAAAATATAAGAAATTTGAGATAAAATTTATTCTAAGAACAAGTTCAACATAAAAAGAGAAGGGGAGAGGGTGTAGTTATTCTTTTATATATATTATAAAATATTAAATCTTAATAATTTACGATTCCATTTTTTATTTCAACCCCAACAACAATCCCTATACTTACTCATTATTATTATTGTAATAACAAATCGTGATAAAATGGAAAAGGTGAAATTTGAAGATAACATTTATTCAAAGTAGAGTTCTGATCGGAGATGGCTTTATGATAACAAAATTGCTTACCTTTAAAAACATAAGTTTTTTAGAATTTACGTTTCTTTTGAAGTTTTTTTCTTTCTAAAATACGACTTTTTTAAGTTTTAATTTGTAAAAAAAAAATTATAATTTTTCATTTTTTTGCAAAATTACGATTTTGCAATCGGATGTAACCTCAACTGCAACCAGATGTAATCTAAAATGTAAGGGGAAAAAATTCAACATTTTTTCCAAAAATATAAAGTAAGTTAAATATGTGATTTTTTTATTGCAAACTGTATTTTTATAAGTATTTTCAAAAGACAGTAAAATCAAAATTAAACTTAGAAAAACAGTATTTTGGATATTATTTTAAATATATTTGTGTAAAACTAAAATACCTTTTTATCAAAGAAAAACAAAGAAAAGAATCTAAGAAAGCTTGCTAATTATTATTTAATAGTTAGGGATATATGTATTTTATTAACTTTTTCACATTTTTTCCTTAAATCTATGCCTAACAACAATGGGTGCAAATCTCTAACAATCGTGTGTTATATAAGTCATATTTAATAGAATGCTGCAGAACCCGTAGATCATTATTTCAAGGGCTCAGATCTAAGAAATTTTTTTTAGTCTTTCGCTGATATCCATGGAAAAGAGAAATGCCTTTTCGCGTTAAATATCCGCGGAAAGTTAAAAAAAAAATTTTAAATCTGCACCCTTGAAATATATATCCGACACCTGAAATAATATGTTAAATAAATCTTAATCCATACACGATTGACCGGAACATTGCCAACAACAATATTAAGAAGTCAACATGACAGAACGAAAAGACCGATGGACGAACAGAATAGTAGATATATCATCTATCCCCTCTTATCTTTCTAAAAATCTTTCATTTTTTGCACACATTTTTAAGTGCATTGATCATAAAATTAAGAAAATAATTTTAATTTTTTTTTAATTAAAAAATTATTTATATATTTTTCTTTACAAAAATATTTGAATCTTTTATTTTAATTATGTAGTAAAACACTTACAAAATTTAAATTAGTTTTTACCCTACCACTAAAGTTAAACCACGCCGTATGTCCCCAATACCATCTCCAACACGAGACCGAGTACTGCTTGAAAGATGTGAAAATGATTCAACTTTTGTGTTCAGCGCCGAAACAAACTAAAATTCCTATCGAAGCCCCCCTTTCAGGGCTGAGCCTAAGACCATCTCCAAGAGTGGCCTATTGACCCAATTTTGAATCGATCCAAATCTACTAAAATGTGGTTTATTATCTTATTCCAATTTAGGTCGACCGGCATTATTTACCGGCCTAAATTTTTTTAATAATAAAATATTATTTTTTATGATTTATATATATGTTAGTTTGTTAATTGAATGTTATTATATATATATATATATATATTAAGTAGTTTTTAATTTTATTTTTTAATTTTCACTTATATAAAATAGTTATTAAAAAAATATTAAACACCATGAATTGTTTTAATTCAAATTAATAATACATTAAACAAAAAATAAAGATTACACTTGATAAAAATTAATTGCAAATACAATTTATTCAAAAGCATAATATGAACTTAAATATTGATTTAATCAAATAAATTATTTATTGATTCTCCAAGATAATCATAATGTTGATTATAATTATGATCTTTTTGTGATCCTTGACCTTCATCTTTCGAGTCTCGACCTTGAGCAGTTGATCTTTGTTGTAATTCAGAGTAGTTTAATATTTGTTATTTTTCTTTTAGTTAATTAAATATAATATTATTTTTTCTTCATTTTTCTTGTTTAAATGTAATGTTTTTTTAATTTAAAAAATTTATTAAGTTTGAAATAAATTATATTAGCAGACGTATATGTTCAACATTTAAACTTATTTAAAGTGATAGTATTGATAAGGGGGGAAATGTTATTATAACGAAATAATTATTTTATTGAGCGTAAAAATATAATGTCTCCATTATGTTGAGACCTTAAAAAATATTATTTTAGCATGGTTATTACTTAATCGATTAATTATAATTTTATAAAAAATATTTTTTAAATATACAATATTACTTATTGAACGATATAGTTTTATTGATAATTATATGTGTGTTTTTAAAAATATGATACTTATGTTTTAATTAAAATTTGATTTTTTAGTTCACATCAATAGGATACAAATTATTTAATTTGATTTATCTCGGATCAGTGATTTACATTATTTTATTTTAACCCGATGTCCAATACACAAACCAAATCAAACTAATTATTTTAGTTTAATATATTTTTTTAAGTCTGATTCAATGAGATAATTTTGTTTTAGACTGAATATTTAGTATATATGGTTTTATTTTTGTTGGTCGAATTTTATTTTTATTTTAGTTTTGTGTTATTCAGAATCAATTGTATTATGTATTTTTTATTTTGAATAAATAAAATATATTTTTTTGTTTATCCAAGCTCATTAATATATTTTTTAGGAGGATTGATAGTATTTTTATCTTATCTTAACTCGATTGGCATGATGTATCAACTAAATCTTAATAATTATATTTAGTTTGCTTAAATTTAATTTAGTCCGAAATAATAAATTAGAATAATATATAACTCGATATGAATTAAAATATAAATTGGTTGAAGAATTTGAATCTAATATAAATTTTAATGATATAGAGTTCTATATAAAATAGAATTGAAATTGGTAAAGTAATATAGGAAGTTAACTTCACTATCAATTATAATCAGAATGGATCGACCCAATAATTATAATTAAAATAATTAATTATGTAAGGGTAATTAAGTAATTTCAGCAAGTACCGACCGACCAAATATAGTATAGATAGTATAGATAGATGTGTTTTATAATGTAAAAAAATGGGGTCAATTAATTGTTGATATCAGTTTTGCGTTGGAGCAATCTAGCCACCCGAACATCAAATCTAATTTATGTCTACTAGACATGTCAATGGGTTCCAAAATATTTGTACTTGGGGCCTTGGCCATCTCCAACAGTTATGATCCAAAAATCTAAATGTGAATTATCAACAGATCTAAATACTGTTCCAAATTTGTGACCAACTCCAATAGTGTCATCCAAATATCTAATCCAAATTACTTTTTACATATAATAATATACTAGCCTATAACCTGTGTGATGCACGGACTGATTATAATATTTGTAATTTTACTATTTTGTTATTTCGTAAAACTAAATTATAAAAAAATAATGATTATATATTATTAAAATTAATAAAATTAAAATATTTACGTATTATTTTATATGTATTATATATTATTGAAGGATTCAAAATTTCAATAGTTAAAATTTTAAAAAGTCTTTTCTTCTTCTGAAACCTATATGGCGAGTGTAGGTCCTATACGAAAGTGAGAGTCTTGAATATAAGTGTATATTGATGATTTGCTATTTTTTTTAAATTTTTCCTTGATTTAATAAATATTTTATTATATTATCATTTGAATTAATAAAATTAATTTTGGAAGTGTTTGATTTCCTACTAAGAAAGAAGTTGAGTGCTCTTAGATATCAAGCTGTATTATAATTTATAGAGTTTGTAGTTATATTAGATACATGATTTATTTATTTTAATTAAATAATATTTGTTTAAACTATTTTTGGAAGGTGTTAACATATTTTTTTAGAAAGGTGTTAACCAACCGATCAAACGAAACCATGTTTCGCTTATAATAGTATAGTATAGATATATTATTAAAATTAATAAAGTTAAAATATTTACGTATTATTTTATATATATTATATATTATTGAAGGATTCAAAATTTCAATACGTAAAATTTTAAAAAGTCTTTTCTTCTTCTGCAGCCTATATGGTGGGTGTAGGGCCTATACGAAAGTGGGAGTCTTGAATATAAGTGTATATTGATGATTTGCTATTTTTTTTAATTTTTCCTTGATTTAATAAATATTTTATTATATTATAATTTGAATTAATAAAATTAATTTTGGAAGTGTTTGATTTTCTACTAAGAAAGAAGTTGAGTGCTTTTAGATATCAATCTGTATTATAATTTATAGAGTTTGTAGTTATATTAGATACATGATTTATTTATTTTAATTAAATAATATTTGTTTAAACTATTTTTGGAAGGTGTTAACATATTTTTTTAGAAAGGTGTTAACCAACCGACTAAACGAAACCATGTTTCGCTTATAATAGTATAGTATAGATTTATTTATTTTAATTAAATAATATTTGTTTAAACTATTTTGGAAAATGTTAACATATTTTTTTAGGAAGGTGTTAACCAACCGACCAAATGAAACCATATTTCGCTTATAATAGTATAGTATAGATAAATATCATGTTAAACAATTTTATCTTAAATTTATCATTTAATCATTATTAACAATTTATATAACATTTCCTAAATTAATTAAATCAAAAAAAAAATTAATACACATTAAATATTAAAATTGTGCACTTAATTAATGAAAAACACATTTATTGCAATAATTAACATACAAAATATTATTGATACACATTAATTTTCCGAATTAGTATATTCTTCCCACAAATGCTCAATTAATGTATCTCTAAGTGGCTTATAAGCCCGTAATAGCTTATTGACGAGTGTCTGTCGACCCAACTTATAAGTTGAATTTACAACTTATAAGTTGATAAGTTGAATGTTAGTAACGACGTACTTTTTCTCAACTTATTTTTTATTTTTGTTTTTTTATCAATTTTAATTTTAGAATATATTTTTTTAAATGTTAATATAACTTAAAATATAAGAATTAAGATAATTATATATATATATAAATAAATTATTTATTTTAGTTTATTTAAATAAAAACAATTTTGGCTTATAAGTTAAATTATCTTAACACTTGTATAACTTATAAACATTATCAACTTATCATTTATCACTCACTTATTCAGTTTAAGTTATAAGTTACTAATTTTAAGATTTTCCCAAACGGGCACAATATTTGTCTATTTATTTTTTATTTGAAATTTTAATGAAATTATATTTTCTCATTATTTTAATTTTTATTTTAAAAATAAATTTTGTTAACTATTAATTATGTTATTAATTATATAATTAAATAATCAAAAATCAATTTAAAATGCCATAAACTATAAATAACAAAATTATTATTTTATATTAAATCAAGTGATCCAAATTTGGATCAATGAACAATGAACAGTAGTGATCTGATCCAAATTTGAATTACTATTTGAATCACCATTATAATGAAATTTTAGATAATCTGCCCCAGAATATTTGGATAACTGTTGAATTTTCCTTAAAATTGAGGATACTCTAATTCCCATCACTTGTGCTGTCGAGATTGAGATGGACCAGGCAACTCTTTTTTTGTTGACGGAAAACCAGGCAACTTGACAGATAAACAAATAAAAAATTGTTGTACATTGACAAATTATTCGTCTCGAGTATTTTTGTGTTTTATATATTTGAATGTTATACACAAAATTGACTAGTTTAGGATTCACTAAATCTCATACTAGTGTACTTTTATTTCGTGTTATTTTATGTCATATTTTCAAGTAAAATTAAAGGATAATATAAATTAAATTAAATAAATAAAAATATAAGTTTTTTGATGAAACTTTCACAAAATATATGAGACATACATATTTAGACCACATCTATATACAACATTATAAAATTAAGTATTATTTTAAAAATAAATATGCATATATTTATTACAAATAAATATATATTCATTATAAATATTACTATTTAAATTATAATATCATTTATGTCGTATATTTTATGTCGTGTTGTGTATCAAAAAAAAAGATAAAACTGACACTAAATCTCAGTTATATATTTTTGTATTTATATATTTTCTTGTCGTGTATTAAAATGATAAACATAAATATTATATTTTCGTATTAATTCATGTCATACATTATAAGTCGTATAAGTTGTGTTTGGGTTTAAACCTGCAGGCTCTACATGTACTGGCCACTAATTCCCTCTACTGCTGAAAAGCACAAAACTATTGAAATTATTTTTAATTGATATGTTAATTGGGTATAATCATGTACTCGAGAGGAACCAGTAGTTTACTGAAGGCTAAATTAATTCTACATATTTTAGATATTTTAGGTTCTTAAACTATAAATATAAACTAGCTCCTAAACTCGTGCAACGCACGGACAATTGACAATTCTTATCTATTAATTTTTAAGTATTTTAATATTTATTAAATATATTTTACAAATATTTGTAGCTGAAGAATATATGGGTATATTTATCAAAAAAATATATAAGAACGTGTAATATTCAGAGTGATTGTAGTATAAAGAAAAACATTATTTTAATTTTCTTTACCGAACATTTTGCTCTTTAAAATAAATGATTTAAATTAAGTACGCAATAAGAATTGATCCAAATAATTGAAGTAGAGCATGATTATTATTAATGATGGTAGCTAAACATTTTATACCGAGATATTTTTAATTTTTAACAATAATGAACATTTTAAAATTATCGTGAAATAGGCGATGGTCGTTGTGTGTGTTGTTTCAAGAGTTCTTTTTATCTTCTCATCATGTTCAAATATCAACGGTATTAATTACTTCCACATACAATTCATGGACATACTCGACGTCACATATTATGTGCTTACAGGGGTATAGATTAATTTTAAATTATTTATTTATAAATATGATATTATGTTCATAATTTTTAACTAATTATCGATTCATAGGGAATGATGGTAGCTAAATATTTCATACCGAGATGTTTTTAATTTTTAACAGTAATGAAAATTTTAAAATTATCGTGAAATGAGCGATGGTCGTTATGTGCGTTATTTTTAGAGTTTTTTTTTATCTTCTCACCATGTTCAAATATAAACGGTAATAATTACTTCCCCCATACAATTCATGGGTATACTCAACGTCACATATTAATATATTATGTGCTTACGGGGGTATAGATTGATTCTAAATGATTTATTCATAAATATGATTTTATGTACATAATTTTTAACTAATTATCGATTCATGAGGAATAATCATCTGCTCTTATTATAAGATCGTGAATGGATATAAATATATTTTGGTAAAGAGAAAAATTTTCTTCTTTAAATATTTTCGTCTCAAATCTATTTCTTAACGACCTCCTTCCATAGATAACTAAAAAAGTACCGGGTTATTTTTTTTATCGGTCTATCCCCTTGACATTTTGCTCCTATTGGGATAAACATGATTATTTGATTGTGTTGTAAGACATATATTAATTATACGTTAATTTTAATGGTAAAAGAGTAATCAACCAAATTACCAAAGTAATGAAAATGGAGGGTAATCAATTGACTTGTGAATTACAGATGTGTTGAAAATTTGTGAAGGGTTTGGTTCGGTCGGTTTGTATTCGGTTTAAAAAATATTAAAACTAAACCGAAACCATATTATCAGATCAATTTTTATTCGGTTTGGTTATTGAAAGGAATATGTCCTAAGTCCAATCATGTATTAGGATTTAGGAATAACTTTTTATGTAATCTGTTTTGATTTCATTGATATTAATAAAAGACTTATTTTGTTTTTATTACGAGCTCTATCTATTTAAGTGTTTAAATAAGATATATCATAGTTTAAAGTAAAGCTTTTTATGGATTATGATGAGATCATAATAGTGAGACCTAAAAGATGATAACTCTAAACTTAAATAGTTCCTGGTCGTAGGATTACTAACTGGTAATTAATAATCCGCAGAGATCGGTACATACTATGCTTGCTTCATTATGAAGGATGTCTGTTCTCATAGACATTTGTGTGGTGACACTATAGCTAGTATGTAGGTGCTTATTATAGAATAAGTTCACTGAACATGACTCGCACAGCTGAACAACTGATGGAGTTCACTCACGTGTCAGCAGTTGTTCACATAGTGATAGTTGTACAAGTATCCTTAGACTTGAGGTCATCATAGTCATCTTGTGTACAATGAACTATACTTTGGTTCAGTTCTTAGTCTCCAGGGACAATTATTAGGGCTCTACTGGGTATAGGAATTTGTACACGAAGATAGTGTATGATCAATAAAGGATCTACCCCTTCCAGTGAAGGAAGCGAATGTTCAAGGCTGATCCACTTATGCTAGTTCAGGAATCTCTGGCCAGAGTGAATGAAATTAGAAAGGAGCTTCTAATTTGCATAGAACTAAGCATAGTAAATGGTAAACAAGTGATTGAATTAGATAGGTTTGACACGAGATCCATGCCTTGTATTTAATCGGGACATTGTAGGGTAGAAAGAGTTTATTGTACGGTAAATATTCACTGAATAGGTTCTTGGTATTCTAAGCAGTGAATTCGTATTATCCGGATAGTCGCGATATGCTGAGAAGTATCCCTCACGATGTAGAATAAATATGATTAATTAATTAATCATATTTAATAAATTAGAGAATTTATATAAATAATGATAAAATAGTTTTATTATTATTTATTTCTACTACCGGCTTAATATTGAACCTACAGGGTCACACCATAAAAAGAGAATGATTTATTGGTGGAGGAATTAATTAATAATGGCTGATAATTATTTATTTATGAAATAAATAATTAATTGGTAAATTTAATAATTGATTAAATGAGATTTAATTGATTATAAATTAATTAAGAAAAGTTCTTAATATTATTAATTAAGGATTTAATTTTTAGAAATTAAATCAAGAGAGAGAATTATTTCTAAAGTGTTTAGAAAAAGAATTAATAATTAAAAGGTGTTTTAATTATTAATGAGAATAATAAATGGGATAATAATAATAATATTTATGGGAAAATTTCAGCTGAAAATTTTGCCTATAAATATACTATTATAAACCCTATTTTTATTCTAACCCAAAAACCCAAAAGTTTTAGAAAACCAAATTCTCTCCACCTCCTCCTCCTCCTTAACGTCATTTTCTTGGTGGATACCGGTGGAGTGCTTCACGTTTGAGGAGCAGCTGCTAAGGATCTCCGAACGTTGCTTTTGGATCGCATATTAAAGGTTAGTAATCGATCCCTATGTTTTTACCACGATTTATATGCTTTTATTTGGATTTTGTACGTGTAAAAGTGTTTTACCTTGCCTCCGCTGCGATTAAAATCCAACATTGGTATCAGAGCTTAGGTTGTATGCATATAGACCTGTGGTAAAAATTTCAGAATTTTATGTGCTTGTACGAATTAATTATGATTTTTACAAGTTATATTATGGATTAATTTTGTCTGATGAGAAATCATTTCTCATAATAATTTTGAATGTTGATCTGGGTTCTACAAGTGTTGTAAATCGTCTGGGTATTTTTCTTATATTTTTATGATGTATAGATTTTTTATTATGAATTTTTGAAGTTGTTGTAATTAAAATTCGTAATTAAATAAAGATATATATATATATATATATATGAATTGTAAGTGTATATATATATATCTGCTGCTGCTGCTTGGCTGTACTGATGTGATGGTGAGGCACGGGAAACAAAGCAAGGAACAGGTACGGCAGAGAATGTCAGGCGCGGAAATCCGTGCGAAGAAAGCAACGGCGGCTGCTGCAGGCGCGTGTTGCGCACGCGGGAATGCGTTACACCCTGCGGCGTATTCACGGAATGCGTTACACCTTTTAATTGGTTTTGTAACGCATCACCGGAATGCGTTACAGGGCTTGTAACACTTTCCTGTAATGCGTTACAGCCCGACTGTCCAAATTAAAATTGATTTTCTGGGAGTTTCGTAACTCCGTTTTAGGCGTGCAATATACCGTTGGATTCTTTTTTCCGAGACGGATCTAATGGAGTGATCAATTTTAGTTTATATACAAGTTTTGAACTGTTTATATTTCCGAAAGTGTTTTAAAGTTGTTTTTAACTGTTTTAACTGCTTTTAAATGCTTCATGTGATACATAGAGATGTATAATGCTTAGACTAATGTGCTAGGTGATATAACATGCCTACCTTGATGTTTATTCATATTGATATATGTGATATATGCTTAGTTTATCATGCGATGATAGATTTAGGTGAACTTAAAAGAACATAAGGCGTTTTGTTAGACAACCTAGTATAGTGAAATTGTTTCATAACCTTAACAACAATATTATGAATACAATCATGAGATTCTTGTGTTTGTGAAACACGTAATTGAATATGAATTTTTGATATGAGAGAAAGGATGATTCTGTCAACAACAGATTTTTATCTGTAAAAAAGGGTTATTAAGTGACGCCTCTTGACAATGCTCCACCCGATCTGGGAATCATCTGATTATTGATTATTGATTTGAAATATTTAATTTAAAAGGAAGAATCTTTTTATAATATGATTATGATTGTAACGTAATATAATCCCTCTAAAATTAAATAATATCAAGTAGTAATTGGCCAATGACACAACGGGCTTGTGTCGGTCATAACCTTCCAGCATGATAGAAAGTAGTTCTTATTTTTAAATCATTGTCGTTTCGTGCCACAGCCGAGGGTTTTGATTTCGAAATAAGAAATATGTGTCTATTACATAGAGATGTATACATTGAATAAGAATCTAAAGGTCGTTACGTGCCACAGCCGTGGACCTTTGGGGACTGATTCAATTGTACGGAATGTTGGGTTAGACTTGACTTAGAATATTGAGTTTGTCGTGCCACAACCGTGACTCAATTATTCAAGAGGCTAAAGTTTGATTAGGGAATAACATTAGATGTAATTGACAAGAGTTGTCTGCCTATTGAACATTACATGGCGTTTCGTGCCACAGCCGGGGTTGTGTAATGGAATGTAGGATCCCTATTTCCACTAGCATTATGAATGCTTAATTTTTCACGTAGGGGGTTGAATAAATTAGGTAAACTAGTGGGAGCCACTTATGAATAAAGACCCGATTCATATAGTGTTTTAAAATGAAATCGAATATTTGCTAAGTGTTGTTATGTGTTTATCATTTACAGATTTACAATATACATTATGTCTTCTGCATTATCACTCAGGAGCATACTGGATGCTCACAAATTGACTGGTCCTAATTATGCTGACTGGCTTCGAAACTTGAGAATTGTTCTCAGGATTGAGAAGCTGGAATACGTGATTGACTCACCTAAGCCTACTGAACCTGCTAGTGATGCACATAATGATGAACATGTTGTGTATCGTAGGTGGATAGATGATGCAAATGTTGCTCAATGCATCATGCTGGCTTCCATGAACATTGAGCTACAGAAGCAACATGAGCATATGGATGCTCACATTATCCCCATGCATCTACAAGAGTTGTATGATGTGGCAGGGAGGACAGCTCGATTTGAGATATCGAAGGAGCTGTTCTGTTGTAGGATGTCTGAGGGAACATCTGTGAATGACCATGTACTTAAGATGATCAATTTGATTGAACGTCTTAGACAACTTGGTTTTGTCATGGATGGGGAGCTGAGCCAAGACTTGGTCCTGCAATCGCTTCCGAGTTCGTTCTCGCAGTTTGTTGTGAACTTTCACATAAATAAGTTGGATGTCAGCCTGCCTGAACTCCACAACATGTTGAAGACTGCGGAATCGAATTTTCCCCCTAAGAAGAGTTCTGTTCTTCTAATTGGTGAAGGTTCCAATCCTAAGAAAAGGAAGAGGAACTCTTCCAAGAAGAAGAAAGTAGGTGAGAAAACGTCGGTTCCACCAAAAGCTGAAGACCCCAAGAGCAAAGTTGTTTGCTTTCACTGTAACAAGGTGGGGCACTGGAAGAGGAACTGCAAGGTTTACCTTGCAGAATTGAAGAAGAAGAAGGGTAGTGAGACTACCGCTTCTGATTCAGGTATGTTCATGATAGAAGTGAATATGTCATTAAATCAAATTTCTACTTGGGTATTAGATACCTCATGTGGTTCTCAAATCTGCAATTTGTTGCAGGGACCAAGGAGAAGTAGGACTCTTGAGAAAGAGGAGGTGATTCTACTGATGGGAAATGGAGCAAGAGTTGCTGCTGAAGATGTAGAATCATTTCATTTACATATGCCTACAAGCAAGACTATTGTTTTAAATAATTGTTATTTTGTTCCCTCGATTGTGAGGAATATTATTCCCATGTTAGACTTGGCTGGATTTTCATTTATTATTGAGAATAATGAATGTTCTATTCTTAGAGATAATATTCTTTGTGGACGTGGTAATTTAAATAATGATCTGTATATATGTGACATAATTTACTTCAGATTGAACAAACTAATAAAAGAAAAGGGATGATGAAAATCTCACTTTATAGTGGCACTGCAGTCTCCATTTAGTAGACATGGAGGGAGGGCTGCAAATTTGCTAGGAATTGTACACACAGATGTATGTGGACCAATGTCTACGCAAGCCATGGGTGGATTTTATACTTCATTACTTTCATGGATAATAGATCTAGATTCGGATATGTGTTTGATGAAACACAAGTCTGAAGCCTTTGAAAAGTTCAAAGAGTATAAGTATAAAATGGAGAAACAACCAAACATAGTATTATAACTCTTCGATCAGATCGAGGTGGTGAATACTTTAAAGGAGTGTTTCTAGATTATCTCAAAGTAAATGGTATAGTCTCCCAGTTGACTCCTCCAGATTGGTATCTGAAAGGAGAAATCGAACTTTGTTAGACATAGTTCGGTCCATGATGAGCTATGAGAATCTTCCAGTATTCCTATGGGGTTACGCATTGGAAACCTCAGCATATTTACTGAATAAGGTGCTTTCCAAATCTGTTCCTCAAACTCCGTATGAGATATGGAAAGAAAGGAAACTGAGTCTTAAACACGTTAATATTTGGGGATGTCCAGCTTATGTCAAGTAAGTTGACCCAGATAAGCTGGAATATCGATCCGTAAAATGTAGTTTTGTGGGATATCCTAAAGAGACTTTAGGGTATTACTTTTACACCGATCATCGGGTGTTTGTCTCCAGACATGCTACCTTCTTGAAAAAGGAGTTTATCCTTGAAGGAAACAGTGGGAGCAAAATTTGAACTTGATGAAGTTCAAGAAGCACAAACTACTACGGATCATGTGGAAACGCCTGTTCTGACTGAACAACCTTCTGTGGAACAGCCCATTCGTAGGTCAGGGAGAGTGTCTCGCCAACCTGAGAGGTAATATGGCCTTGTCATTAAGAATGACAATGAGTTGTCGATCATTGATGATGACGACCCTGTGACCTATAATGAGGCTATGAGTAGTGTTGACTCAGAGAAATGACATAGTGCCATGAAATCCAGAATGGAATCTATGTATACGGTATACAAAAGATAGATTATAGCAGATGGCCAGGTGGAGACCTATAAGGCCAGACTTGTGGCAAAAGGATTCAAATAAAGGCAATGGATTGACTTTGATGAAACCTTTTACCTGTAGCCCTATTAAAATCAGTTCGGATTTTGCTTGCGATTGCCGCTTACTACGACTATGAGATCTGGCAAATAGCCAGATGGTTTTCTTTCCAAGGAAAATGAAAACCTAGTGTGTAAGCTGCTGCGAACCATATGTGGTTTAAAGCAAGCTTCTCGAAATATGGAACATTCGTTTTGATGAGACAATCAAAGAGTTTGATTTTATGAAAAACGTAGATGAACCATGTGTCTACAAAAGGGTTAGTGGGAGCGCGATAACATTTCTTGTGTTGTATTGAATTAGAGTTGACACACATAACAACATAGAAGACCCACTCACAAAGCTACTTTATGAAAGTCACTTTGATCGTCATAAAGACAAGATGGGTATTAGATACCAGAGTGATTCCATCTTCCCCGGAGGAAGAGAAGCCAAAATGCGACTTTCTCCTGCCACGTAAACATGCATTGAAACCAAATCCTCGAGAAGAAGTTTTACTAGACGATCGTCAACATCTGGTGAATGCAGCATCTATTTTAAAATCTCAGGTGGTGGCTCGCCTCACAAGTTCTGCTGACAATTTGACGACCGAGGACATGATTAATCTTGCTAGCAGGTGTTACATTGCACTGAGAGAACTAGGAGATGATTATATATCTTTTAGCGGTCAAGTTAATAAATTAATTGCACAACACCAAGAGCTAGAATTTGCTGCTAAAGATTTAGAAAATTGGAGTGACAGGGGCTTAAAGGCCCGTTATGTTCAACAAGTGCAGAATCTATCAGTAATGACTGAGAAGTTATTCAGCGCTCAAGACAAATTGTCTAGAACTAAGACTCAGGTAGAACTTTTAATGTTTAAAAAAGAGGAGCTGACAGCTATGTTACTTATGATTACAGAGGAATTGTCTGAGGAAGAAGAGAGAATTAAGACTCTGACAAAAGAGCGGGATCAATTCAAAGTGTCTCATTCTGAGATTAAAGCTGGACTCGAAAAGTTGGCCTCAGAGAAGGAGGAGGCTTCTGTGGCGTTGAAGGCAATTAATTCACGTTATGATGCTACCAAAGTAGAATTTGAGAGGATTTCTAATCACTTGCTGCATTCAATAAGGAGGTAATGTGATACTCACAATCACCAAGTTCTGTAAAGTGAAAACTATTATTTTACATTTAAATTTTGAAATAGTGTCAAGGCTTCATTGTATTCTTTCTTGGTTATAATATATCACTTTATGTATTTTTGAAAATTCTAATATAGGGTGGACATCCGTAGATGTTTTTGTTTGGAAAAAAAATAGTAGTACCGAGTCAGGGTTCATTTCTAGCATTTGGTGCAAGAGACGACAGATGGAGAATTGTTCTGATGTTATATAATTTAGCAGGTGAAGTCTGAGGCCATTTTAAGAATGATACTTATCAAAAATGTTTAGTTCCAAGTTTATAATTACTTTACCCCCAGTTCCATTCTCATTATTAAGTTAATTATTATTTAGCTGAATGTAGAATGGGCATCTTAAATTGGGAGTTCACTTATTGTTTAAATTGGAAATTAGTGAGTCAGTTATGTTGTGTGTTTGTACTTGAGCCTTTGCTTGTATTGCTGATTTGAAGGATTAAGGATGAATTATAGTAGTACAAATTAAACTCCAGATAAGTTAGCCATTTCATCAGCTTGGATTTCTTTAAGTAATAGAACATGCTATTCTCTTAATATATATTTTTATTTATATTCAATATTCTACTTGGCAAAAGAAAATTACTGCTTTTCACGTTTTCGTGATGGCTTCTTATTTGAGTTTGCTTCCTGGTTCTGATTTGCCTCCTGTAATCGAAAGATTTTGATATATGCAGTCTTTCTAGACGAGCTTTTGGCGGCTTCTCTTCTGCAAGTCAGGCTGCTATACCACCAGGCACCAACCACTAGCTTCAATGCTAAATAGGCAACTTTACCTTTAACAGGTTTGTTCCAAGCTAACAAAGCCACAGAAGATCAGACTTCTGCACCTGCAATTGGAGTCTCTTCTAAAATGGCCTTGCCATCTTAATCTGCAATGGGTGCCTAAGACTTCCTGGATTTGGCGGTCATTTCTTAGCATATTTTTGGTATATAGCTACGAGCCCATTATAAAACATGATGTTCTGGATTTTCCATAACTATTATGTAAGGTACTTGTTTCAGCTACAAGCCTATAACCAACATTTGTTAAGAAAGTGGCTTAAATTTTCATCTTCTTGCTGTATAGCCACTAGGCTATACATTAATTCCTTTGTATTACATTGAATTATTGATAGAAAATGTTGCTTTCGGTTTGTAGTTAAGCTAGGTTGTATTTATGTTTAATATTATTTAAAAGGGACTCAGAAAACTGGTAAGTTCACTGCATTTCTTGACAATCATTTTTCCCCCAAACTTATTTCTGGTTTACAAGAATAAATCAGTGGCTCAATCTCAAAAGACCTTGTAGTCGAGTCTATAGATAGATTAAGTGCTTGAGACCATAAGAATTTGACAACGTCAAAGAAGAAGTACCGGTTCCTGTTCATTTCATTTCATTTCATTTCAGTTTCACTGCTCTTTATGATTAAACAGGTACCCGAAAGTATGCAATGCAAGCAAATAAACACCTGCAGGCTGCAAGCAAATATTGCATTCTTATATTCAGTTGCTTTAGTAATTTCTGTCAAAACTGTGTGAGTTACACAGATAAGGGGTTCAAAACCAGGCCAGATTGGAAATATCATTAAATAGCAATATTTAAATCTCAACTTTAGTCATTTTAATGGTCCTTTTCCAAAACTTATTGGCTCACTCAACAGTTAAAGGCATCTCGATCTCTCTAAAGCCAACTTTTTATGAGTTGTTCCATATGCGCTTGGAAACCTCTCTGAGATGAAGCATCTTGATCTTTCAAAGCTGCTCTAAGTAACATTTCTCCTCTTATTATTGGCTTTATTGTACTACCGTATATTCGTCCGTGTTGTTCTTCTATGATCCTGTAGCTAAGTTCTTTGATAAACCTTCCTTGAGTACTATCAACATTGCTCCTCCCAGTATTTGGGTCAACTTTATCAAGAGGATCCCTTCCATATCAATTATGCCTCTACATTAATGTAACTTATGGCTACATTTTCTGCTTTATGCAATTTTACCTCATCTATTACTGCCCTTCATCTCGGAGAAAATGGTATCAGTTCTTCATATGATTTCATACATGATTTCTTAAAGCTATAAAGTACTTCCATCATAACATGCAACTAAATTAGGAGTATACTATAGTTTGAAAAATTAATTTTATCGATCCCATAAATGCACCGTATTCAACTTAAAAATCGACCGAAAAAACGAATCACAAAGCTCGCAAAGGTTTAAAGGATCCTCATAATTCCAAGTTCCAACTAATTCAAAGAAAGAGAGCAAGAATTTGTTCTTTCTTGGCCAAATGTACGAGAAATATGAAGTACATGTTTCATGCAAATGGTTCATGTCCTAGACTCCTAGTGTAGCTCTGTTTAGTATATAGTATACATTTATCATACATTTTTTAATTAGCCTAGTTTTATTTGAAATAAGCCTAGTTTTTGAGTAACACACATCTTACCGTTTGTAAATTTTTTAAACTGAATGTAACAGTCGATAATAAATGTAAACAGGGACATTTGAAAAGAAAGGAATCTTGAACATTTCCCTTCCCGGTAAATATAGTCATCACATTTCTGCTCCACACCTCTGTAAACATACCCCCTTTCGATCAACATGCATTTATATACATATTATGCTGTACATATCTGAAATTTATTGAACCCCAATACATTTACATATTTATCTTTCTTTTTAACTATATTGTACAAGTGTAGGTGTGTGTTGCAGGAGAGTATTCAAGAAAAAAAATGAGAAAACCAGTAAAAGCTCAGGAGGGTGTAGACACACCGAATCTTAGAAGGTCGAGTAGGGTTCGTCGTAGTTTTGTCGTTTTTTCGCCGGGAAATGATAAACAAGTGACAAGAAAAAACCCCATTGGAAGATGTGAGAATGTGAAGAGAAAGCATGAGTCTTTGCAAGTTAAACATGAGCCAGAAGAGCCTCTCTTTTCCCCTTTTGGTAACACCCTAACCCCCCCTGTTTATGTCTTACATGAGAGAGAGAGAGAAAAGGAGAGGGAGAGAGAGAGAGAGAGAAGGAGAGGGTGGGGAGAGGGAGAGAGAGATAGAGAGGGAGGGAGTGAGAGAGAGAGATAGAGAGGGAGGGAGTGAGAGAGAGGGAGGGAGGCAGGAATGGAGAGAGAGGGAGGGAGGGAGAGGGAGGAAAAGAGAGGGAGAGGGAGGGAGGGAGGGAGGGGGAGAGGGAGAGAGAGAGAGGGAGGGAGAGGGAGGGAGGGAGAGAGAGAGGGAGGGAGGGGGAGAGGGAGCGAGGGGGGGAGGGGGAGAGGGAGCTAGGGGGGGAGGGAGAGAGAGAGAGAATTTGAAAAAAATGTTGTTTTTCTAAATGTAGTAGCTAATGCCAGATAGCCTAATAGCACTGTATAACATATTTCCGATTATTGCAAATTATGTTGGTTGCCGTATTTTTGGTTAGATGCCAGTAATATGTTTGGAAGGGTAAAGGGCTCTTTAGAAGTGATGATTTTATTTGATAACTGATCTATATAATCATATTAGTGAAATGAATTTGTGATAATGGTTCCATGATTTTGTTTTTTTGTAGGTCATGAAATGCTTGTGTCTTTGGAAGTTGATCATGAGCAACAGGAACCCCACCTAGCCCCTTCTGGTAAAACCCCCTTTACTGATCTCTACAAATAAGTGTGTGTGTGTGTTGTGTTAACATAATGCAGTAGCTAATAGCCTCCATGGCTTGTGCTGTGTGGCACTCGTTTGCTATCCAGGAGTGTTCTTTTGTCTTATGGTTAGTGTTACATGGTAGATTGCTTACTAAAGACAAAAATATTGATTGTGGATACACTGTTAATCCGAATTGTGTTTAATATCGTAGTAACCCCGAAACTTTAGAGCATCTTCTATCTTCGTGTCCCATAACATATCTCCTTATACGTAGCTGTGCTATTCCTTTAACTCTTAATTGGGTGGATTGGCTGTGCGTTCTTTCAGCAGAGCATTTCAGGTGTTAAACAACAAGTTAATTGCTTATATATATCAGTGCTGGTATATATTTTTTGGCAGGAACGTAACAATCGAGTCTTTAGTAAACTGCGGACTTCTGATCAGTTAATTGGTGTGATGAAGTCTATCTTTCGTGAGAAGCTGTTCTCTTGCACTAAATTTCAAAAATTAGCTGCTAGAGACCCCCAGTTTATTCATCTACTGCACTACAGCCAGAGTTGGTTATTGTCTGTTTGTAGTAGTTGTGTAGTCTGTTTATTACTATGTAGTGGGAACTACTTGTCTGGTTGACCTCTAGATTCTAGCTAGTGGTAGTTTTGCTTGGTAGTGAGCACTTTTCCCTTTGGTTCTTACACGGGATATGCCCCTAGATATTTGTATGTTTTTTTCGTTAATTTAATATCAGTTAGCAAAAAAAAAGATGTTGTGATAATAACTTGTGGTAAACATTATGCTCTTCAGTATTTCCTTGATGAATCTCTTCTGTTTATGCACGTATATGTTTTACACAATTATGCATTTTGTTGGTTCCCATTTTTTTGAGAAGCCCCTTTTATATGTTAGGAATGTATGCCATTAGTTAGTTCTAAAAGGCAAATGGTTATTTAGATGTATACTCCTAACCACAGGGTAATGGCTTTGTATGAGAAACGATCCATCTTTAAAAGTGAGTTGTAGAGTACAATGGAGTTGTGATTTTGATAATGTTACATGATTTTGTGTCTTGTAGGTCATGAAATGAACAAGTCTTTGGAAGCTGAACATGAGCAACAAGAACTCCCACTGACCCGTTCTGGTAAGTGGTAAACCCCCTTTCCCTTTTTGATCCCTCATAAATATAAATGTGGATATTGAGAATAATGTAACCTCTGGACGTAGTAGCTAATAGCCGTATAGCAATGTAAAATATAAAAGTTTAATAAGGCAAAGTTTGGTTATATATTCTTGTATTGGAAATAATGATTTAGAATATTTACTTGTATCAATCCTGTATTTAGTGGCTATAGATCTACATTTGACAAATATGTTTCACACTGATCTAAAATACTGTTGGTTACCAATGTTTTAGTTATAGATACCTTCAATATGTTTAGATTGTATGCCATCTGTTAGTTTTGGAAGGTAAATGGCTATTTAGAAGTATACTTTGATTAATATAATATGACTAGCCCCAAAATTATGTTTTGATAATATGGTTACTTGATTTCTTTTCTTTTTTTTGGGCTAAGCTGGTTACTTGATTTCTTGTAGATCATGAAGTTCCACCTGTAGAAACTAGGGGTGAGGTACCAGTAGTGGAGCTTCCTCTTTCTCCAGAGGAAGAAAAGCCTAAGTTCGACCTTCTTTTCCTGCTTGAACATGCAGTGAAACCAAATTCTTGTGAAGAAATTTCACCTGAGGATCGTCAACATCTGGTTAATGCAGCATCTGTTTTGAAATCTCAGTTGGTGGCTCGTCTTACAAGTTCTGCTGACAATTTGAGGACCGAGGACATGATTGATCTTTCTAATAGGTGTTTCAGGGCAATAAGAGAATTAGGGGATGACTATCGATCTTTTAACAAGGATGTTTTTAAATTTATTTCACAACACCAAGAGCTAGAATTTGCTGTTAAAGATGTGGAAAATTGGAATGAGGGGGACTTGAGGGCTCGTTATAGTCATCAAGAGCAGCTTGTGTCCGATCTGACAGAGAAATTATTCAGTGCTCAGGATGAACTGTCTAGGGCTATGAGTCATGCAGAATATATAAAATTTAAAAAAGATGAGCTGACATCGGCATTACTTGAGGTTACAGAGGAGTTGTCTAGGCAAGAACAGAAAATTGAGAATTTGACAGTAGAGAGAGATAAATGCAAAGACGCTCAGTTTCAACTTGGATTTGAACTCAAAAAATTGGACGCTGAGAAAGAGGAGGCTCGTGTGGCATTTGAGGCGATCAATTCTCAGTATGATGCTGCAAAAGAAAAATTTAAGAGAATGAGTATTTTCTTGCGGCAGTTGGTAAGGAGGTAATGTGATAACTTTATTAAATGTCCGAAAAACTATTATAAGCTTTCTGATTATATATTAGGGATGAGGGATGGTTGAAATTTTACATTTTCATTTATTGGTTTTGGGTTCATTTCTTTTTCCGATAGTCACTGTTGTTTCCATATATGCCTTTGTTATTTTTTACCTGGTCACTAAGCACTCTGCACAGTGCACACACTTGAAAGTTCCATTATGCCTATATGTGGTATTTGCGTTGATTTGAAAACGTCCAATGTAAGACTTGTTTAGCTGCATCAATAAATAAAAATTATGTAAGCTAAATTATCTAAGCAAAATTGCCCCCAAAATGAAGTGTTTTTCTTTTCCAATATAGTAACAAGCATACCTCCCCAATAGTTGTATCTTTCTTACCCCTGCAGAACAGCTTCACAGCCGAACAAAGAATTATCTGCTCAAAGAATTTAATGGGTCTTAGAGAGGTAATATAGGCATAGCTCCAGACACAATGAACTATATTGAGGCAGACACTTAGACTCTACATTACGAGTCTATGTGCAAGCAAAAGCATGCACATTTGCTGTGCACTTCTAATGATTATAAGAGTACCAGGAGAGAAGCTCTTTGTTAGAGCATGAATGATTTTTAAGGTTTAATAAATCAGCTTTCGACTTGGGCAGTTCACTTACAGACAGTGATTTCATGTTTGACCAAGTTTTTACAGAAAAAAATGTAACAAGCCTCTGTAGCCAGACAAGAAGCTTGGTTTCTTGCAAAATGTCCCTTAATATATTAAAAAGGTTTGAATGATTATTGGATGAGCCATGTCACTTGAAATTTATCCCCCCCTCCCCCGTGATGAAATTTGTTAAATTCAATAGCCTAAGCCTGATGCGGAAATTGTTAGATACCATGCTTGACCTACACTTCTAGTCAGCTACAGAATAGTAATTTTTCCGATGAGATCATATAGAAAAGTAGTAGTGGTGATAAAACATACTGAGAATCTATAAACACCAGAGAATAAGATTAGTTTTACACCAAGAAGATGTATATCATGTTTCGCTATGAGAGGTTACTATTTGGCTTTTACAGATCACTTGCTGATCCCAGGAATGTGTGAGTAATTGACTTTCTGTAATTGACCACTCCCAATAAAAAAATGGTTATTACCTGCTGATGTTGTGGAAGAGATTGTATAGTCTCGACTACTGGCAATCTATAAGCCTTTGACAAAGCGACAGCCATATGGCCTTTTAATTTTTGGAGAGTGGTAAAGCTTCTTGGAATTTTTATTCGGATGTTCTATATTAGTGGTTCCTTGTACTATATATGTATATTTGTATGAGGGTTCGTATCTAGCATTTGAAGCAAGAGACAAATAGACAGTTCAAATTTTGTATACTCTAACAAGATAATTGCAGGTGCTGTTTCAGCATGATACTTATTGGCTATTAAATTTCAATTCTATAGTTACTGTACTCCCAATAATTTACTTTTTTTAGTAAATTATTTGTTATTTGAATGTAGAACGGGGGATGCTTAAAGTTTGTACTTTAACAATTGCAAATGTTGTTGACTTGAAGGTTGAAGAATAAGTTGCAGTAATATAAATTTTCCGGTTAAATTATACATATAAGATAAGCTGTTTAATCATTGTACAGTAACATTCAATTCTTTATCGCACACTTATATATTGGCAAGGTTCAACTTCAGGAAAGAAATCTTACCGATTTTGACATCCTAAGTGACAACTTTTTAAAATTGCTTTCTGCTTCTGGCTTGCTTCTTGTTATGTGAAAGATAGTTGTATTTGCAGACCCCCTGCAAATCAGGCTGCTGAACCTTCAACTACTAGCTTCTATAGTGCTGAATTGGCCGCTGCATCTGCAACTTCAACAGGTATATTCCCAACTAAGCAACGAAAAAAGGTCTTCCATTTGCTTTCAAGTTTCTTTTTTGATGTACATCCTTTTTACCTGAGAGTATATTACTTGAGACTATAAGTGAACATGTCTATTGCAATGAGTTTAAATGAACATGTGTTTTCATGTTGACATTATTGCAATGCTCAACTTGAAAGACTACCCTCTTGGTATGCAAAATGCAGCCTTCGCTTTTCTTGCAGTTTCTAGCTTGCCTGCTATTACTTTATTATTCAGATCTGACTTTGGATTCGTCACACTACCCAGTGTCACCTCGACCAGTCTGTATTGGAGTTTCTTTTGAAAACCAAGCTTATGGACCAGCATTTGGTGTCTCTTCTGAAATGACCCCGCCATCTGCAAGGCAATCCTGGTTTTATGATCTATCTCTAAACATGTTCTTGGTATATAGCTACTAGTCTACATTTAAAATTCTTTCAGCATTATAATGATGAGGCATTAAAATATTTTGGATCTGCATTAGCATAAAGTAGTGTAGCTAGGTTCATTCAGATAACTACAAATTACTAGAAGTGACTTGGAAATATATCTGGGAAGTTTACTGCATTATTCTTAATAAATTTAGTTATGTTTTACGAAATTGACTCGTACTCAAAGAACCCTCAAGTTAATGAACTATCTATATGACTCTTTGCATATGAGTATTTTTTTTGAAGTGTTTCATTGTGACTGATGAGATTTAAGGGATTACAAGTGGTGAGATTGATTTTATGACGGAAGAAAATTTATGAATTTTGTCATGACGACATTGGGCTTGTGTTTCTTGCTTTCAGTATAACTTGTGTTTTCTGCAACCATTAAATGTATATATTAGTTGGACACTATCAGATCCTATTGTTACATAATATTTAACAGTTATCAACTTTTCTCTGTACTTGCAGTAGCAGAACCTCAACAGCAAGCGCATGACTGAGAGAGAATATGCTGATCTTGGTGGCATGTCCAAGCAGTTTATCATATGTTCTTAAAGACATTTGTTGACTGTAATAGACTTTGATGTGCATTGTCATTATCTTCTGCTATTATAATGTTCCAGGTTGTGTAGACCCTGTCACTTGATGTTTTTCGGGGTTAATAATAGGGTATTGGACATCCTGTTGACGAATTGTGTAATGAAATTTGTAGTTCCCGGGGAATGGGGTACCAGTCCCATATCTAGCAAAGTAGAACTCTGTCTTGCATTTAGGGTGGTGATTTAACGTTTATTTGAATCAATGCCGATATGGATAGAATGAGCACAATATTTCAGGTTTTTTGTGCATTTTCTTGATAATTTGATGAAATTTCTTGTGAAATCCATTTTTGGTTTTACATTTTCCTTCAATGATCTTCTCCTTCTGGTCCTCACAAAGCTTTATAAACAAGCCCTCCATAGGTTGAAGACTTCATTGATGGAATTGAACAATAAAGTTGTAATAGGACAATAAAAATGATCAAACTTTAAAGATATAAAAGTTTTTATTAGATTTTAGGGGCGTGCACGGTTCAGTTCGGCTCGGTTTTTACCAAAAACCGTTACCGAACCGTGTATGTCGGTTCGGTTTCTAGCTATTAATCGTAACTGAACCGTTCGGAACGGTTATTTTCGGTTCGGTTAATCGTTTATCGGTTTCGATTTTTTTTTAAAATAATTATTTAATATAATACTAAGAATATTTATAGACGTTATTTAATATAAATCTAAGAAAATTAATTGTTTAGTATATTGTAACAAACAAGTAGCATCGTTAAATGAGGGATTCGTATTGATAAATTAATAGAGCTATAATATGAATGATGTTAGATATATTTGATAATGTCATGGCTAATATGTTTTATGTTTAGATTTCAGATCTTATTTGAACAGAACAAATCAGTACTTAACTGATCAGTACTTATACTGGAAGTCAGAACTTAAGGGATATCAGTACTTATGTTATCAGGAGATAGATATCAGAACTTAAGTGCTGAAGGACGATCAGATAAGGACAGTAGCTGATTAAAGTTAAGAAGATCAAGATAAACATAAGAAGAGATATGCATGAAGAAGGAATTCCGTGAAGAATGGAATACTTGGAATAGAAGATATCTGATTGATATATTTTAGAAAGCAGAATTATATTCCATATCAATTAGCGAATATCTTGTAACTGTGTAGTATATAAACACAGACATAGGGTTTACACTATAAGTGTTATCATTATCGAGAATATTATTTAATATAACTCTAGCAGCTCTCGTGATATTTTGTTCATCACTGAGAGATAACAGTTCCAGATTGTAACAGAGTTTATTGTTTAAATAAAGTTTGTTTTCTGTTACATAAGTTCTTGAAGTTTGATTTGATTGTAATAAACACTGTATTCACCCCCTCTACAGTGAAAGTGTGACCTAACAAGTGGTATCAGAGCTTTCTGTTAACACACATACAGTTAAAGATCCAAACACAATCATGTTTGACACAGAAACTCCAACTAAGCCTACCAAAACTGAGGAATCATCAAAGACATCAACTCAGAGTCGATATGAGACTATCATAGTTCCCATATTGAGACCATCTGAATATCCCATATGGAAGGTAAGGATGACCATGTTTCTGGAAGCAACAGATCCAGAATACCTTGATAGAATCAAGGAAGGGCCTCACAAACCTACCAAGCTCGCTGTTGTAGTTGCAGGTGAAGCAGCAATGACCGTACCAAAGGAAAAGAATGATTACACTGCTGAAGATATAGCATCTATTGCTAAGGATGCCAAGGTACGTCACTTATTGCATAGTGCCATTGATAATGTAATGTCAAACAGGGTAATCAACTGCAAGACTGCTAAGGAGATATGGGATGCACTGGAGACAAGGTGTCAAGGAACTGAAACAGTTAAGAAGAACAGGAAGACAATACTCACTCAAGAGTATGAACACTTTGACTCTAGGACTAATGAGTCATTGACTGATGTATATGATAGATTTGTCAAACTCTTGAATGACTTGTCATTAGTAAATAAGGAGTATGATCTTGAAGATACAAACCTCAAATTCCTGTTAGCTCTTCCTGAATGTTGGGATTTGAAGGCAACAACAATAAGAGACAACTACAATCTTGATGAAACAACTCTTGATGAAATCTATGGAATGCTCAAGACTCATGAACTTGAGATGGAACAAAGAAGCAAGAGGAAAGGAGGAAAGTCAAGGACAGTTGCTCTCAAGGTTGAAGAGGAATCCCCCAAACCACCTTCCTCAAAGAAAGATAAGGGTAAAGCTCTTATCATAAAATCTGATACTGAGTCATCAAGTTCTGAGAGTGATGATGACTCAGATTCTGAAAGCTTGCCTGAAACTGATGCTGATGAGGAGATGATGAAGCTGTGTGCTCTTATGGTGAAAGGAATCACAAAGATTGCATACAGGAAGTTCAGGAAGGGAAAGAAGTTTTCCAGGAAAGGCATAAGTTCTGATAAGAAGAATTTCAGAAGATCTGAAGGAAGAGGAGGAAAGTCTGACAGAGGAGATTACGCTAATGTTAAATGTTATAATTGTGGTGAGAAAGGCCACATATCTCCTGATTGCAAGAAAACCAAGAATGACAAAGGCAAAGCTCTTGTCACAAAGCAGAAAAGCTGGACAGACACCTCAGACTCTGAAAGTGAGGAGAACTATGCATTGATGGCAAATGCTGATAAATCAAGTTCTGAGAGCAGTTCTGAAGCTGCTGAAACAAAGGTACCTCAGACTACTTATGCTTTTCATACTGATGATATTAATGAGTTGAGAAGATATCTTAAAACCATGTTTGTTAGTTATAGAGATCAAACTTTAACATGTGAAAGATTAACTTCTGAAAATCTTGCTTTTAAGAAAAGAAATGATTTCTTAGAAAAAGAGTTAGTCATGTTTCATCAAACTCAGCAGGATAGAGATAATGCTTTTTATGTTAGGGATGAAGTGCTAAAAATGAATGAATCTCTAAAAACTGAGTTAGAAAAGGAGAGAGAGATTATCAGAACTTGGACTAACTCTGGCAAAACAACTCAAAATTTGCTAAGCAGTGAAAACTGGAAAGAGGGCTTAGGCTATGGAGAAAATAAAAAAGGAACTGTAGAAATTAAGCCTGTTGATAAGGAAAAGCCGAAGTTAAAACCTGTTAAGTTTGTAACTGAAAAATCCGAAAATGAGAAATCAGAAGTTAAAAAGAAATTAGCTTCTGACAAACTAAAACAGGAAAAGACAGCTGAAGTTAACATAGACTTAATGACAAAGAAGCAGCTTAAGCATAAGCTGAAAGATGTTAAGAATGCAAACAAGGTAAAATCACCTAGGAAAAACAGGAATGGAAAGGAAGGTGTGAATAAAAGCAATAACTATAAATCTGTTCCTGATGCTCCTAGGAAAGCATGTCATAACTGTGGAAGTTCTAACCATCTGGCTTCTTTTTGCAGGAAGAATAAGAATATTAACTCCTTATCTACAAAGTCAGGAGTTAAGAGTCAGTCTGTTAGATACAAACCACAAAATCCTTGTTTTCATTGTGGTAGTTTATGGCATTCCATTTATACTTGTAAGGAATATCATAGTTTGTACTATGATTATTATCAAATAAAACCTTCTTTAAAGAAAGTTTATGTTGTTCCTTCTAGTATAAGTTCTGATAAGAAAACTGTTAACATAAAATCTGATGTTAAATCCGCTGCAAATGTTAACAAACCTAAAAAGGCCAAAGGATCCAAGCAAGTCTGGGTCCTTAAAACTAATAATTAGTGGTCTTTTTGATTGCAGGGCAACAGGAAAAATATTTTAGTTCTGGACAGTGGATGTTCAGGACATATGACTGGAAATAAGGCCCTGCTATCAGACTTTGTGGAGAAAGCTGGCCCAAGTGTTTCTTATGGAGATGGCAACATTGGAAAAACTTTGGGATATGGCAATATCAATCTTGGGAATGTCATTATTAAAGATGTAGCTCTGGTCTCAGGACTTAAACACAACTTACTGAGTATAAGTCAAATCTGTGACAGAGGTTATCATGTTGATTTCTTTGCAGAACATTGTGAAATAGTTAGTAAATCTAAAGGAAAAATTGTTCTGAAGGGATTCAGGCGTGGTAACATTTATGAAGCTAAGCTTTCAACAAGTTCTGATGGTTCTGCAATCTGTTTAGTGAGTAGAGCCTCAACTGAAGAAAGCTGGAATTGGCACAAGAAACTCTCTCATTTAAACTTCAACAAGATAAATGAACTGATCAAGAAAGATCTTGTGAGAGGACTGCCAAAATCAGTGTTTGTTCCTGATGGTCTTTGTGACTCATGTCAGAAGGCTAAACAAAGAAAATCTTCGTTCAAGAGCAAGACTGAATCATCAATTCTTGAGCCTTATTATCTGCTTCATGTTGATCTATTTGGTCCAGTGAATGTCATGTCTATTGCAAAGAAGAAATATGCGTTGGTCATAGTAGATGAGTTCACCAGATACACATGGGTGTATTTCTTGCACACAAAAAGTGAAACTGCATCTATCCTGATTGATCATGTCAAACATCTGGATAAATTGATCAAAGATTCTGTGAAAATTTTGAGGAGTGATAATGGCACTGAATTCAAGAATTTGATAATGGAAGAGTTCTGCAAAAATCATGGAATAAAGCAGGAATTTTCTGCTCCTGGAACTCCACAGCAAAATGGAGTTGTTGAAAGGAAGAATAGAACTCTAATTGAAGCTGCACGAACAATGCTTGAAGAAGCAAAGCTTCCAACCTATTTCTGGGCTGAAGCTGTGCAGACTGCTTGTTTTACTCAAAATGCAACACTCATTAACAAGCATGGAAAAACACCATATGAGATGGTGAAGAACAAGAAGCCAAATCTCAAATACTTTCATGTATTTGGATGTAAGTGTTTTGTTCTCAAGACTCATCCTGAACAGCTATCCAAGTTTGATCTAAAAGCTGATGAGGGAATCTTTGTAGGATATCCACTTTCTACAAAAGCCTTCAGAGTCTATAATTTGAGAACAAAAGTGGTCATGGAATCTATCAATGTCTCTTTTGATGACAAGAAGATCACTGGACTTGAAGATTGCATTGATCATGATAAGCTGAGATTTGAAAATGAAGATTCATATTCTGATATCTCAAGTCCTGACAGTCTAAGTCCTGATACTGTAAATTCTGATGGATTAAACTCTGATGTTATTGAAACTGTGGTGACTACGTCAAAGGAAGATGCACCAATGCAGGGGGAGCATACTCAAGATATTATCACATCTCAAGAAGCATCAGAACATACATCTGGCTCTTCAAATTCTGATTCGTCAAGTTCTGATAAGCCAAGTATTGACAGTGCTGAAAATCTAAATACTGAAGGATCCAACTCAGAGAGCATAGTTTCAGGGGGAGCATCAGAAAATGAAACCGAAGACAGCATGAATCATGGGGGAGCATCCAGTTCTAGAGAAAATCTTCCATCTGCAAGGAAGTGGACAAAATCACATACACCTGATTTAATAATTGGAAATCCTGAGGCAGGTGTCAGAACTAGAACAGGTACTTCGAATGAATGTCTTTACAATTCTTTTCTCTCTCAGTCTGAGCCAAAGAAAGTGGAAGAAGCTCTTCAAGATGCTGATTGGGTGCAAGCAATGCAGGAAGAGTTGAATGAATTTGAAAGAAACAAAGTCTGGACCTTAGTGCCAAGACCCAAGAATAGATCGGTTGTTGGTACAAAGTGGGTATTCAGAAACAAAACTGACAGTGATGGCATAATTGTAAGGAACAAGGCAAGGCTGGTTGCAAAAGGATATTCTCAACAGGAGGGAATTGACTATGATGAAACATTTGCTCCAGTTGCTAGGTTAGAAGCCATAAGGATATTCATGGCTTATGCTGCTCACAAAAAGTTTACTGTCTTTCAAATGGATGTGAAAAGTGCTTTTCTCAATGGAGAATTGGAAGAGGAAGTATATGTTGAACAACCTCCAGGCTTTGTAGATTCCAAACATCCAGATTATGTCTACAGGCTTGATAAAGCACTTTATGGACTTAAGCAAGCTCCTAGAGCATGGTATGAGACTTTAGCTCAGTTTCTTCTGGAAAGTGGATTCAACAGAGGAACTATTGACAAAACATTGTTCTATCTCAACCATGGCAAGGACTTACTTCTGATCCAGATTTATGTTGATGATATTATTTTTGGGTCTCCAAATGACAAACTTTGCAAAAAGTTTGCCAACCTAATGCAGTCAAGATATCAGATGAGTATGATGGGAGAACTTAGTTATTTTCTGGGTCTTCAAGTCAAGCAGAGTGAAGAAGGAACTTTTATTTGTCAATCTAAGTACACCAGAAACTTGCTGAAGAAATTTGGAATGCAAGACTGTTCAAGTGCATCCACTCCCATGGCCACTGCAACAAAACTGGATAAGGATACTGGTAATTCAGTAGATATTACTGATTACAGAGGTATGATTGGCTCACTTCTCTATCTAACTGCTAGTAGACCAGATATCATGTTTGCTACCTGTCTTTGTGCAAGATTTCAAGCAGATCCAAGAGAACCTCACTTAACAGCTGTAAAAAGAATCTTTAAGTATCTTAAAGGAACAGCTGATCTAGGATTATGGTATCCTAGAGAATCAGATTTTAAATTAATAGGTTACTCAGATGCAGATTTTGCAGGTTGCAAAATTGACAGGAAAAGCACAAGTGGTAGCTGCCAATTTCTTGGAGGCAGGTTGGTTTCTTGGTATAGCAAGAAACAAAAGTCAATTTCCACATCAACTGCAGAAGCAGAGTATATTGCTGCAGGAAGCTGCTGTGCACAGATTCTCTGGATGAAGAATCAGTTACTAGATTATGGGTTAACGTATTTCAAAATCCCTATTTACTGTGATAATCAAAGTGCTATTGCTATGACAGGTAATCCAGTTCAACACTCTATGACAAAGCACATCAGCATCAGGTACCATTTCATCAGGGAACATGTGGATGAAGGTACAGTGGAATTGCATTTTGTTCCCACAGATCAACAAGTAGCAGATATCTTCACAAAACCACTGTGTGAAGCTACCTTTTCAAAATTGGTAAATGAACTTGGAATGATTTCAGGTTCTTTCTCTAAATCTGCTTAAACTTGTTCTATGTTATCAGACTTTATGATCAGTATTTACAGAATTAATCTCTTTGTATATTCTGTGCATTAATTGATAAATGTCTTTAAGTACTGACTGTTGTCTGATATATGTTTCTAAACTCTGATAAGTGATATGTCTGTTTCAGTAACTATTCAATCCTATGAGGATAACTGTGCTAGATACTGACCTACTAGTCTTCAATAAACAAATGATCCCATGAAAGAAGTAATTATTTCTGTGGAAATCTTATGACACAAGCAAATTCTGATAACTGAGCTTAGTTAAGTTTACTTTGTATATCTTATTACTAAGTCCCAAATTAGAATAATGCTACTCATCTGTTTAAGTTCTGATTCTAGTAAAACTGCTGAATGTACTAAGTGCTGATAAACCTCACTTATCAAAAGAAAAAGAAAAGAATCAAAGAATAATATCAGGTACTCCTTTGAGATCTAGAGTAAAAATGTGAATGGGACGACCCAAGTGCATTGCTGGTATTAAGTAAATATGCATTAGAAAAGCAAAATATTTTTCTTGGTGACTGTTCACACTCTATGATTACTGGAGAAATACTCTGATAATAGCATAAATTCTAATAAACAGTCGTGACTCACTTACACTGAGAAGCCTCTGTAAAATAGAATTTCAAAAGATGCATAAAATTAGCACAAAAACAGTAGAGGTGAACTCATGCATGAACTCATTTATCAGTAGGTTTCAGGATAATGACAGTTCTTTAGCAAAATTTTAATTATGACTTATTTCTAAGATGTACTGAAGTAGATCAGACTTTACTCTTTGTCTGTTCTTTAGCTTAATGCACACACACATCACTCCATATGAATGATGAAATTTCTGTGGTGGTCTATGTTATTTTAGATAAACAGTCATTGTGTCACTTTTGCACAAATTCTGAGGACAAGTTCTAGTTACACGTTCTGATGATTAAGTTCTGACGTTCATAACTAAGAACTTGTATGAGTAATTACTAAGATAGATATTCTTTGTTCGAGTTAAGACATTATGTTCTGATGACTGTTAAGTTCTGGTATAGGTCTAAGTTCTGATTTTTCAGTCTAACCCTTTACTTGACTTATCTGTGAGTAAAATTTGGTAACAGTCTCAGATTAATTTCGAAATGTTGAAGTGGAAGATTAATAGTCTATGGTTAAAATATAATGGCACTCGTCCTTGAACAGTTCACTCTTGTTACATGTGCCCATTCCTTTTCCAATGACTGTTATTCTTTTTCAAAGTCTAGGGAGACGAGGTAGAATTAATTCTACCTGTCAGCATTAAATATCTTTGTGTCTCTTGGCATTCTCTTGCCTATATATGCAGCCACTTCACATTAGTCTTCTCATCACACTTGTATCACAAATTCAGTCTTGTTTTTCATTTACTATCACAAATGGCTGAATTTGGCTGGTTCTACAATTACGGTGATGAGACTGTGCATGTCTTTTTGAATGGAATTTCAACTCCCTACCCTATCACCAACATCCCTCACAATCTCTGGATTCAATTTCCAGAGGTTATCAAACGTGATCTGGTGGCCGTTCGAAGAGACCTTCACCTTCGTCGTATCCGTCAGCAAGAGCGAATCATTCGACTCGCTATCTTGTTCGTCGAAGATAGGAAGAGGAGGATGAATTAATCTCGTCTTCTTCCTGTTCTTCTTCATCCTCAGCTTTGTCAGGCTTCTTAGCTAGGACTAAAGCTGTTGACGTTAGGATTAGAAGCTTAGGGAAAATCTTGTATTGATGTAATTTCTATTTCATATATGTATTGACTTGATATATTAATGAAAACTGTTTTTACTTCAAGATTTTGTCTCTGAGTTATTTTATCTGTGTTGTTAAATCCTGCTTGATATTTAAGTTCTGATTCTTTGTCAGCACTTATTCATCGAAATTATCTAGGTCATTTTTAACATGATTCATTTTCAGAATATTAATGTTGCAGTGAAAAACAATTCAATCAGTGCTAACGGTTTCAATTTTGAATTAAATCTGTGTCTCTTGATAACTGAAATGGTTTTTCCTTGAATCAAGGCAACTGGATAAGTAATCATTCCTGTTTTCTCGAGCCCAGTAACTATCCGTTATTACTGCATGTCTGACAGGTGTCCAACGGTAACATTTTTTTCAGAGTATAAGAACAACAGAGAGAAGATTTCCTTAATCTTTTATTTTCTTTATACTTTATCTCTCTTCTTACTTTTACTCTCTTTCTCATTCTTTCTCACGTTGGTTTTTCATACAGACATTATCTCAAACACCTAACAGGCATACTTGAATTTCAATATTTTTTCACATGGCACCAAAGGATTTAATCATTGATGGAGCAAAGTTTGTTCCAAACAACTATGCTGCAATTCTTGATCATGCTGAAGCTCCATCTGAATTGCATTTTGTGCAAGATCTTCTTGCACATAGTGAGGTTGGGTACGCCTTAACTCAGCCTGAATTATTCTCAAGTCAACAAGTTCTGCGGTTCTGGAGGACTGGAGTTTATGATGATGGTGGTAAACGAGGAACTCCCAGTATTATCTTCCAAGTGGGTGATTCTTCCTATGTAGTCACTCCTGGTACAGTACGAAGAGCATTACATCTTCCAGAAGATTGTACTTTCTCTATACCAGAGGAATCAGAACTTCGGGGGTTAATGACTGATTTGGGATATGAAAAGAGTCTGACGAAACTTGGACAGTTGAAACGGGCTAATATCAGAAGAGAATGGAGTTTCTTCTTTGATTGCATCACCAAGGCTTTTGGCAACAAGTGTTCAAATTTTGATGCCATCCCAATTCTGAGTCAGCACATCGGGTATGCTATTATCCATCAAACTCATTTTGATTTTGCAACTGGAATAATTGGTTTTATTGGGGATAGGATGACAGAGGATCGAGATGTTGTTTATTTTGCTAGATTCTGTCAACTTATTTATACGTATTGTACTGCTGAACCCCAGTTAGTCAGCACTCAAACCCCACCTTTTAAGGTTGCAAAAAGGTACTTTAACGACCTGATAAATGCTGACACAAAGAAATCAATGGTGAGACAATTACAGATTCCTCAGTCTGTGAAACAGATTCTGGTAAATGCTGACCCAGCTACTTACAAATCTGTTTACTCAAATGTTCAACCAACTCACCATAACCAAAATCCATCAACCTCAGTCCCTACCTCTCATTCTACTCAACCTACCCTCAGAACTTATCTCAAATCCTATCTCTCCACTTCACAGAATGCTCAACCTTCTTCTTCAGCACCTACTGTGAAGCCTACATCCTCTAAGCCAAAGAGAACAAAGACTGTTCCTCAAACATCTCAGAAGAAGAGGAGGATTACTTTGAGAGATGAATCAGATTCTGAGGATCAGATTCCATCTTCAGAACCTATGATAGATGAAGCTGAGAAGGCAACTTCTCAGAAGGATTCTGCAATTGGGGGTTCTAGGCTTCTCAAGAGGCTTCGACGTATGACGGTTCCTGCAACTCCCAAGGAATCCAAATCAACAAGAAAGTACAAGAAACAGAGGGCACAGAGGCCAGTTTCAGATGATGAGGAGGAAGCAGCTAAGGAAGGGGATCAGGAATCTCTGATCTCACAAGACAAGGAATTTGCTCCAGTCACTTCTTCTCCATCAACTCCATCTCAGGAACCTGTATCTGACAAGGCTAATTCACCTTCTATATCTCTTGTTGATCCAGGCACAAGTGCTGAAATTGATATTCAGAACTTGGTTGTGCCTGACATACTTTTCTTAGAAGCTCCAACAGCAAATAATCCTTCCACAACACCTGTTACTGATGCTGTTCAAACTCCTGAGTTATCACTAACACCTTCTCTGTATCAAGATGATGATCAGATTTTAGGTGAGCATCAGGATATGGCTGTTGATCAGAACTTAGTATCAGATCAGCAATTAGAGGATGTTGAAGCCTCCATTGCTACTCATACAGTTGTCTTATCAGAAGATACTGATTCTTTAAGTTCTGATGCTGCAAATGTTGGAGATACTGGTGAAGCTGCTACAACTGTAGATGCTGATGCAGCAGGTCCTTCAGGACATACTCCTCCACTGACTCTTCCTAAGTCTGAACTGCTAAAGGAGTTTGTTATCAGGGATACACCAGTACCTTGGAGTGAAACTCCTGCAGGTCAGGAGTGGACTAAGGAATGGAACTCAGTTTCATGTGTTCCAAATGCTTTACATCTTGCTGAGCACTTGACTAAAGCTAATGAAATGTTACATTCTGATGATTTTAAAATCCAGCTTAGAGTCACTGCATTGAGTACTAAACATCTACAAGGTCTTCATTCCAACACTCATGCAGAGCTACACAAGATTCAGGAGAACTTTATTAAACAGGAACAAGTTTGGAAACTTGATAAGAAAAAGTTCTTCCAACCTACCATTGACAGGGTTGCTTATATTGAGAAAACTCAAGAGAAGCAACAAGCTCAGATTGATCAAATTCTGACAAATCAAGCTTCTCAGCAATCGCAACTTACTGAAATCCAGACCTCAGTGGAACTACTTATCTCTCTTTTATTACCTGCTGATGCCAAAAAGGGGGAGAAGGTAATTAAGTCCAAATGCAAAACCAACAAGTCACTGCAAGGAAAGGATGATGGAAAAGATGACCAAGGAAACTCTGGAATGGGTAGTGGTCATAGTCAAGGTAGAAGGTTTACATCAAGACAAGCTAGTCACAGAACAAGTTCTGATACTGGGAAAAGAATAAGTTCTGCTGCTGGTAAAAGGATAAGTTCTGATGAACTTCTAGATCTTGATGAGGAAATGTCAAGACAGTTATTTCTTCAAGAAAATCCAGGGATGGACTTGGAAAGTTTAAAGGAAGAAGAAGCCAGACTTAAATCAGAGAAAGTCACATCTAAATCTGAAGCTTCTGGTAAAAAGTTACTTCCAAAACCTAAAGGCATTGTGATCAAAGAAAGGATACATACTGAAGAAACTTTGGCTAGATCACAACCACAGATAGATCCAAGATCCAAAGGTAAAGAAAAGGTTGGTGAACCTATCAAGCCTTATGTACCTCCTGAGGAAGAAGAAATTACTGATGGAAAAGATAATCTTGCTCTGACTTCAAGAAAAGTTCTTAAAACAACCTCTGACATGGCTCAAGTTGTTCAGAGTCAAGAAATTGTAAGTTCTGATATTCAAAAGAAGCAAGTAACCTCTGACAGTGCTCAAGTTAACTTGATATCAGAAAATAAATCTAAAACACTCCTACCAGGATTCACTAAAGCAAAACAGACTCAATCTTTGAAGACTACTTCAAGTGGTTTTGAAGCAAGAGTAGTTACTGGAAAGGAAACTAGAGATAAAACTGGATTGGGAAGTGCTGATGAAAGAAGAGTACACAACACTACCGATGATCCAACTTCCTTGAGTGAACCAGGTATTGGAGCAACTCCTGAGAGATTGAATCAACTAGAATCTGTACAGATGGTTTACCATACTTACTTGAAAGAATACATCATGTTGTATTTCATGACAGATGGTAGGGTTTATCATATAAGACAAAATGCCATTCCGTTGAAGTATTTTGAAGAATTGGAGCATGTATTGTTCTTACTTCAAGTGGATGACAGAATAACAGAGACTGCTGCAAACTACTTAAAGGAACAGATTCAGAGACAGAAAAGACTTTATTCTGTTAAGTCTGACAGCAGATATGTTCCAAAGTACAGAAATCACAATGGTGATATTGTTGATATGAAGCCTAATACTGCACAGATCAGAACATATCTTGGTATTAAGGGGCTTGAATTCAATCTAGAGTCTAATAAAGCTTATGTCATAAGACTAGATCGGGAGTTGAGAAAAGCAAAGATTAATGATCTCAGAGCTGCAATATTTCAAACTGGTGAAGATACTGCAGAGCTTAAAGATGTCAAACGGAGAATGATTGATGAACTCAGATATGCTGAGAAATGTTTGTTGAAGAATTATCTCAGAACAACTCCTGACATCAGAGAGATCAGAAAATGATGAAACCAAGTCGAAGATCTACAACTGCTTAAATTCTGATATTTATACAGATTGAAGTTGTTATCAGAAGTTGAATTGGTAAAAACTTTAAGGACTGTAAGTTGTAGTTATCTTGTCTATTTCTCATGTATTTGTACTTAATGTTTTTGACATCATCAAATATCTGTTAAACTTGTATATTTTGTTAATTTACAAGTTGGGGGAGATTGTTAGATATATTTGATAATGTCATGGCTAATATGTTTTATGTTTAGATTTCAGATCTTATTTGAACAGAACAAATCAGTACTTAACTGATCAGTACTTATACTGGAAGTCAGAACTTAAGGGATATCAGTACTTATGTTATCAGGAGATAGATATCAGAACTTAAGTGCTGAAGGACGATCAGATAAGGACAGTAGCTGATTAAAGTTAAGAAGATCAAGATAAACATAAGAAGAGATATGCATGAAGAAGGAATTCCGTGAAGAATGGAATACTTGGAATAGAAGATATCTGATTGATATATTTTAGAAAGCAGAATTATATTCCATATCAATTAGCGAATATCTTGTAACTGTGTAGTATATAAACACAGACATAGGGTTTACACTATAAGTGTTATCATTATCGAGAATATTATTTAATATAACTCTAGCAGCTCTCGTGATATTTTGTTCATCACTGAGAGATAACAGTTCCAGATTGTAACAGAGTTTATTGTTTAAATAAAGTTTGTTTTCTGTTACATAAGTTCTTGAAGTTTGATTTGATTGTAATAAACACTGTATTCACCCCCTCTACAGTGAAAGTGTGACCTAACAAATGACTATCGAGTAAGGGCAAGTGCAAGTAAATGACTATCATGATCCATGTACAGGCCCAATAACAAAAGGTTTTAAAATTCTTATATAAATTTGGCAAGTATCATATACTCGTATTTGTATAAAATAGATAAGTAAATAAATATATATTAAAATTTTAAAATAATATTAGCGGTTCGGTTTTAAGGATTAAACCGTAACCGTTACCAAACCGTCCGGTCGGTTCGGTTTGGCTACGGTTTTTTTCGCTTTTTGTCGATTTCGGTCTTTTTCCATGCGGTTTTTCGGTTTTTCGGTCCGATTTTGATTTTTCGGTTTTTGTTTGCTCACCCCTATTAAATTTGGAGAGAATTGCACAATACACCCTTAACTTTGACCAAAATTCAAAGTTGTATACTTATTTTGAACAATTGCAGATTGCATCCCATTTTTTTAAAACTCGTTTCACGTTGTACCCCTTTTGTAATTTTTCGTCAAATATGACCGTTAACGTTAGTCAATGGGGGTAATTTAGTACTTTCATAAGTAAAACATACTTACATCTTTGAGAGAATTGTATTTTGCATCCCTTAGTTTTGGTTCAAAATCGATATCATACACCTATTTTCAGAAATTGCAGTTTGCATCCTTTTTTTTTGAAACTCGGTACAAAAAACACCCCTTTTGTCTAATTTCCTTTATTGGGCAAGGGCAAAACAGGAATTTTAACTTGAAAAATTAATTAACAAATATTTATCTGTTCTAAATTTTGTTAAAAATTGAATTTTACAAATATTTTATATTTTTCAGTTTTTGAGTCATAGTTTTAAATTTAGTTTTTATTACATGGTGTTAATTCCAAAAATTTATAATCCACTAAAATTAATTTAAATTACATGTATATTAAATTTTAATATTAAATTAGTTGCATTAATTTTTTTTAAAATAATGTGACGTTATTATTTTTTTAGTGTAGGGGAAGAATTCATTATTATAAATATTTTTAGTTTTTTTCGAATTATAACTACAAAAATTATTTAAATTTTATATTAAAATTCCTACTTTACCCTCATTATTTTAGTTGTAACTGTCAAAGGGGTGCATTCTATTTAGCAAAAAAAAAAAAAGGGGTGCATTTTGCATACAGACTGAAAGTTAGGGGTTGGAAGCTGCAATTACCATTCAAATACTAATATACCAACTTTATCCTTCAAACACTTAACGGTAACAGTCATATTTAACGGAAAATTACGAAAATGGTGCAACTTAAAACGAGTTTGAAAGTAATGAGATGCAATATGCAATTGTTCAAAACAAGTATACAACTTTGAATTTTGGCCAAAGTTAAGAGGTCCATATGCAATTCTCTCTTAGATTTATAAAACAAAATTATTTTTTTTATACTAATACTAACTCCTTTATTTCTTTCAAATATTCGACAAATATTGTTATATTATAATTACAAATATATCCTTCCGAAGCCAATCTAGTTGATGACAATTAAACATTTGCATGCAAGATATAAAGACAGTTGATCGACAATTCAAGATTAAAGTTTGATTGGACAAACCAATGTAGTCACACACAATATTTTACCCAATTTTAACACTAGTACTTGTATCATGTCATCTTTTTCTTATAGACCTTGCTCTATCTTTCTCTCGAAGTAAAATGATGCAACTGGTTTTCTTGGACACCTCTAATCTTTTTGACTTGTTCAACTTCTAAGCAATAACTTCCAAAACAATGGGCAACAATTTTGAGTTCATCAGGCCCAGTACAATGTGCCATCAATAATCATGTAGCATTTTTAAACAAAGAAGCCGTACATGCAGACTTTCACCCCCTTATGGATTTCTTGCAAAAATCTCCGATCAGTTATGCACTCACCGCAAGTCCTACAATCTATGCTGAAATAGTTCAAGAAATGTGGAGCACTGCATGCAGCTTTGAGGCCCAAATCAGAATCAGAATCAAGGGTAATTCCTATGATATAACTCCCTCTGTGATTAATGAAGCACTTCATTTGCCTAATTCTAATCTTGAAAGCTTACCAACTAATGAGGAAATTAGTTGCATGTTGAGTTCTATCAATTATACTTCAAGAACATCACCGTTAGGCCTAATAGGTCCGATAAGTAGAACATGTCTTAGGAAGGAGTGGTCATATTTCTTTGACACCCTAACAAGGGTTTTCACGAGTAAATATGGAGGTTGTGAGGACATAACTATGAATGTTCAGAAAATTGCCTACAGCCTAATGTATGGAAGGACAATTGATATTGGTTCTTTACTGCTTCCGAAAATCTCTGAAAAATTAGGCAATAAAGGAAATAGAAGTAAAGTCATCTACTATGCTAGATTCCTAATGATTATTGCTAATCATTTATGTAAGGAACTTAGTATAAAAGATAGAGATGATACATTGCAAGTATGTGCGCAGACTGAGACCTTGTTCACTTATTTGGTCAAGAAAGATTTTAATCACAAGGTTAAATTTGTGCTAACAGAGCACATTCAGGCACAACTCTCTAATACATCTTCTTCTCACTCAAACACAACTTCTTCGCCATTTCATTATACAAAAGACACGGTGAGAAAAGATCTCGTTCCTTGTACCAAAGAAAGCCTGCCCTCAAAATCCCCGTCTTCAAAAAATGCCACCTCCTCTGTATATCGTAAAAGAAAGATAACTGCTTTACCTACTACAACCGCGGGCGGAAGTGAGGGAAATGAAGAATCAATGGAGGTAAATCCAACTAAGAAGAAGATGGAGGAAAGCGTTGTAAACCCTCAAACAGGGCTATTAGATGCAGATCCTGAAATGCCACCTGGTTCGTCGAGGGATGGGGTTTTAGTAGTGGACATTCCTTCTTCTCCGGTGGAACATACACTGAAACCAGATTCCCGAGAAGAAGATAAAAGTCAGGATGGACAACACCTTGTGAATCAACACCTCGTGAATACAGCCTCTGTCTTGAAATCTCAGTTGGTGGCCTGCCTCACAAGTTCTGCGGACAAATTGAGTCACAATGACATGACTAATCTTGCAAATAGGAGTTTCACTGCACTGAGAGCATTTGGAGATGATTTTACATATTTTAGCAGAGAAGTTAACAAGCTGATTGAACACCGTCGAGTGATGGAATATGCTGCTAAAAAGAAGGAAAAGAATGACCGGGATAGAAACGCTCGTTACATTCAGCAAGAGATGGCTCTGTCTGTTGTTTCAAATATATTATCTGGTGCTCAAGAGAAACTGTTTAGAGCTGAGACTTATGTAGAATCTTTAAAGCTTAAAAGAGAAGAGCTGACAGGTGCATTACTTAAGCTGACGGAGGAGCTGTCCGAGGAAAAAAAGAGAGTTAAAAATCTGGCTGTAGAGAGGGATCAATGCATAGAAGCTCGTTCTGAAGTTGAAGCTGAGCTCAGTAAACTTCAAGCAGAGAAAGAGGAGGCTCATGCGGAATTTGAGGCGATCAATGAACAATATAATGCTGCTAAATATGAATTTGAGAGAACAAATAATCAGCTGCTTAAGTTAGTATGTAAGTGATAACTTAATGTTTGAAAACTAACAATCATGAATATTTTTGGGGTACGATATCAACTCTGTGCTAAATTTCCTCTGATAGGGTATTTGTCAGGAAATTTATCCTATTTCTATTGTATTTAGACATATGATGTAAAAGGTTTTCTTCTTGGTGGTGTGGATATGGATTTGTGTTTTAGTTATGACACTGTAACAAGTCACTTTGTTCAATCTTCTTTATTGGAGCATATACTATGTGACTATGACTGACTTGTCATCGTGTCACATATTAGTGCAATGTTCAGTATGAAAGAATACCTATCTGGTTAACATGCATCACTTGCTTTCCTTATAACTTTTTAGCTTGTTCTTATTTTCTTATGAAATCTGGCTTGACTTTGAATTGTCAGTAATACCCCCATTTAAATGTCACCTGCACCAATATCAGTTGGAGTTTCCTCCAATGATCAGCTTCTAGACTTGTGACTGGTTGATTCTAAAATGACCTCTCCATGTGCAAGTGAATTCCTCGTATTGTAGGCCATTTCTTAGTTTGATGTTGCTATATTTGAGAATTTCTCAGTACTACAATGATAGAGGATATATTTTGGGTTTGTTATTAGTTCAATGTATTTCGGTCAGTTTTCGTTTGCATCTAACATTTAGTTAAAGTTACTTGGAAACTCACTTGGGAAGTTGTGAAATCCTTATCGTACATTGTTTTTATCCATAGTTGGTCCTGGTTTACTATAATAGCACAAACTCTGAGGACTCTCGAGTGAGTGAACCGTGTTTTAGGTATTTGCTTTGTTTAAAAAGTATGTCGTTAAGACGTTAAGTGTCTAGTATGGTATTGTTTGGTTTGTGGCTATGTTTCATTCTTGTCATAAGTGGATTTTAATGTACTCACAAAAATAGTTATAACTGGAACATAATATTAAGGAGCTCAATTTCTTTTTGTTTTTTTAATTACATGTAGTGGTTTATTTTTATGGTGTTAACTTTTTTCTTTGGTGGGCTCTTTTTGAGTGGGGAACATGGTTGATTTATCATATGAAATAATTTCTCTATCTTTGCATTTTCTTTAATTATAAGTTCTGTATCAGGCTTCTGCTTGAGTTATGAAGCTAAGCCTTTTAAGGTTTATTCTTAAAAGCTTTGCCTCCTAATCTAGAATTGCATTATTCTGCTATGCATAATTCCTTCTTGTACATCAACATATTTTCATAGCATGCCTTGAACAGTTAAATGCTATCTACGAGAAGAATGCAAATCTATGAAATTTATCTTGACAGTTAAGAACCAGCATCACAACGATTATGACTGTAGTCAGTGGCGGAACTACGGGGTGCCAGAGGGTGCGTGAGATCCCCCGACATGTCTAATTCACGCCAATACTTCCCCACTCCAGCATGCTGTGATGATGTACTCATGATCTTCAATTTAATTATCTTGTAAGCACTTGAATTTACATTACTTGTATTCGATTTATATGTATTCTTGGTTTCTTTATGAATAAACTTGCTAGCTACAAAAGTGAAAAGTAGATCCCATAAAATGGAATTTGGATAGAGCGGACCATCCTATCATTTAGAATTACACCATTTGTCCAGTAACTGTTAACGGCTTTTGATCAATTGCACTAACTTCATGGGCGAGCCAGCGAGCATATGTTTCTGGATGCATTATATCTCTGATGGCGAGCGGGAAGTATAAGTATATCCAAGACGGTTTTTTGCCCAAGGAAGAAGAAAATTAGGACTCTGACAGTAGAGAGGGATATATGCAAAAGTGGTTCACTCTGATGTTGAAGTCGAATTCAAAAAATTGGTCACGAGAGTGAAGCTTTCTGGCCGTTTGAGGCAATCAATGTGCACTGTAATACTGCTAACAAAAAAATTGAGAGGATGAAAAATCGGTTGCTGCAGTCAGTAAGGAATTGTGAGGTATCTTTGCTTGATGTTTGAAAAACTAACAATTATTACGTTGTTATGGGATTTACCATAGTAACTATGTGTGACTTTCCTTTGGTAGGGTAGATTTACAAATTACAAGGGATCATGCCACTTATTTATATGATATATGGGGTTCTCTCTAATTGAATCAATATTGAAGCACTAAAGCATCTTCTCTTTTCATTAATAGCTATAAACTTAATATATTCATTATACATGATAAATTGAGAAGTGATTATGAGTATCGGATCCTCAAGAATAGCTAGCCAGTGTGATACACAATTGTTTGGATATGTATTGTCTCGCTTGATAAGTCCGAGTGCTATTTCAAGTGTGATAGTTATTAAACATTTTAGTTCCAAAATCTTGATTACTTTTTTCCCAGTTTTTTACTCCTTTTATGGTAAATTATTTGTTTATTTGAATGTAAAATGAACTTGCTTTAAGTTGGAGTACGTAATTGTTTAAGTTGGAATTTACTGATTACTGAACATTTGCATGTGTCATCTATCTCTCTGAGAGTTGAAGGATTAATTGTACAAGTATAAACTCCAGTTATGGTACGGGGTAAGGCCGTTTCATCAACTTGAATTTCTTCAAGTACAGGAACTATCTATCTCTTTTGTTATATATTCATATCGTGAGGAATGTTCAACTTGGCTAAAGAAACATTATTGCTTTTCAGTTTCTAGTGAAAGTTTCTTTTCTTAGTTCACTTCCTGATTCTGGGTTGCCTCCTGTACTCTGAAATATTTTGGTATATACAGGCCATCTTTACCACCTTTTGTTGGCTTCTCTACTTCAAATCAGGCTGAACCATCAACTACTAGTTTAGTTACTGCCAAATTGACGACTATGACAGGTTTGTTCTAGCTTCTAAGCTAACAAAGCCATGAAATTAGATCAGCCTTCTGCAGCTGCAATTGGTGTCTCCTCTAAAATAACCTTGGCATCTTAATCTGCAACACAGGTACCTTCCGAAAGTTGTGGTCATTAAGGTCCTTTTTTAGCATGCTCTTGCTATATAGCTAATAGCCCATTTATGAATTTCCTAGTTTTATAATATGATAGAAGATGATTTTCATTGATAACCAACATTTATTTAGCGGACTAGGGATCAGCTTGCATTGGGCATTTTACAGGATGATTCTTGTGCTTGTGCGATCAGTAGTCAGAGTCCCATTGTCTCTCTTCCATGTCTGCTATATAGACTTGTTTGTTCTACATGGGTTGGAGAATTTGATTTGTTGGTTTTATGACGGCAGGTAAAATTTTGAGACAGGACATTCTACGTCTACATTTTTAAAGCATACCGGATTTGGCGAGAGCACAGTGGAAGAAATTTAATAATGGATTCCTCAGTTTGATATTTATGTTTGACAGGTACCAGGTGAAGTGGAAACTTTTTGTTTATACAAACACTTTTTTCATGTTAATTATCTTCAGGTTCCATCCTGCTAGGCAACTTCCATTTAAAAATTGCAACATACTATTTGCTAAGTATTAATTCCACTGACGCTGAACCCATTGTAATTCCAGGACACATATTTGGACCAGCACAAATGGAATTAACTTGTAATCCTCTCCCTTGAAATTAATTTATTGTTTGAACAACTTTCATACTTGATCGACCTTAACATCCTCATCAATTCTGGTCACAAAAACAGTAGCACCTCTTGTCATCCCCGAATTCCTTACCGGATATCTATACTATTAGTTCTCATCACCTTATTCATCTGGATAACGGGGGCTATTCTTAAGAGAAGTTTTTGCTCCTTGGTACTTTATCTAAGAAGATCAGTTAGGGCTCGAAGAAGTGTAGTTGTCACCGGCTATCACTCGGACTCATCGGATATCAAAGAGAAAGTCCCCAGAAAACATCCCCTTGGAAGGTGTAGTAAGAAAAAGCTCAAGTATTCAGCATTTGAACAAGACCAACAACTTCAAGAACCAGTCCTTGTTACTAATGGTAATATTCCTTTTGTTTGTTTTTACCGAAATTATTTTTTCGATACTATAAGTTTAGTTGATTCTTGTTTGTGAGTGGGTAATACTTAATATTAATGTAAACTCATGTGTTTTTATATTAGGGTAAGATTTTGTGAAGAAATTTGTATAGAAAAAGTAATGTTTTCCGACTGTGTGATGAAATATTAAAATTTTAATAGCAAAGAGATGATTGTGTATGACAGCAGATGTATTAGGTGATGATGCATTGCAACTACTACTTTCATTATGTTTTTTTCTTCCTGGTGCTGATCGAATTTGTAGTAGGAATCATTGAGAGTTAGTCGGGTTAATTAGGACGTGAATTAGGATTGTTGCTTGTTAAATGTCATGGCTTTTGATTTTGACTGTATATGATTCACAATATACATAAAAATTGCATAGATGTATCATCACTAGTTAGCAGTGAAGTGGATCCAGAGAAGTACAAGGCTAAGATTCTTTGATGGATATATGTGTGTTCAAACTTGAAAATTAAGAGTTTCATGATATCCTTCATTAATAATAGTATAATTTTATTAAATATTATATAATATTTTGTTTAAATCAAAACTATTAGATATATTACAATTCTATTTGTATTTATATAATTATATTGTGAATAGTAATTTATTTATGAGAATATTTTATTTTAAATATAATTATAATTACGATGATCACCGACTACAAACCAAATTTTCATTGTTTCGTTTTTAATATAATATAATAGGTTTGTCTAGTGTATGCCCATGGACACATGCTAAGAAAATGTGATTGATGAATTGTAAAAATTTAATAGGTGGAGATTTTTGTGCATTTAGGGGGTCCATGATTATTAATGAGCTCTCCATCAATATTTTGTGGATAATTTATCAGTTACAAATTCTTAGCGTATACCTATGAACACATACTAGAAAAAGTGAATATGGTATAATAGTATAGATAAAATAAGAAAGACAATAAATGAGATACAAATGAAAATGGAGAATGAAGGATTAAAAGTAAGGATTTCTAAGCTACAAATGATGAAAATATGAAATTGCTAAACATGGGGTGTCATGCCCGCAACTGGTGTGTACATTCCTGTAAACTGCATACGGTTCCTTCCCATCATTATTGTGGATGTCGTGCCTGTGGATACTCTCATGATTCCGCGCCACAAGTTTGAATTGACTCCTCTTCCTGCTATAGCCAACTCTCTTTTGAATAATAATTATGATGAGATGCCTGTTTATTCCACAGGGTACATCATTTTAAACGTTGACACACACGAAATTTAAACTTATCATCTTGATTACTTTACAATTTTTAAACAGATGTAATTGGTGTTGTCGAGGACTTAGAACCAATGCGAACAATCTTGAGCATATTTGGTGCAAGGGATATAGTGCGCATCAGACTAAATGACGAAGAGTAAGAAATTATGTATTATATTTATATAATCCAGATGATTACAATGTAAATTGCTAAAATATTTGTTCCTGAAGGTTAAATTCTCATGTCGTAACTTTCATTTTAGGACATCGCACCGTGTTTATTTTGTGGATAATTTACCACCAAATACTGAGTCTTTTTATACCAGGATATAGGAACAGAGCTGAAGATTGTCAACATTTATCAAGGTAAATTTTCTTTCTTTCCGGCATCTATATATTAAGATTATAAAGTGAACAATTGCACTGTAACTAATTTCATGTCAAGCATTCCTAAAGTTATATTATCATTCTATTTAAAAAAGGCATAATTCGTATAGGTAATTTGCCTTCAATTTTATCAATATTGACTATCCAGAAGTCGGAACCTTGAGACGGAGGTACGCACATTAAATTAACTCATATTTATAATATTATATAAAGAGTAATTGACACTTTATAACCCTTTTTTATTTTCATTTTTACGATTTTGGTCTACATTATTTTCTCTGTCAACATGCACCCCATAAAAATTAATTTCGCTTTTATTTGCACCCCAATAACGACTTTCCATCCAAGATAACCGTTAACTTTAACGGAAGCTGGGGCATTTCTGTAAATTACTAATTAAAACAAACGAAAATAAGAGTAATTAGCACTTTATAACCCATTTCTTTGGAAGTTTTTTCAATTCGGGTCTATATTATGTTTCCTTGCAAGTTGCACCTTTAACTTTGAATTTCGCTTTGTTTTACATCCCTGGACCGTTTTTAACTTTTATATTAGGGGTAAAATCAGATTTTTTTGGTCTTCAAAAACAAATCACCGGATGTTTCGATTTCCCAATCCAAACCTACAAATCCTTTAACTTGGTTTTGGACTTGATTCATGTATTTATTTGTTGGTTTGGATTGGAAAATCTAAGGATCCGACGATTTGTTCTTGGAAATCAGAAATTTTCGATTTTACCCCTGATATAAAAGTTAAAAACGGTCCAGGGGGTGCAAAACAAAGCGAAATTCAAAGTTAAAGGTGCAACTTGCAAGGAAACATAATATAGACCCGAATTGAAAAAACGCCCAAACAAATGAGTTAAAAAGTGCCAAATACTCTTATTTTCTTCTGGTTTAATTACTAATATACTGAAATGCCCCCGATTCCGTTAAAGTTAACGGTCAACTTGGATGGAAAGTCGTCAATGGGGTGCAAATAGAAGCGAAATTAATTTTATGGGGTGTAAGTTGACAGAGAAAATAATGTAGACCCAAATCACAAAAATGAAAATAAAAGTGGGTTACAAACTGTCAATTACTCTTATATAAATTAGTATTCGTACTCTAACTCTTGTGTACCGTGTGTTATGTAGGTTATTGAATATCGATAACTGATGCATGAAACAGTAGGTGGGGTCGGAATATTTTATGATATTTAAGAGCTTGTGATATTTACCTAAAATAAAGTGGTTTCAAAATGTGGAATAAGCGTGCTCATTATTTTCGAGCAATGTTATTTATTGTTTCTTCGAGTATATGTTCACCCGGATTTTGGATTTACATATTATGTATTTAAAATTTTTAATAGCATTATGCTGGAGTTTTCTACAATTTTATAATTAGTACTTCTTTGTGCAGAATATGCTAATATTACATTAAATAAAAGCATGACATATTTACTATATTAAAATTTTTGTAACATAAATTGGATTTGAGAGATAAGTTTAATATGGTTTCGAATGTGAAACTTAATAGTAATGAATGTGTAGTAGTCACTGTAGCAACTAATTTACTTCCAAATCAAAGTTATTTATGAAGTTAAGCCAACAAAAGTAGGAGGCGCAAAAAAATTTGACAATAAAGTGAACATTAATTTTTACCAACGTCGTAGTCGCATAAATATTAAAGTATCCCATATCATCCACAAATAAATTACATTACTAAAAGGATTGTATCAAAGCACAACCAGATGGACAAATTTACAATTTCGACAACAATATTCCGACATTATCTTAGTACCAGAACAAATACATTAAAAATATTAATCAATGCATAGGAAGGTAGAAAATTACCGACATCACGTACTAATTTACAGGATTAACTTCAATGTCAAATGTAAGAACATCATCATTTTCCCGCAAAATGAAATGCATAACATCATCTTCCTTGATGTCATGATCCCTGATGAAATTGCTCCATCCACCCGAAAATCTCGCCGTCATATGGTTCATAACTATTCTAATATCCCAAATTCCTCGGTGTGTTCTGAACCTTGCAATATCACCACTTCTCCACTCCTGATTTATAAATCTCATAGCCCTTAGAAGATGCTGCATAAAATTTGTTATTTCAGTACCACTCCAACTACTTTCTTCTAAAAAAAATATTCATAAGTCTAATATTAGAATTGTTCTATTCCAGGCTAATGTTTATGAAATTACCACTTCGTGGCATCTATTATTCAGGTTGCTTCTTGACAATCTTTTAGAGAACTGGAGATGGTTCTATGCATGCGTATTATCTTCCTTGTTATTTTCGTTCATGACCACACCGGCCATTCCAGTATTAGCCTCATCTATAGCTGCATTATCCACTTCCGTTCCAGCACCCAACACCACTTAAGCTTTGGCTGTTTCTAAATATACATATAATACACTAGTATCCTATTGATTTGAAAGGATTCTGGAATTATAACTGAATTAAAATTTATAATTACATACCCCTTCAATAGTTGTCTCCACTCCGGTGTCCTCAGCCTGAGAATAAATGCCAGTCCCCATACTCCTGTTGCTACTTTCTGCTTTCGAAGATGTTATTTCCATTCTTTCAGGCATGAAAAGCTTTGCAGACAACTCACCATTTATATCAATACTAAACAATATCATATCATTTTCCGACAGATCAAAAAAATTAAACAATGCCTTTAAACGATGAATAATTCCCATTTCATCGTTGTATATGCTTTCCCACTTAATTCCATTGACTAAAATATGTTTAATACCAGTAAGCTGCTTCCTAGTTTCCGGTCTGAGAAAAGTCGGGACGGTCTGTTATGATTTTAAAACATTAAACAGTTAATTACTATTAACGGGGAAAAGAAAGAAGTGCATGACACAAATCATTAGTTTACTCATAACATAACCGTATCTTAAATCGCCCGTACAAAGAAGTTTATAAAATGATTGTTCGCACTAAAACACACGCGAAAATACGCGCAAGCGTACGTGATCACAAGTAGTATAAGATTTAAGTCAAGTTCGTTCCCACAAAGACTGGTTTAGGTTAAGTTCAGATTATGCACTTATGCAACAATGTATGATTATCGTTCACAACTAAGACAAGTAACAAGTTTGATTTGATTAATTACTTAAGAGATTATACTAGCATGCATTAACTACGAGATTAAAAGTGAATTACTTATATGAGAATAAAACATGGGATTCTAACTTCATTAAATACTTCATTCAAAGTTTATGTCTTTATCAATATCATGCGATGGTGATGATAACTAATGAGATAACACGAAATTAGTATATAATATCTTTTGATATACGTATACCCTACTATTAGGCATCCATAGTCAAGATAGAAGCCAAATAGACACCAATTATGCTTATACCCCCTATTAGTGCTGCTCATGGGTTACGTAACCCGCAAAACCCGACCCAACCCAACCCTAAAATGAGCCTTTTAAACCGAACCGTTTAAAATCGTGGGTTAATTGAGTTATTTTTTACTTGGGCCGTTTATAATGGGTTGGGTCAGATTTTATCTTTTTAAAAACCTAAACCAACCCAACCCGGTTATATTACTAAGCCCAGCCCATTTTAAATATCCCGACCCATTTATAATATTGCATCCACCAACTAAACCCTAGTCAGTACAATATTACATTACATATTATACAGTCGCTCACATACTCTCTCTCTCAGACAACAGCCGCTCAATATTTTCCAAATCTTCAATCAATTTGTAAGCTGATTCTTTTAATCTTTTTAAATATTTTGTTTTATTTATCTTTATTTGAGTTGTATGATTTTATTTGTATCATTTGTCAAATCTTTGATCAATCTTTGATAATCTTCAATTAGTATCCTGGCTAATCTTAATCTTTGGTAATTATTGACTGATTGTATATGTCGTCTTTTGATTTTATTTGATAATCCTAATCTTTGGTAACGAAATGAATGACCTGATGATTTAGATGATTTAATAGGTAGTGATATTCATTTTAAACTTGTATGATTTGATTTTTTTCTTGATTTAACCTGTTTATTTGTGATTAGTAGATTCATTTATAAAGTCTTGATTTAATTCACTGATTGCTCAATCTTTGTTTTGATTTATATGCTTCTGCGTCATCAGGCTTTTTTACACAAAAAAATAAAAGAAAGATATTTGCTTGTTTTGTTCTCCAATTAATTAGTGAATAAGCTTGTTTTGTTCTCCAGTTAATTTGCAGATGCAACATATATTAAGATCCTGGTTCTCAAAGGTAAATGCCTAAGTTTGTTTAGACTTGTTTAGCCAATGTATGATATTCCCTTGTTCTACAACTGCCTTAAGCAGGGAGGTTTTTTCCGTGTTATTATATGCATATGTGATAAATAAAATTTATAATATTATATAACAATTGAGTTCTATTTTTATGTCCTAAAGAATTTGAGTTAATGGTTTAATTTGTGGCCGTTGCATCTGACAGTGCTTGTTTTTAATGGCTTAATTTGAATCAGTATTTCAGTTCTATTTTAGCTTACATTTTAGAAAAAGAAGAAGATAGTAACTTGGTACGGGAAAACTCTCTGTGTATAAATGCCTTTTTCAAAAAGCTGCAAACATCCTAGCGGTCGATATGGATGAAAAACCATACAAGGCCGTGTCACTACAATTAGTAGATGAATATATACCTTTCTGCCTTTTCTTGTTACTATACATACCCGCTTGACTTGAATTTGATAGTGTTGCGCAGCAACACATTAATAGTTTTTAGATGCCATCTTCTTTTGGACAGTGATCATGTGTACTTTCAGATTATTAGCATAACATGCGTATTAGACTTGTAAATGTTAACATGTAACAGGAGAGTGGAGGTCCTTCTCTAGTTCAAACTATCGGCAAAGAAACACGGAAGATAAGGATGCTGGAGAATTATATGCAACAACAACCCTACTTATGGATGATGTAATATTTGGGATTACTTAATTATTTATGGATGATGTAACATTCTGGATTCCATACTTAATTTCCTACTTTTAATTTTTTAATTTTTATATTTTACAATTAACATTAGTTATATGTAATTTTGACAGGTTTATTTCTTAATCAACCCGATTAATCCAACCCAACCTGTAATAACCCCAATTTTTGGAAATTTTTGAAACCCTTATGAATAGTGTTTTTGCTGAATGAGAAAACTTTTCATGCCCCACTATGTAGGGATTCTGTTATGGATATTCTGAGATTTTATTAGTACTCTATATGGTATATAAGTGTATGTAAAGATCATCAGAATCCAATTCCGAATACTTTGACTTTTCCCGGAAATCCACTAGATACGAAAAGAATTGAGTATAAGGTAACAAGATAAGAAGGATTTAAATTAAAGGATTATAAGAGAGGATCATAAAAGGAATATAATATATTGAGAAAGGTTAAGGGAACCTAAGTAATAAGATCCCGGGTATGATCCCTCAAACGATAAACGAAAATGAAAGTTAAGCGAACCGTATAACAGATCAGCGGTCATTAGGCAAACAATTAGGAAGTTAATCAAAGAGATTAGAGGGGATGATGTCATCCAACCAATGGGAAGAGGACAAAGAGGGAAGGATGACACCACATGATGACATAAGCATGACATAGAAGGGAAGGAAGTGTGGTTGAATTGTAACCACACAAAATCAAGGTTAATTAAATAATTAACCTAAAACAACTCAAAATTCAACCACCCAAGCAAACATTTCATTTTTCACCAAACAAAACACAAAAACTCCTCCATTTCTTCATGAAGCTCTCGGCTTCTTTTCTTAAAAAATGAAGATCCAAGCTCCACCACTTACTATTTAGCAAGGTATTTATCTAAGCTTCCCCATGGATAGTTACATACTTCCTATAAGTTTAAGATTCTAATTCCAAGCCAATCTTTTTCTATAAATCATGGAAGAAGATGGTGAATAGTGTTTTTCAAGAACTAAAATTTGTGTTCTTGAAGTTTTGTTTAGATTAAGCTTGGATAAGGACTTTAAGGGTGATTCCAAGCCATTCTCTTGATTCTCCACTCTCCAAGGAAGGTATAAACTCCAAACCCTAGCTTTAATTTATATATTAGGTTGATTATGGTTGTGAGGGTAAAGAGTAGCTTGAAACTTGTTTGTTTAAGAGTTTGGGTTGGAATGGTGGTGATTGATTTGTTGAAATCTTAAGATTTGGTTAAAGAATGTAGTATAGTTTAAATTCAAGTTTTAGGAGTAATTAAATGGATTATAATGAGTTGGTTTGGGGCTGTTGTAATGTATTTTGGATGGAGTTTGGATTGGGTTGTGAATTGGGGTTGAATTGTGGTTATTTTGAGTTGGTTTAAATTTGGGAAATCGCGTAAACATAGCCGTCGTAATGTCCGATTTACTTTAGACTGCTTTTGTTCATAACATTTGGACCCGAAAACTCCCTGCTAGGTTTTGACCATTGCCATGTTTAGATAGTTCATGTTACGAGCTTCGTTTTGATATGTAGTTCGTTTGATTCCGATGAACGGTTTAGGAGAAACGGCCGTTTTAAGTAACGACGTTTCGTGAACGAACCCTTACCCCTCGCCTTACTTTGAAACATAGGTTAAAGACCTTAAAGGGTTAATTAATGTATGAAACAATTATGTTAAGTATGTTAGGCAGTTGGTAAGACGCTCGCGAAGGAATCGCCTTAAAACTCGTAATGGTTAAATTATTAAAAATGGTGGAGCCGAGGGTACTCGAGTGACTTAAGAGAATCAGTAAGCGCAAAACGAGCGTTAGAGTCTGAGTTGGTTAGAGTATAGATTTACAAGTGACTTTGGTTTAATTCCAACTTACTTGTTACTTATAGGTTACCAGACTCGTCCCGAGCCATTCGTAACCCCCAGTCGCTCAGGCAAGTTTTCTACCCGTTATACTGTTGTTGTGATGTATATGTGTATATGCATGATCTTGCGATAAATGCATATTTATTATTAGCAAGTTCTTGCGATATATTATAGCATGTGATATGGTATATATGCATGCCTGTTTCATATTCTTGGATTATATATCTGTTGGTTAAAATGCTTACAGTTGCATAATACCTATGCTAGAGATAAGCGGTATTGAGTTTACCCTTAGTATAGGGGATCAAAAGGTGAACATATTTCTAAACCGGGAGTCGATGTTCCCGAGTATAATATATATATTTTTATATATATATGGTTATAGTTTTCAAAACTATTAATCGAATAAGGTTTATTCGATAACTTTAACTTTATTTTATTATTGAATATTATTTCGAATATTCATCCGAGGACTTATGACTCCTTTATTTTATTATTGAATATTATTTCGAATATTCATCCGAGGACTTATGACTCCTTTATTTTATTATTGAATATTATTTCGAATATTCATTCGAGGGCTTATGACTCAGTTATATTATTAATGATTATTAATTGAATATTCATTTGAAAATGTATGACTCCGTTATTTTATTTAATGAATATTATTTATAATATTCATTCGAGGTATTATGACTCCGCTTGTTATTTATTAATATTCTTTATTTTATTAAAGAATAATGTTTCGATAATCAAACTTATTTTCGATTATTCAAATAAAGATAGTACTTTCGTATAAGTATATCTTTGGTTATTTAATACTCATTTCAAGTATAAGTCTTACAACTTCTACTTCAATTATTTGTATAAAGATTATTCTTTATGTGAATATTATTTAAATAATAATATTCAGATATTTTCTAAATACATTGAGACTGATTTATCTTATTAAATCATCATTACTCCAAACACTCTTTAAAGTGTTTTCGAGTCTTCAAAATGATTTTTAAAAGTTAGAGCGGATCCCAAAACTCATTTTTGTATTTAAGATCTTCATTTTAAAAGGGGGATTTAAATACTCGCTCAAAACCTGAGGGATCCGGCTCTATGGTGTATTTTATATTCGCAACAAGGTTGCAGTTTTGGTAAATGAATTGATTACTTACCCAACGTTCGGGAAGTAAGTCCATCTATCGAGTCGGCATAAGCAACATGGGCTCAATGGGCATCCATGATAGTGTAAGTGGCTCAGTGGGAGTCCATCAAATGCATAAGTGGCTGAGTGGCAGTCCAGCATAAGGTCCTATTGCGACCAGGGTGATGACCAGTGGGGAATTCGTCCATCTACTAGTAGAAAAGGTTACTTATTGGTATCTTTGCCTGATCAGCAAGATATCAGGTTTATGCCAAAATTCTTTCCTTTCCAAATTTATTGGATATTGTAATTCTGTTCATACTTTACATGACAAAGGTTTTCAGGAAATGTATGTATATATATAGGTGTATATATATATCGGGACTTAATGAAGTATATCATAACTTCATTTCCTTCAAAATATTTCAAAGATTGAATCTATTCAAGTCTTATCTTGTAGTCTCATCAGTGTGATGAACTTTTGAAACTAATTATAACTTGAACGGTGGTAGTTCAAGTAGTATTTGGAAAAGATATAAGTATATTGGAGTATCTTGTAACTTCATCTTTTAAACTTATATCTAGTAAATGATTATCTTATGCATGACAAAGATTTTCAGAAAAATGTTGAGACAAGGTTAGATATATGAGATCACCTTGCAACGATATTTTTATACAGTTATACACTGGAACTCTGTGTGTATTATGCATGGAAGAGGACTTCCAATATTTTGAAAAGTATATATGTATATATATATACTGAATATTTTGCGACTTCATCGCATTAAGATATCAACTTGGTTCATTTCTTTTGACCAAGACTTTCATGAGTACTATGAGAAGGCTCATATATTATTAATCATTATACATATTATTTTGGTGGGCTTGCTGCTCACCCTTGCTTTCTTCTTTCATCACACAACATCAGATAGAGAAGATGAACAGGACCAAGCTCCCGATTCACGAGCGGATAGGAAACGTTCCGCAATTTTTTATAGGCGTTGATGTCGCTATAGTTGAGGTAGGAGCTACCAATAGGCTAGGCTTTCAACTTTTGATGTACCAGATTTATGTATATTTATGAATTGTAATAATGGCAAAGAAAATGTTAATTTATTCAGAAAACCTTTTAAGGTGTATTGGCAGATAATTGTGGAATAAAATGACTTGTGATTATTTTTGGATATTCATCTCTGAGACTATAACTTGTGGTGTGTGTGTTTATTGTGGGGTCACAGTACAGAGTAGTTGATTATTTATTAAGATTGGGTGTTATTAAGGGAAATGGAACTCGTAACAACCCGGATCCCCGACCCCGGATTTGGGGGTGTTACACAACCCGACCCAACCCATCACCTAGTTAATAGGGTTGAGTTTAATAATTTTTTTCGAGATTAATAGTTTAATATTTTTATAACCCGCAATAAATAGGTTGGGTCGTTAAATAGGTAACACCGGCCCAACCCAGCCAATGTGCAGCCCTACCCCATATGTCTATAAGATTTAAAAACATAACGATTTAAGAGCAAGTTATCTATAATGATTACATAGGGTGTGTAAGATGGTTAAAATTACACTACGAATCTTGCATGTCAATTCATACATAAACCTATGCTAGCATGGCAAGTTCTAAACCTTTATTTTCACTGTCGCTTCAACAGAGATTAACAACCAATCTTAGATGTTAGCTACGCATCAAAGACGAATAAGTACAACCAAACTAGGAAATCATAAATCGCTACACACTAAAGATTTAGAACTATCAACTATTGAAATCCATATATAAATCCGCTAGTACCCCATGACAATGATTAGTTCATGACCGAACACATCGTCACCATGGGTTGCAATGAAAATATAATATTAAATAAGTTTAGAATACTACGATAGAATATAGAAGTACTAGGGTCTAGAACAAATCAAAAACAAGCATCCCAAAAGTATCGCCTAAATCGAAGAATATAAAAGAATGAAACTAATTCTTCTTCTCCTTAGCCGTCTTGTGTGCTATAAATCTTCTTAATGTTCTCCCTTGCTTCCTTGTTATTAAAAAAATCTTCTTATCTTTATATATAGGCCCCTGGATCACCTGGAATCTTCAAATCACCAAATCAGAGTAGAAACAGGATTCTGCAGCAGAAGTCTGGCACGGGCGTGCAACATTGGGGCGCGAACGCTCCTTTTCTGGAAACATGGGCGCTAGCGCGCTTGGTTGGGCGCGGGCGCGCTTGCCTTTTTGAATAACTCTGCAGCTTCTTGCTTTGGCGTTCCAATCTTCGTGCAATCTTCCGCAACTCCATTCCTGACCTCTTATTAGCATAAAATCAATGTAAAACTCCTTTCCACCTCCTGACTAGCGCCCTGTAACAACTAAACATAAAAAACATCAAAAACACAACATACTTGAGTCCAAAACACCAACTTAAGCCGATATGAAGCATTCCAAGTGGATATAAATTCCACTTAACACACCCCCAAACTTAAATCGATGCTTTTCCTCAAGCATAAACAGACTCAACATTAAAAACACAACGAATGCATGAATGCAACGATCCTCTCGGAATAACCATAACCAATCAATAAGCAAATGTCACAAAGAATGCAATTACTCGAAATAGAGTTCAACTAAATCCCATAAATCAACTTATCAATCAGAAATGTGTGTGTGTGCGATGTTTAACAGATATACTCCCAACACTAGATCAATAATCATATCCTATTTTTACCAAAACAATCACAAGTTTATAAATAGAATAGACGTTAAACATATAATGACTCACAACACCTCATTTTTACCGGAGTTATACAAGGATCATGCTATTATAATGAACACATCAAAACAAATGCTTATTTGACCATGCAATGAATGAGGTCCCAAAAGACTTATATAATAATACCCATGTAACGAGCGTTGGGTTAGCGGATCCCAAACTATACAAGCCTTAGGTCACTAGGAAAAAAGTCCCCTAGAACTTAATAACTCGAGTATTAAAGAGCTCACTCGTGATCAATTATGCATAAACACATATTTTTTTTCTTTTTTCAATGATTCTGAATGAGTGCGTTTCGCTCCATCTCATTCAACCCTAGAATACTCATAAAAATATGATCCGACTACTAGCCATTTGACGCCTAGCTTTATTCACAACAAGCAATGAAATCCATGATTTCCCCCAGTTTAAAAATCAGTGTTCCTACGTTATTATGGGAATAACAAAAATTCTAAATATAACAAGTGATTAAATTCTAACAAACAAACAAGTATGATCATGATCTAGTTCAAAAGCAACCTATAAGACTTGTGAAAGAAACTTGTTTCTTGGAATGTAAATCAATTCATTAGGACTTAATCATCCCTCTATTCGACATCACTACACTCAAATTAACATCAACCAATCAATCAGAAACAGCTCATCCTACAGGATCATGTTATATGCATGCAAATGCAACTACATGGACTCACATACAAACACGAACAAATATGCAAAACAAAAATAAAAACAACTATATGAAGAATCATGCAAAAATATGAATGAACTACACTAAACATGCAATATGAATCTATATGAACACAACACACAATACTAATCCTTACATTTTCACCCCCAAACTTAAAATTTTCAATGTCCTCATTGAAGGCAATAATAAGGATACAAGGCATACCTAATCGTTGGTAGGATCACCCTCCTCGGGTGGAGTATTAGGTGGCAGGTACGCATAATCAGCTCCAAAAATAGGCCAATCGACCTCGACACCAGTGGCTCGGAAAGCAGTACCCAAAGCCTGTGTCGAATCCGCGGCAAAATGACTATAAATGTCGTGCATCGCATCCATACGCCTATTCAATCGCTTGTACTGCGCATCTCCAAGTCCAGAACTATCTCCTGTCTGCTGAGCGTGAGAAAATCTAGTGGCTCCATGAGAGGATCTAGTAGCTGGCTGACGTGCCTGGGAAGAACCCCCTGCATAAGTCTGATCAGCTGGCTGGCCACCCGGTAGATGATCATATGAATAACCCAATCCCTTCTCATCGGCTTTACCGCCATACCACTCTTGCATCACCGCAATCGTTGAACTATCAATGGGAGCACTCAGCATCTGTAGCTGCTCATGCTCGGGCCACCGAACACCAACCGAAGCACACAACTTCATAACAATGAAGGCATGAGGAATCGCCCCCGTGGTCCCTCCTCACAAAAAGTGCAGCATACTATGATGAATTATATAGCCGAGATCCACATACTCTTCATTCAAAATCCCCCATAGCAGAATAACACGATCCACAGTAACCTCATGTGAATATGAAGATGGCATGATATTAGCACACACAAACAGGTTCCAAGCCCTAACATACCTATTCATACATGAAGATAGAAAAGTAAGCGGATAATTCGTGCCCGCCTTGTACTTCCAATCTGTCCCTGAAACACACAACTTAGCCAACATATAATCCAGATCAAAATCCTCCCTAGTCTTGATCACCCAATCCTCAGAAGTCGGTTTTCTCGCGGGTTGATTTAAGACCCTACGAATAACATCGGGATGATAATCCACCGTCAACCCACGAACAACAGAGAACCCATTCTTGTCCGCCTTAGCATTCACATAAAAGTCTGCCAATCCATTTCGACAATCATCTCCAAAAGCTTCCCATCCTTAGCCGTGGGTAAGAAACCCCTCTCCTTCGCAATCGGCTTAGACATCAGCCTACTAAACTCTGCCTGCGCCCCCGGAGAAGAAAATCTGTTAGCCGCGCCTCCCGCACTAGAATCCTCGGTAGACGAGGGATGAGTGCTACTACCACCCGCGGTTCTCGCTCTTTTGGGTTCCATAGCAAACAAGTGAATAGAGAATTAGGTGTTTTTATTTTGTAGAAGAGGCTAGTGTTTTGTAAGTATATGAGATGGTTGTGTATAATAAGAGATGTATATATAGGAGAGGTATAAGATGGGGTGGGTAGTGTTTAGGATATAGAATTAGGGTAGAAATAGGTTTAATTTCGGGCTGGAGTTTGGGTTAAACTATTTTTTTTCCTAATTTTTTTTCTTTTCCAGAGGGGTCGCGCGACCGCCCTGCTTTAAGCGCGGGCACGCCGTGCTGCCGGACAAATATTTAATTTTGAATTTTTTTCGATGCTACTATACAACAAATATGCGTGGGTTGCCTCCCACGAAGTGCTTGGTTTACGTCATTAGCTTTACGTGAAACATTGACCTCAAGTTGCCAAAAGAACGGCGCTCACCACCTCACGGTTCGCCGTATCACCATAATAATGCTTTAACCTCTATCTATTTACTTTGAACGCTTGGTCTGGATGTTTATCAAAAATCTTCACAGCTCCATGTGGAAACACAGTTTTGACAATGAACGGACCTGACCACCTTGACTTAAGCTTTCCTGGTAAAAGTCGGAGACGAGAGTTGAACAATAGAACTTGTTGACCAGGCATAAATGACTTGTGCACTACCCTCCTATCATGCCATCTCTTGACCTTCTCCTTTTATACTTTATTATTCTCATAAGCCCAAAGACGGAACTCATCGAGTTCATTAAGTTGAAGCATTCTCTTCTCTCCAGCAGCTACCATGTCAAGATTCAGTTTCTTAAAAGCCCAATACACTTTATGCTCTAAATCCGCATAAAAATGACATGCTTTCCCATACACCAACTGGAATGGTGACATTCCTAGAGGAGTCTTGAATGTTGTTCTATAGGCCCAAACAACTTCATCGAGCTTCAACGACCAATCCTTCCTTGATGGACTCACAACCTTCTCCAAGATTCGTTTGATCTCTCGGTTAGACACTTCAGCTTTCCCATTAATTTGAGGATGATAAACTGTGGCCGAACGATGATTCACATGATATCTTTCCATTAATGCAGTGAACTTGCGATTGCAAAAATGCGATCCTTCATCACTGATTATAACCCTCAGAGTACCGAAACGTGTGAATATCTGCTTATGAAGAAAGTTTAGCACCACCTTCGCATCGTTGGTTGAAAAACCTCAACCTACTTGGACACATAATCCACCGCCAAAAGAATATACTGATTATCGCATGACGAGATAAATGGCCCCATGAAGTCGATTCCCCAAACATCGAAAATCTCAACTTCAAGAAAAACATTGAGAGGCACCTCGTCTCTCTTGGACATATTTTCAACCCTTTGGCAGCGATCACATCTTAGCACGAATTGATGAGCATCTTTAAACAATGTAGGACAGAAAAATCCTGCTTGAAGAATACGGGAAGCTGTCTTCTCTCCACCATAATGGCCACCATACACAATAGAATGACAGTCTCGCAGAATACCCTCCGTCTTACTATACGGAATGCATCTCCTGATAATCTGATCTGCTCCCTGTCTGAACAAGAACGGCTCATCCTAACGATACCACTTCACATCATATAGAAACTTCTTCCTTTGAGCATAAGAGAGTTCTGGGGGAATAACATTACTCACAAGATAGTTCACAATATCTGCAAACCATGGTTCTTCTTCTTGCACCCCAAAAAGTTGCTCGTTAGGAAAAGATTCATTGATTTACGTCTTATCCTGTGAAGCCTTACCTTGATCTTCCAGACGTGAGAGATGATTAACTACTTGGTTTTCTGTACCTTTCCTGTCTTTGATTTCTAGATCGAATTCCTATAACAAGAGAATCCATAGAATCAATCGAGGTTTTGAATCTTTCTTCGAGACGATGTATCGAATAGCAGCATGATCAGTAGAAATTGTCACTTTTTTTCCCAAGAAAATAAGATCAAAATTTCTGGAAACATAGACAATCGCCAAAAGCTCCTTCTTTGTAGTAGTGTAATTCAGTTGAGCACCATTAAGGGTTTTATTAGCATAGTAAACCACATAAAATATGTACTGCTTCCTCTGGCCAAGAACTGCTCCAACTGCATAATCACTAGCATCACACATCATCTCAAAGGGCTCACTCCAATCAGGTGCAGTAATAACAAGTGTTATAATCAAGCTTTTCTTCAAGCTCTCAAAATCAGCTAGACATTCTTCATTGAATTTGAAAGGGACATCTTTCTCCAATAGATTGCACAAGGGTTTAGAGATTTTTGAGAAATCTTTGATGAATCGCCGATAAAAACCCGCATGACCAAGGAAACTGCGGATTCCTTTAACTAAGATTGGTGGAGGAAGATTTTCAATAACCCCCACCTTGGCCTTATCCACTTCAAGACCTTTTTTAGATACCTTATGCCTAAGAATGATACTCTATTTCACCATGAAGTGACATTTTTCCCAGTTGAGCACCAGATTGGTCTCAACACATCTATTCAGCACCAAACCAAGATTATGCAAATATTCGTCATACGAAGTCCCGAACACAGAAAAGTAATCCGTGAACACCTCCATATTAATGCCAATCATATCATAGAATATGGCCATCATGCATCTCTGAAAAGTAGCAGGTGCACCATAAAGTCCGAAAGAAACTCGACGGAAAGCGAAAGTGCCAAAGGAACAAGTAAATGTGGTCTTCTCCTGATCTTCTAGGGCAATGCAAATCTGATTATAGCCCGAATACCCATCCAAAAGATAATAATACTTATGGCCAGCCAACCTGTCAAGCATTTGTTCAATGAATAGAAGAGGGAATCCTTCCTGGTGGCTTTATTCAGCTTCCGATAATCCATGCATACTCTCCATCATATGACTGTCCGAGTAGGAATGAGCTCATTCTTTTAATTAGCAACAACCGTAATGCCTCATTTCTTAGGTACACACTGCACTGGGATCACCCATGAACTATCAAAAATATGATAGATGATCCCTGCATCCATCCATTTAAGAATTTCTTTCTTCACTACCTCCTTCATGATAGGATTGAGTCTACTCTGTTGTTCAACTGTTGGCTTACTTCCTTCATCAAGTAGAATTTTATGCATACAGTAAAAATGGTTGGTTCCCTTGATATTTGTTATAGTCCATCCAATTGCTGATTTAAACTCTCTTGATATCCTCAAGAGCTTGTCTTCATCACTACCTGAAAGGTCAGATGCAATAATAACAGACAAAGTAGATGGATCACTTAAAAAAGTATACCTCAAGTGATCAGGCAGTGGCTTAAGCTTAAGTGTGTGAGCTTCCTCAATAGATGGTTTGAGACGCTCCTGAGAATTTTTAAGCTCCAATAATCCAAGAGACTTGAATGGAAAATCCAATCTCCTTTTCCATGGCGAAGAATTCAAATACTGCAGCTGCTCTGCCCCCTCTTCATCTTCACTATCAAAATCCCCTATCAAGGCTCTCTCTAAGGCATCAATCCATAGCATTTGATCAAGCTCTGAAGTCACTACAGAGTCGACCAACTCTACTTTAAATAATTCCTCTTCATCAGTAGGGAATTTCATTGCATTGAAGACATTAAAAGTCACGTCCTGACCCTGAGCCCTCATAGTAAGCTTACCCTTTTGTACATCGATCAGAGTTCGGCCTCTAGCTAAGAATGGTCTTCCCAAGATAATGGGAATTTTCTTATCTTCCTCGAAGTCCAGAATGATAAAGTCAGTAGGGAATATGAGTTTATCCACCTTAACCAAGATATCCTCCACTACACCTCGCGGATAAGTGATGGATCGATCAACCAGTTGCAAAGACATGTTTACCGGTTTTGGATCAAGAAGACCAAGTTTCTTGAAAACAGACAAGGGCATCAGATTGATGCTCACTCCCAAGTCCCATAAACACTTGTCGAAATTAAAATTGCAATGGTACAAGGTATCGTGAAGCTTCCTGGATCTTTACATTTAGGAGGAAGTTTCTGTTGCAGCACAGAACTGTACTCTTCCGTTAGAGAAAGATTTCCAACTCCTCAAGTTTTAGCTTCCGACATAGAATACCCTTCATGAACTTAGCATAGCTCGACATCTGTTCTAGAGCTTTCGCAAAAGGTATGTTAATGTGCAACTTCTTGAAAACCTCCAAAAACTTCACAAATTGCTTGTCGAACTTCTGCTTCTGAAGCCTTTTAGGATATGGAGGAGGATGATAGACTTGTTTGTCTCCTGTATTCTGCTCAGGAGGAGTATTTTCAACAGCTTTCTTTTTCTGTTCCACCTTACCATCCTTCTGCGAAGCCGTTTCAGCATAATTTTCACTTCCTGGAAAAGGGCAAGGCGTGGGCACGCTTGGTACAGGCGCGGGCGCGCCTGCCTTCAGTTTTTTTTAGAATTTGCGTTTTGATGATTTTATGGGTTATCGACCTTTCTAGACCTCAAGGTGATTTCCTTAAGATGTTCTTTGACTTCGCTCGTGCCTGGATTAGTTTCCGTATCACTTGGAAGAGTTCCTTGAGGTCGGTTCAATACAGTGTTAGCAATCTGCCCTATTTTATCTCCAGAGTTTTAATTGAAACCACTTGGCTTTTGCACATAAGCCTCAACTCCTCCGATTCAGATTTTTCATTCGAAGATGGACCAGCACCTCCGTGAGATTATTGTTGCAATCCCTGTGGCTGAAATTGCTGCCTTGATGCATAATGTTGCTGAAAACCAGGAGGATTGAAAGGCTTATTTTCAAACTGCTGGTAAGGCTATTGTATACCACCCTGATTATTGCTCCAGCTGAAGTTAGGATAGTTGCGGTTGTTAGGATGATAAGTAGTCGGAACATGTGCTGCAACCTCTGAAAGTTGCTCACAAATTGAGCTGATTCACTAGATATAGCACATTGCTTCATCGCATTGATCCTGCACAAAGCTCACAGACATTCATTTTCTGTTGAACACCATAGTTGGTCAGAGAATCGACCTTCATAGTCAATGCCTTTAGCTGTGCAACTATAGCCATAATTGTATCCACCTCCATAGTTCCTGCTACCTTGCCTTGCAGTAGTCTATGAGTTGGATTCTGATATTCATTAGCGGCTATCATCTCAATTAGATCATAAGCTTCCTCATAGATCTTAGCCCATAAGGCTCCACCTGATGCTACATCGAGCATAGGTCTTGACTGTACTCCCAAACCATTATAAAAGTAATTGATCGCTATCCAGTCAGGCATTCCATGATGAGGACACTTCCTAAGCATCTCCTTATAGTGCTCCCAAGCTTCACATAAAGATTCACCTGATTGCTGCCTGAATTGAGTAAGAGCATTCCTGATTGCAGCTGTCTTTGCCATAAGGAAGAATTTAGTAAGGAATTTCTAAGAAAGATCCTCCCAAATCGCAATAGACCCAGCTGGTAGAGAGTGTAACCAACTCTTAGCTTTATCCCTTAGAGAGAATGGGAAAAGTCCCAGTTTCACAACATCTTCAAAAACATTATTGAACCTGAAGGTGTCGCATATCTCGATGAAATTCCTAATGTGCATATTGGGATCTTCCGTTGGAGCACCCCCAAACTAGACTGAATTCTGTACCATCTAAATCATGCCAAGCTTGATCTCAAAGGTATAAGCTGCGATAGCTGGCCTGACAATGCTAGATTGAATGGCATTGATCTTTGGTTGAGAAAAATCCATCAACGCTTTCGTTGGTGCCGCTGGTTCTCCCATTGTAATGATCACTTCTTCTTCAACTTTCTCAACTTCTTCAATTACTTCTTCTTCCAATTCTTCAACTTCCTTATCTTTTTCAATTATTTCCTTACAAGACTGAGAACATGTTCGCATACACGCTCACAAGAGTACCTAAAACACAACAAAGTAACTGTATTAAGTAAAGTAATCTGAGTCAGTGAACTTTAACGACCACTGATGTCAAGCACATGAACTAAAAATTAACACCGATCCCCAGCAGCGGTGCCAAAAACTTGTTAACACTAAATCACACGTGAAAATACACGCAAGTGTACGCGATCACAAGTAGTATAAGATTTAAGTCAAGTTTGTTCCCACAGAGACTGGTTTAGGTTAAGTTAAGATTGTGCACTTATGCAACAATGTATGATTATCGTTCAAAGCTAAGACAAGTAACAAGTTTAATTTGATTAATTACTTATGAGTTTATACTAGCATGCATTAACTACGAGATTAAAAGTGAATTACTTATATGAGAATAAACATGAGATTCTAACTTCATTAAGCATTTCATTCACAGTTTATGTCTTTATCAATAGCATGCCATGGTGATGATAACTAATCAGATAACACGAAATTAGTATACGCTATCTTTCGATATACGTATACCCTACTACTAAGCATCCACAATCAAGATAAAAGCCAAATAGACACCAATTATGCATAGACCCTATATGTCTATAAGATTTGAAAACATAACAGTTTAAGAGCAAGTTATCTATTATGATTATATAGGGTGTGTAAGATGGTTAAAATTACACTACAGATCATGCATGTCAATTCATACATAAACCTATGCTAGCATGACAAGTACTAAACCTCTATATTCACTGTCGCTTCAATAGAGATTAACAACCAATCTTAGATGTTAGCTATGCATTAAAGATGAATAAGCATAATCAAACTGGGAAATCATAAATCACCACACACAAAAGATTTAGAACAATCAACTATTGAAATCCATAAATAAATCAGCTCGAACCCCATGGCAACGATTGATTCATGATCGAACACATCGTCACCATATGTTCCAATAAAAACATGATATTAAATAGGTTCAGAATACTATGATAGAATATAGAAATACTAGGGTTTAGAACAAATAAAAAACAAGCATCCAAAAAGTATCGCCTAAATCGAAGAATACAAAAGTATGAAACTAATTCTTCTTCTCCTTAGCCGTCTTATGTGCTCTAGGTCTTCTTAATGTTCTCCCTTGCTTCCTTGTTATTAAAAACGTCTTCTTATCTTTATATATAGGCCCCTGGATCACCCGAACTCTTAAAATCACCAAATTAGAGTAGAAATAGGATTCTGCAGCAGAAGTCTGGCGCGGGCGCGTGGCATTGGGGCACGGGCGCGCTCCCTTTTGGGCAACATGGGCGCAGGGGCACTTGATTGGGCGCGGGCGCCCCCGCCTTCTGGAAAAACTCTATAGCTTCTTGCTTTGGCGCTCCAATCTTCGTGCAATCTTTCGTAACTCCATTCCTGACCTCTTATTAGCATAAAATCAATGTTAAGCTCCTTTCCACCTCCTGACTAGTGCCCTGTAAGAACAAAACATAAAACACATAAAAAACACCACATACTTGAGTTCAAAACACCAACTTAAACCATTATAAAGTGTTCCAAGTGGATATAAATTCCACTTAACAATGATCTCCTTCCATTCGTATCACCTGATTTTTAATTAGGAAATTTGATTTTGTTAAGTGTCTAAATTTGAAAATATATATTATAACAATTTTAAAATACACTTAGTGTGGCAGCATAATACCAAATAGGAGAAATTGAAGTAGTACCTGCACTTTTCTCAGATTCCACATCTTTCTTGTCGAAAATAAAGAGTAAAATATTTTTTGGTGGATTTGCTGCCATGTTCAGAGCAAGCACATCACCAGCGCAAATATCCAGGTCCTTCAGAAGCTCATGCCATCCATTTCCAAGAACACATCTATCTTCAACCCAATTTTGCAATACTTCCCATTTTCTACATCCATACTTTAAACAAATTTTCGCCAATCCTTTCCATTTGATGTATTGTTTTTCCATGTCAGTAGGCAATTCCTGTCGAAGTTAATATATATGTGAGCACATTAAAAAACTTAAGATGCATGTTACTGAACTAAACATTTATAATCAATGTGTACAAGTTTTGAGAGGTCACCATATGTGTTAAGTCCTCCGTTGTATCAAACTCCCTGATCACCAAAAAGAAATGCTCGAGGTCAACTCTGAGAGCATTATAGTCAATACAAGTAAGGTACATTTCTGTCACATAGTGATTATGACCATATATAAACTGATCCAAGTTCCAAGAAGTACAGTAGTCTTCTCGGAAAAAATCAACTGGGTCAATTGTTAGATAATTAATCAAAACCGCCATATGGTTGTACAAGTGAACAGTAAAGTTGCCATTTCCATAATACTCAAAAACCATAATAGAGTACATTTTCAGGTCATAAAATCTCATAAATTCAAATAGTCCACAAAACTTCTTCCGATACTTATTCCTACATTTGAGATGTACAGTGGAAGGAAGTTTATGTACGAATTTGTCAATAAATGATGATGGAACTCTCTACAAATTTAAATTAATTATGTAGTTAACAAAAAAATTACCATATTTCTGACAGGAATTTTAATAAATCAATACGACAACTTACAAATGCAACATCCTCATCAGTCTTTACATTCTGTGAAATAAAGGTCGTTATAGGTTTCCCTCGTTTTCCTACATTGAACCTATTTTTTATATAACCCTATATTCAGCGTTCAGTACCCACTAATTCATTATGAAATAAATTAAAATAATTGAAGTATTACCCATATCCCAATCAACATCCCATGATATGTTCTTTCTTTTGAGTTCCTGCAAATACACATTACAAACTCAAACATAATGTGGATTATTGTAGTACTAATACAATCTAAAATTAGTTTTTTTCTACTGTAATGATATATCAAATCCATTCATCAGTACATATAACTAATTTTCCTACATATTTAATCTACATTACAACTTCAAATACTTGGGTAGATATAACATCAATTGTCATATACAACCTAATAACAAAGTGGGATATTGCATAATTTTTAACCCAACTCCATGGTACAGACCTCTAAAAATATTGTACTATCATGTTCATTCTGGATTACCATCTATATACTAACCTCCATAAACTTTAAGTAAACTTCTGATTGACATCGATTGACTGCTTTCTCATTTGTAACTACATTGCTCATCTTGATCTCGCCGGTAGTGATAAGTTAATCAGTTATTATTTAATTACCCTTTTATTAGTCTCTTAGAATTGGAGTTTGGGCTTAAAAAGGATAGGTAGTTAATTAACTGCCATGGTTTGGATCAAGATAGTTTAGGCCCAAATTACTAAATACTATTTATTATCTCGATAAATTAATAATTTCTCCCAATAAATTAATCATTATTATCTCGATAATTTACTAATTACTATTTACAGAGTTTCCAATGTATATTTTTTTAACAATAAGTCCGAATAAAGTAGAAAAACACATTTTTAAGACAATATTTTATCTACTGTTTCTTAAATTTTGATATAATATTTTGGTTTTAAAAAAGTACCCCAAATATATTACACAAAAAAAACTCATTTACTATTTAAATTGGAAACAATGTATCTTTAAAACATATTTATTAAACAAATAATGTAAAAAATTGTATGAAGAAGTACCAAACTTATACCAGACAACTTGGAGTAAAGCGTACGAAGCATAACACGTTACACTCTTACTTTAATAAAAGCCAAATTAATTTCTACTCAATTTGCTAACATACATAAAACAAAAAATTAAAAATAAAAACTCTTTATATATTTACACATTTTTTGGCATATCACGCCACATGTTTTTGACTAAATTAAGGATTTTTTGATAGCCAAAAGTTATTGTCAATTTTTTTCAAGTATGCACGATACATGTTTTTAAATGATATTGTTTAATTAAAATATGGTATTAGGAATAAGTAAATACCGACTCTTTGTTTTAAAGAATAAATAAATTTATTTAAAAATGTTAGATATATTTGTGATGTCATGTCTAATAATGATTTGTGTTTAGTTTTCAGATCTTAACTAACAGGACAAATCAGGACTTAACTGGAAATCAGTACTTATACTGAAGCCAGAACATAAGATATCAGAACTTAAGATATCAGAAGATATTTATTAGGAGATAATATCAGGACTTAAGAAGTCGTTCAAATAAGGAAGGCGGCTGATTGAAGGAAAGAAGATTAAGACAAATATAAGAAGAGATATGTATGGAGAAGAATTCTTTGAAGAATAGAATACTTGGAAGAAAAGATAACTAGTTGATATATTTTAGGATGCAGACTTATGTTCGATATCAATTAGAAGTTTATCTTGTAACTGTATGTCTATATAAACACATCATAGGGTTTACACTATAAGTGTTATCTTAATCGAGAATATTATTCATTGTAACCCTAGCAACTCTCGTGATATTTGTTCATCACTGAGAGAGAACGGTTCCATTGTAATACTGTTTTATTAATAAGATTATTATGTGTTTCATACTTGTGTTCTTAATTCGATTTGATTGTACTAGACACTGTATTCAACCCCCTTCTACAGTGTGTGTGACCTAACAAGTGGTATCAGAGCAATTTGTTAACACATATACAGTAAAGATCCAAAACAATCATGTCTGAAGAAGAGAAAATTCCAACCAAGCCCACCAAAATTGAAGTAACTCCAAAGACTCAAATCTATAATCGATATGAGACTATTAGGGTTCCCATATTGAAACCTTCTGAGTATCCCATATGGAAAGTGAGGATGACTATATTTCTGGAAGTTACAGATCCAGAATACCTTGACAGAATTAATGAAGGACCACATAAGCCAACCAAGCTCTCTGTTGTAGTTGCAGATCAGCCAGCACAGACTGTACCAAAGGAGATTAGTGAATATACAGCTGAAGATATCTCATCTATAGCCAAGGATGCAAAGGTAAGGCATTTGCTGCATAGTGCCATTGATAATGTCATGTCAAACAGGGTAATTAACTGAAAGACTGCAAAGGAGATATGGGATGCCTTGGAGACAAGATGCCAGAGAACTGATTCAATTAAGAAGAACATGAGGACTATACTCACTCAAGAGTATGAGCACTTTGACTCAAAACCTGATGAGTCGTTAACTGGTTTATATGACAGATTTGTCAAACTCTTGAATGATCTGTCACTATTGGATAAGGAATATGATCTTGAAGATACTAATCTTAAATTCCTTTTAGCTCTTCCTGAAAGTTGGGACTTAAAGGCAACTACTATAAGAGACAACTATGCTCTTGATGAAACAACTCTTGATGAAATTTATGGTATGCTCAAGACTCTTGAACTTGAGATGGATCAAAGAAGCAAGAGACATGGGAGAAAGTCAAGAACAGTTGCTCTTAAGGCTGAGGAGGAATCCCCCAAAGTGGCTGTCTCAAAGAAAGGCAAAGGAAAGGCTCTCATCACAAAGTCTGATACTGAGTCATCAAGTTCTGATAGTGATGATGATTTAGAAACTGAAAGTCTATCTGGGATGGATGCTGATGAAGAGATGATGAAATTGTGTGCTCTTATGGTGAAGGATATCACAAAGATAGCTTACAGGAAATTCAGAAGGGGAAAGAAACTTTTCAGGAAAAGTGGAAGTTCTGATAAGAAGGGATTCAGAAAATTTGAAGGCAAAGCTGAAAAGTCTGACAGAGGAGATTACTCAAATATTAAATACTACAATTGTGGTGAGAAAGGCCACATATCTCCTGATTGTAAGAAAGGAAAAGGTGACAAAGGTAAGGCACTTGTCACAAAGAAGAAAAGCTGGACAAACACTTCAGATTCTGAGAATGAGGTGAACTATGCCTTGATGGCAAATACTGATAGCAGTTCTGATACTGCTGAGTTAAAGGTACCTCAAACAACTTATGATTTTCATACTGATGATATTACTGAGTTGAGATCTTATCTTAAAACCATATTCATTAGTTATAGAGATCAGACTTTAACTTGTGATAGGTTAACTTCTGAAAATCTGGCTTTTAAGAAAAGGAGTGATTATTTAGAAAAAAGAGTTAGTTATGTTCCATCAAACTCAGAAAGAAAAAGATGATACTTTTTATGTTAGAGATGAAGTGTTAAAATTGAATCAATCTCTAAAAACTGAGTTAAAAAAGGAAAGAGAGATTATTAGGACTTGGACTAACTCTGGCAGAACAACTCAGAATTTATTAAGTAGTGGAAACTGGAAAGAGGGCTTAGGTTATGGAGATGATAAAAGTGAAACAGGAACTGAACAAATTAAGCCAATTATTATTAAACAGACTACTAAGCCAAAGTTAAATCCTGTTAAGTTTATAGCTAAATCTGTAAAGTGTGATTCTGAAAAGATGAAAGATACTGAGACAGAAGTTAAGGCAGAGTCAACTTCTGACAAATTGAAACAGGATAAGACAATTGAAGTTAACATAGGCTTAATGACAAAGAAGCAGCTTAAGTATAAGCTGAAAGAGATTAAGAATGTAAACAAGGTAAAGCCACCTAGAAAAAATAGGAATGTAAAGGAAGGTGTGAATAAAAGCAATAATTATATGCCTGTTCCTAATTCTCCTAGAAAGAAATGCTATAACTGTGGAAATTCTAACCATCTGGCTTCTTTTTGCAGGAAGAATAAGAATATAAACTCCTTACCTTCTAAGTCAGGAGTTAAGAGTCAGTCTATTAGGTTTAAGCCACAAATCCCTTGTTTTCATTGTGGTAGTATATGGCATTCCATTTATACTTGTAAGGAATATCATAGTTTATACTATGATTATTATCAAATAAAACCTTCTTTAAAGAAAGTTAGCATTATTCCTTCTAGTGTAAGTTCTGATACAAAGTTTGATCCTGTAAATTCTGATAAGAAAAATGTTAACATAAACTCTGATGTTAAATCCGCTGCAAATGTTAACAAACTTAATAAGGCCAAAGGATCCAAGAAAGTCTGGGTCCTTAAAACTAATCATTAGCGGTCTTTGTGATTGCAGGGCAACAGGAAAAACATTCTAGTTCTGGACAGTGGATGTTCAGGAAATATGACTGGAAATAAAGCCCTGCTATCAGACTTTGTGGAGAAAGCTGGCCCAGGAGTTTATTATGGAGATGGCAACATGGGAAAAACTCTGGGATATGGCAATATCAATCTTGGGAACGTCATCATTGAACAAGTAGCTCTGGTCTCAGGACTTAAACACAATCTGCTGAGTGTTAGTCAAATCTGTGAAAGAGGTTATCATGTGGATTTCTTTGAAGAATACTTTGAAGTTGTAAGCAAATCTACAGGCAAAGTTATTCTGAAAGGATACAGGCATGGTAACATTTATGAAGCCAAGCTTTCAACAAGTTCTGATGGTTCTGCAATCTGCCTGTTAAGTAAAGCATCAATTGAAGAAAGCTGGGATTGGCACAAGAAACTCTCTCATTTAAATTTCAGCAATATAAATGAACTAGTCAAGAAAGATCTTGTGAGAGGACTGCCAAAATCAGTATTTGCTCCTGATGACCTTTGTGATTCATGTCAAAAGGCAAAACAAAGAAAATCTTCATTCAAGAGCAAGAACGAATCTTCAATTCTTGAGCCTTATCACCTACTACATGTTGATCTATTTTGTCCAGTGAATGTCATGTCTATTGCAAAGAAGAAATATGCTATGGTCATAGTAGATGAGTTTACCAGATATATATGGGTGTATTTCTTGCACACAAAAAGTGAAACTGCATCTATCTTGATTGATCATGTCAAACAACTGGATAAATTGGTCAAAGACTTTGTGAAAATTTTAAGAAGTGATAATGGCACTGAGTTCAAGAATTTGATCATGGAAGAGTTCTGTAAAGACCATGGAATAAAGCAGGAATTTTCTGCTCCTAGAACTCCACAGCAAAATGGAGTTGTTGGAAGAAAGAATAGAACTCTTATTGAAGCTGCACGAACTATGCTTGATGAACAAAGTTACCAACCTACTTTTGGGCTGAAGCTGTGTAGACTGCTTGTTTTACTCAGAATGCAATACTTATCAACAAGCATGGAAAGACACCATATGAGATGGTGAAGAAAAAGAAGCCAAATATGAAGTACTTTCATGTATTTGGATGCAAGTGTTTTGTTCTTAAGACTCATCCTGAACAGCTATCCAAATTTGATCTAAAAGCTGATGAAGGAATTTTTGTTGAATATCCACTTTCCATAAAAGCCTTCAGAGTCTATAATTTAAGAACAAGGATTGTCATGGAATCTATCAATATCTCTTTTGATGATAAGAAGATTACTGGACTTGAAGATTTCAATGATCATGATCAGCCGAGATTTGAGAATGAAGCTTTAAATTCTGATTCTGTAAATTCTGATAGTCTAAATCCTGATATTGCAAACTCTGATGGGTTAAACTCTGACGTTATTAAAACTGTGGTGACTACGCCAAAGGAAAATGCACCTGTGCAGGGGGAGCATATTGAAGATCCAACCACATCTCAAGAGGCATCAGAACCTAGAACATGCTCTTCAAGTTCTGATTCATCAAGTTCTGATGGGCCAAGTTCTGATAATTCTGGAAACCCAAATTCTGAAGAATCCAACTCAGAGAGCATGATTTTAGGGGGAACATCAGATAATGTTGATGGAGACAGCATGGATCATGGGGAAGCATCCAGTTATAGAGATAATATTCCATCTTCAAGGAAGTGGACTAAATCACATACACCTGACTTGATTATTGGAGATCCTAAAGCAGGTATTAGAACTAGAACAACAACATCAAATGAATGTCACTATCATTCTTTTCTTTCTCAGGCTGAACCAAAGAAAGTGGAAGAAGCTCTTCAAGATGCTGATTGGGTGCAAGCAATGCAGGAAGAGTTAAATGAATTTGAAAGAAATGAAGTCTGGACCCTAGTGCCAAGACCAAAGGACAGATCAGTTGTTGGTACAAAATGGGTGTTCAGAAATAAAACTGATAGTGATGGCATAATTATAAGGAATAAAGCAAGGCTGGTTGCAAAAGGATATTCTAAATAGGAGGGAATTGATTATGATGAAATATTTGCACCAGTTGCTAGATTGGAAGCCATAAGGATATTTTTGGCTTATGCTGCTCACAAAAAGTTTACAGTCTTTCAAATGGATGTAAAAAACACTTTTCTTAATGGAGAATTGGAAGAAGAAGTATATGTTGAACAACCTCCAGGTTTTGTAGATTCAAAATTTCCTAATCATGTCTACAGAGTTGATAAAGCACTTTATGGCCTTAAGCAAGCTCCAAGAGCATGGTATGAGACATTAGCTCAGTTTCTTCTGGAAAGTGGATTTAACAGAGGGACTATTGATAAAACTTTATTCTATCTCAACCATGGAAATGACTTACTTTTGGTACAGATATATGTTGATGATATCATTTTTGGTTCTACAAATGACAGACTTTATAAAAGGTTTGCCAAGCTAATACAGTCAAGATATCAAATGAGTATGATGGGAGAACTTAGCTATTTTCTGGGCCTTCAAGTCAAGAAGAATGAAGAAGGAACTTTTATTTGTCAATCTAAGTACACCAGAAATTTGTTGAAGAAATTTGGAATGCAAGACTGTTCAAGTGCATCCACTTCTATGGCCACTACAACAAAATTGGTTAAGGATACTGGTACATCAGTAGATATTACTAATTACAGATGTATGATTGGTTCACTACTCTATCTAACTGCAAGTAGACCTGATATCATGTATGCTACCTGTCTTTGTGCAAGATTTCGAGCAGAGCCAAGAGAACCTCACTTAACATCTGTGAAAAGAATTCTCAAGTACCTTAAGGGTACAACTGATATGGGATTGTGGTATCCTAGGGAATCAGACTTTAAGCTAATAGGTTACTCAGATGCAGATTTTGCAGGGTGCAAAATTGACAGGAAAAGCACAAGTGGAAGCTGCCAATTTCTTGGAGGCATATTAGTTTCTTGGTTTAGCAAGAAACAAAAGTCAATTTCCACATCAACTGTAGAGGCAAAGTACATTACTGCAGGAAGCTGTTGTGCACAGATTCTTTGGATGAAGAATCAGTTACTGGATTATGGCTTAGAATTTTCTAAAATTCCTATTTACTGTGATAATCAAAGTGCTATTGCTATGACAGGTAATCCAGTTCAACACTTAATGACAAAGCACATCAGCATAGGGTACCATTTCATAAGGAAACATGTGATGGAAGGTACAGTGGAATTGCATTTTATTCCAACAGATCAATAACTAGCAGATATCTTCACAAAACCACTGTGTGAAGCTACTTTTACAAGATTGGTAAATGAACTTGGAATGATTTCAGGTTCTTTCTCTAAATCTGTTTAGTTTATATTCAGATACATCAGACTGTATGATCAGTATTTACAGATATTACTTTCTTTATGTAATCTGTGCTTAAATTGAAATTTACCTAAGTGCTGATTGTTGTCTGATGTGAATTTCTAAACTCTGATAGTGATATGAATGTTTCTGTGACTATTCAATCCAATGAGGATAACTGTGCTAGATGCTGACCTAGTAGTCTCTAATATATTAAAGATCCCATGTTTGAAGTAATTGTTTATGTGGAAATCTTTTAACATAAGCAAATTCTGACATTGAACTCGGTTAGGTTTACTTTGTGTATCTTATTACTAAGTCAAAAACTAGAATTATGCTTCTTATCTGTTAAGTTCTGATGTTGGTAAATCTTATGGATGTACTAAGTGCTGATAAGCCTCACTTATCAAAAGAAAAAGAAAAGAAAAGAAATAAATATCAGGTACTCCTTTGAGATCTAGAGAAAAATGTATGTGGAAGGGAAGACCCAAGTGCATTGCTGGTATTAATTAATATACATTAGAAAAACAAAATAAAATTTTCTTGGTGACTTTTCACATTCTCTGATTACTGGAGAAATACTCTGATAATAGCATAAATTATGATAAGCAGTCGTGACTCACTTACACTGAGAAGCCACTCTAAAAAGGAATTTCAAAAGATGCATAAAATGAGCACAAAACAGTTGAGGTGGACTCATGCATGAACTCATTCTGTAGTGGACTTCAGACTATTGATAGATTTTGAGCAAAGTTCTTAGTTATGCCTTATTTCTAAGATATACTGGAGTGAATCAGACTTTACTCTTTGTCTGATATTTAGCTTAATGCACACACTTACACTCCGTATGGATGATGAAAATTAATGTGGTGATCAATGTTGTTTTAGATGAACAATTTAAGTGTCAGTTGCATAAATTCTGAGGACACGTTCTGATGGAAGTTCTGATGATTAAGTTCTGTTGAAACCATATCAGTATTTATGTGAAGAATTACAGAAATAAACATTCACTTTTTGGGTTGAGAAGCCATATTCTGATGATTTTTAAATTCTAATAATAATCAAGTTCTGATGCTTACGTGGTAGTATTTATTTACTTGATTTATTTTTAAGGCAATACTTGAACGATTATATTTTATCAGAATATTGGATTACGTGAGATAAAGCAGTCATAATCATTTGTTTCGTGGGAACAGTTTTTTTTGGAAAAACTGAATGTGCATAGTAATCATTACTTATTTCCCGTGCCCATTAACTCTGGCTTTAGATCTTTTAATGACTGTTATTATTACACACTGGTCTAGGGAGATGAGGTATCATTATTTTTACCTATAATTAGTAAATACTCCTCGTGTCTCTTGGTATTCTATTGGCTATTTAAACCAACTATTCATTCCAGCCAATACATCTTCCATTTTCTCATAAACTCACTCTTTTTACATACTCATCAAAAACAAAGTTCGTTTTAACTTACTCCTGAACTATGATACTTTCAATATCGAGTTGAGTTGTGATGATTGGCGACAGGAGTGGCATGTAACTGTCATTCTTGAAAAGATCTAGAACTCAGTTCCACAAGAGGTTCACACAGACCTCTTATTCTTTTAAATGGACTATCATTTCCATTGTGATCGTCTGGAAGAGGAAAGGAGATAAGCTCTCCGTCAGCAAGAACGAATCATTCGTCTTGCAGTGCTCTTCGTCAGCAGCAAAAGAAGCTAGTCGTTAGGTCTTCTTAGATTAGGACTAAGGCTGTTGATGTTAAGAATTCTAAGAATAGGACTATCTTGTAATTTTTACATGTAATTGATAAATTTCATGAAATGTACTCATCTGATATATTAATGAAATTTACTTTAAAATTGCAAGATTTGGTCTTTGGTTCTCAAATTATGTGACTGTGTATGTTTTAATTGCAATTTGTTAATCTTTACTTCATCGTTTTTAAACTTTATCCAGTGATGAATGTTTTTATTTAATAATGGTCCATAATAAATTTTGATGATTTGAGGAAACAATTGAGGTACAGGTTCAACCATCAGAACCTGTTGCTAAAGTAGTTGAGAAGGTCTCTTCTCAGAAAGTTCAAGAAACTAGGAGTTCTAGGCCACTCAAAAGGCTTAGAAAGATAAATTCTGATGACAAAGCTCCCAAAGTCTCTCCACCCTTGAAGAGATGGAAGAAACAAAGAGCTAACAGGGACACAGTTGAGTCAGATTCAGAGGATGTGGAAGCAGCAACTAAGGAAGGGGATCAGGAATCTCTGATCTCAAAGGAGCCAATTGTGATTTAATTCCTTCCTTTTACACAACCAAAATTTGCTGAAGCCACTGAATCTACACCACCACTGTCACCAATTCAAGCTAAAGACACTGCTCAAGATAGAGTGCCTACACCTCCTGTGTCTCCTATCCTTGAACAAGTACATGCTGAAGACCCAGGTATAAGTGCTGAAATAGATATTCACAATTTGCATGTACCTGAGGTTTTGTACTTAGAAGCTCCAACCATTCCTCAACAAACACCACCAACAACACCAATTTTAGATGCTAATTTCAATGCAGATATTCCAACACCTCCACTTCTGAATCTAGATGATGAAGATCAGATATTAGGTGGGCATCAGAATTTGGATGTTGATCAGAACTTAGAGGATGATTTTGAAACCTCTATAGCCTCACACACTATCATTTTATCAGAGGAAACTGATTCTGTAGGCTCTGTAATTTCTGATGCTGCAAATGTTGACACTACTGGTGAAGCTGCTATAATTGAAAATGCTGATGCAGCTGGTCCTTCAGGACATGCACCTCTACCAGCAGTTAATAAAGCTGATTTGATTAAAAAGTTTGTGAGAGGGGATACACTAGTACCTTAGAGTGAAACTCCAAGAGGACAAGAATGGATCAATGAGTGGAACAAAGTTGATTTTGTTCCTACTGGAAAAATTCTTGCTGAGCACCTGGCTAAAGCTGATGAGATGCTAATGAATGATGATTTTAAAGCACAGCTCAGAGTTACTGCATTGAGTACAAGGCATCTTCAAGGTCAACACTCAGTAACTCAAGCTAGGTGAACAAAATTCAAGAAACTCTGATTCAGCAAGACATGAATGTCAAATTAGAAAAGAACAGGTTTTTTAAACCAGCCTTTAACCGTATTGGGTATATTGAGAAAGCTTAAGAGAAACAGCAAGCTCAGATTGATGAAGTACTAAAGAATCAAGCTTCTCAACAAGTTCAACTAAATGAAATCCAATTTTCAGTGGAATTACTTCTCTCTCTCCTATTACCTGATGATGCCAAAAAGGGGGAGAAAGTGATTAAGTCCAAATGCAAATCTGATTTAGCACTAAAGAAAAAGGATGATGGAAATGATGACCAGGGAAACTCTGAAAGGGGTAGAGGTCATGGACAAGGCAAAGGCTCTTCATTCAGGAAAGCAAGAACTTCTACACAGAAATCAAGTTCTGATGCTGATAGAAGAATAAGTTCTCATAAGCAAGTTCTGACTAAGCCTGATGTTCTGATACAGGGTGAAAGTCAAGAATCACAGAAGTTTATGCAGACACTGAATCTTAAGGGGAAGGAAACATCAGTCTACTATCAAGACCCCAAGTTACAGAAGCTGGATGAAGAAATTTCAAAAAGACTATTTCTCAAAGACAATCCAGGAATGGACTTTGAAAGTATGAAGGAAGAAAAAGCCAGACTTAAAGCAGAAAATGTCAAATCCAAGTCTAAAGCTCAAGTTATTGCAAAGAATCCACCTAAGCCTAAGGGCATTATGATTAAAGAGAAGACAAACTCTGAGGCAATCAAATTTGAATCCAAAGCCAAGTCACAGGTGGAAGTTGATTCTAGATCCAAGGGAAAAGCTAAAGTTGATGAACCTATAAAGGTATATATGCCAATCATGGATCTGGAAGCAAAATCTGATGAAGATACTAGTCTGATTTTGAAGAAAAAGAATATTCAAACAACCTCTGACATAACTCATGTTGTTCAAGATCAGGGCTCTTTAAATTCTGATATTACAATGAAGCAAGCAACCTCTGACATAGCTCAAGTTGGCTTGATATCAGAAGATAAAGAAAAGGAAACCTCTGACATTGCTCATGTTAAACCTTCAAAAATTCTACTACCAGGGTTTACTAAAGATCAACAATCTACTCAACTCTTGAAGACTACATCAAGTGGTTTTGAAGCAAGAGTTATTAGAGGAAAGGAAGCTAGAGACAAATCAGGATTGAGTAGTTCTAAAGAAAAGAGGTTAAATAATACTACCGTTGATCCAACTTCTTTGAGTGAACCAGGAATAGGAACAACTCCTGAAAGATTGAATCAACCAGAGTCTGTACAAATGGTTTACCACTCTGTACTGAAAGAAGATATCATGTTATATTTCATGAAAAATGAGAGGGTATTCCAGATTAGAAAGAATGCTATTCATTTGAAGTACTTTGAAGAATTGTAACATGTGCTATTTCTACTTCAAGTGAAAAACAGATCAACAGATGGTGCTGCCAGTTACTTAAAATCTGATATTGAAAGGCAGAAGAAACTTTACTCTGTAAAGTCTGATAGACCATACTATCTTAAGTACAGAGCTCACAATGGTGATATAGTTGAGATGAAGCCTAATACCGCCAAAATCATCACTACATTTCTTGGTATTAAAGGTCTTGAATTCAATCTAGAGTCTGATAAAGCCTATTTCATCAGACTGGATCAGGATATAAGGAAAGCAAAGATAAATAATCTCAGGGCTGCTATCTTTCAAACATGTGAAGATACAGTTGAACTTAAAGATGCAAAAAGGAGGATGCAGAATGAACTTGAATATGCTGAGAGAAGTCTGTTGAAGAACTATCTCAGAACAACTCCTGACATTAGAGAGATTACACACTGAAGCCAAGTCAAGAACTACAACTGTTAAATTCTGAAGGTTATACAGGTTAAAGCTGATATCAGACTTTAAGGATGGTAAAAGCTATAAAGACTGTGAGTTGTAGTTACTTAGTCAAATTCTCATATGCATTTGTACTTAATGTTTTTGACATCATCAAATATCTACTGAACTTGTATATTATGCTAATTTACAAGTTGGGGGAGATTGTTATATATATTTGTGATGTCATGTCTAATAATGATTTGTGTTTAGTTTTCAAATCTTAACTAACAGGACAAATCAGGACTTAACTGGAAATCAGTACTTATACCGAAGTTAGAACTTAAGATATCAGAACTTAAGTTATCAGAACTTAAGATATCAGAAGATATTTATCAGGAGATAATATCAGGACTTAAGAAGATGTTCAGATAAGGAAGGCGACTGATTGAAGGAAAAAAATATTAAGACAAACACAAGAAGAGATATGCATGGAGAAGAATTTTATGAAGAATAGAATACTTGGAAGAAAAGATAACTAGTTGATATATTTTAGGATGCAGACTTATGTTCGATATCAATTTGAAGTTTATCTTGTAACTGTGTGTCTATATAAACACATCATAGGGTTTACACTATAAGTCTTATCTTAATCGAGAATATTATTCATTGTAACCCTAGCAGCTCTCGTGATATTTGTTCATCATTGAGAGAGAACGGTTCCATTGTAATACTGTTTTATTAATAAGATTATTCTGTGTTTCATACTTATGTTCTTAATTCGATTTGATTGTACTAGACACTGTATTCAACCCCCTTCTACAGTGTTTGTGACCTAACAAAAAATTTAGGATATATTTTTAAAATTAAAATTATTTTAAATGTGACGCAAAATGAGTACTTATATTTAATAATTTCTAAAGAAAAAGATTTATCCAATTAGAATGAAAATGTCCGTATTTATTGAAATCATCAAATATGAAAGAATTATATAGAAATTAATATATTTATAGGCTTTCCCTCCAGATAAGAAAAATATATTACAAAAGGAAGTTGAAAGGTTCAATAGTTTTGTCCAAGACAAGTGCACGGTATAGTTGTTTATTAAGTCTTTACGTATTCCCTTTCTTCAAATATTAGAAATACCAAGTGAACTCCATTTTCACCAAAACTTGCTCAAATGGCAGATCAAACTGTTTTCAATGTCTCACTAGAGTTGATCACGCTTTTTTTCTCACCTCATATTCCAAACAGAAAGCTTCAGTTTGTTTGTCAAGCTTCTGTTAGTATGGGAGCGTAAACAACCGAGGTTAAAATCAAGCATGTCCTTGAATCTCTTAACTGGGAGAGGCTATATGACTTTCATCAGCATCAGATGCAAGTTACACGTGACCAATTCTATGGCTTCGTTTCTTATTGTGTTAGACACAATGTTCATCAAGAAATCTTTTTTAACTCATCTGTTAGGCTGTTTCTGAGGGATAATGTCCAATTAAATCTTGATATTTTATCGAATCTGTCTTCTACACATTTCCCATTTAGATTTGCTTACATTTTCTTTAAGGCCTTATATAGACCAGCTGAAATAGATAGCACCGCTAATGAAATATATATGGTGGTGTGTTAGGGCGAAACACGCGCTAATATTAACGCAAGTATACGCATTCGCAAGTAATATAGAATACTTTCTAGTTCGTTCCCACATAGACTCAGACTAATTATGTTCAATTAAACTCACTCACCAATGTATGATTATTTCTCAATGTTAAGACAATAACACTTAGATTCGTTAACTATTTATCAACTACAATTAACTACTAAAATTAACCACTTAACTAACACTTCGAATTAACAATATTAAAACACTCATGAGATCACAACTTCATTACTACTTCCTTCAATAGTCATTGTATTACCCTTAGCATGCAACAGTGATGATATTAATCGAATAACACGAAACTGATAAAAGCCAACTTTCATTGTAGTAATACCATTCTACCAAACATCCACAATTAAGATAGAAGTTGAATATGCATCAATTATGTTGAGTCCCTATATGTCTACAGAAATTGACAACATAATGATTTAAGCACAAGTTATTCCTTTTGATTACACAGGGCGAATAAAACAGTTAGAGTTACCCACTAATCATGCAACATCATACATGAACCTATGCTAGCATGGCAAGTTTTAAATCTCGAGATCCACCGTCGCTTCACAAGAGATTAACACCCTATCTTATATGTTCGCGACGCACATAAGACGAATACGCACAACCAATACTATATATCATACAATCATCACACACTAAGGTATTAAACAACTAACTAAAGAATTCCATAGTAAATCCGCTACGACCCCATGATCACGATTAGCCCATGATAACACTTATCTTCATCATGGGTTCATATGAAAACATGATAAAAAACACAAGAGAATAATAAGTAAACTAATTATATTAAACCAGAGTACGTCACAAGAGTAAATGGGTTTAAAAGCAAGAAAACTAGCATCCAACGTTACAACGAAATAAAGAATCATAAGAAAATATGCTTCCTCTTCGTTGCGGTGTGCTAAAACGGTCTTCTTCCTTATCTCCTTCGTTCCTTGCTTAATACAACGATTCAACCTAGTGAAAACATCTCTGAATCTACTTATATAGAAGTCCCATAAAACTCAGATTACACAGAAGTTGGAAGCCAAACAGAAATAGAAGTCTAAAATAAATATTCTTTTTTCCCGACCCTGCGCGGCCGCTCAGCATAGCTGAGCGGGCGCTCAGCTTCCTGCGCGGCCGCTCAGCATAGCTGAGCGGGCGCTCAGACCCCTACTGGATTTTTTCTGAGTTCGCTCCGTTTCTTCGCTGTAATCTGCTCCTCTCTTCCCTCTTGCAATGCTAAACATGTGCCAAGGCTTATTCTTGATGATTACTCTCCCAAAATGCAACTAATACCCTGAAATACACAAACACTAGAAATACGCATCAAATACACAAAATACTTGATTTCAAGACACCAATTTAAGCTATTTTAAGACGTTCTAAGTGGTATAAAATGCCACTTATCACACCCCCAAACTTAAATCGATGCTTGTCCTCAAGCGTCACAGACTCAAAAACAAATAAAAACATGCATGAATGCAATCTATATGAAATGCAGCGATCCCCCTTACTACGAACAAACCAACCAACTTACAACATCTCAACAAATGCAATTAGGCGACTAAAGAGATATCAAATCATGCAAACGAACATACAGCCAGAATGGTGGTATGTGCAGATGCTTAACAGATATGCTTCAGAACTAGACCAATTATTATGGCTCAACTATCATCAAGGCAATCACATGATTATACAAAGAATAAAAATTCTAGGCACAAAGTGACTTATAATACTACAAGAATTCTGGAGCTTATTACGGAATTATGCTTTTTATTCACAACAACAATGCTTATTTGGCCGTGCAATGAGTGAGGTCCACAAAAGACTTATACAATGGTATCCATGTAGCGAGCGTTAGGTTAGCGGATCCCAGACTCTAAAAGCCTTAGGTCACTAGGCACAAAATCCCCTAAGAACTTAATAACTCGAATACCAAAGAGCCCACTCGTGATCAATTATGCATAAACACATACTCTTTTTTTTTCTTTTTTTTATTTTTTTTTCTTCTTTTTTTTTCAAAATTTCCGAGCAAGTGCGTTTCGCTCCATCTTGCTCAACCCTAGACTACTCACAGAAACATACGAGCCGGCTACTAGCCATTTGACGCTTAGCCACACTTAGCAATGAATTCCATTTTTTTACTCCATTTTTTTCTTTTTCATGCCTTTATCACTAAGAACCTATTAAAAAATTCTAAGCATAATAAATAGATTAACCTCGAAAATAATCAGGTCATAACAACAATCTAGTCCTTAAGCATTCTCTAAGACTTAGTGAAAATACAAGTGCTTCTAGCATGCATATCAACCTACATGATTCAACATCACTTTAATACTATCACTACACTCGCATCAACATCACAAATTAATCGGTAAATCATCGCAAAAGGGATCATGGTATATGCATGAGCTACATGACATGATAAACAAACAAAGCTATAAAAAACTATATGGCAAAAATTATGCAACTATATGAACTAACTATCATGAATATGCAGCTATATGACACACACACAAAATATTCCTTAACTACCACCCCCAAACTTAAAATCTTCACTATCCCCAGTGAAGGTAGTAGAAAGGAACACATGGTATACCTACTCGGAGTCATCATCATCATCACCCTCAGTGGGTGGAGTATCAGGCGGCGGGTATGCAGAGTCCTCACCAAAAACTGGCCACTAGATGTCAGCTCCAATGCCTCGAAAAGTAGTCCCTAACGCAAGGGTGAGCTCCTGAGCAAACCTGCTCTGCGTCTCGTACATAGCATCCATCCGCCGCGACAGCCTCCTATACTGGGTATCAGCCATCCCAGCACCCTCCTGAGCTCTCAAAGAACCAGCCTCATCACGCCTAGGCCTCGCCATAGTAGCACCTCGTGCTGGACGCCCTCCTGGAAGACGATAACCCATCCCATGCTCCTCGGGCTCACCACCGGTCCACTCCTGCATCCCATTTAGAGTCCCAGAATCAATAGGAGTGGCCGACAACTGCAACTGCTCATGAGACGGCCAGTTCACTCCCACTGCTCGGTAAAGCTTCGTAACCGTGGATGCATAAGGGATGTTCATGTGCTTAGCTCCCCTCAAAAACTTTAGAATCCCTTGGTAGATGAACTCACCAAGGTCCACATAGTACTCCTCATTCAAAATTCCCCACAACAGCTGTGCTCTCTCTACTGTGACCTCATGTGCATGCAAAGAAGGCAGAATATTAGCACAAATAAACGCATTCCATGCACGGGCATACCTGTTCATCGCGATCGCCGGAAAGTGACGATACTCATTAGTTCCAGTCTTGAAGGTACAAACTGTGCCCGGCCTACAGAGAGTAGCACAAATCAAATCCAAGTCAAAATCCTCAGCAGTTTTTTCGTTCCAGTTCTCCTCCGTGGGCTTCCTCTCTCGCTGTCCAATCACACGGCAAATCGCCGCTGGGTGATAATCAACCGTCATCCCCCGGACCACAGAAAACCCATTCTTCTCGGCCTTTGCGTTCACATAGAACTCGCGAACCACGCTCATAGGCACTGCTTCAGGCGACTCACAGAAAGCTATCCACCTCTTCTCTGCAATCATAGGTAGCAACTCACCATCCCTCCCTGATGGCAAAAATCCTCTCTCCTTCAGAATCGGCTTCCCCAAAAGCCTAGTTTACTCCTCCTCCGCAACCCCGTCATTCAACCGAGGCCTCGCAGCAGTACCCCTCGAAGAATCAGCAGTAGGGACTGTGCTGCTGCTATCGATAGTTCTTGCTCTCTTGGGTGCCATTAAATCTGAATAAAAGTGCTTGAGAACTGTGTTTTTGTGTTTGGGAGAGAGTTTGAGTGTAGAAGTTGTGTGGGAGATATGTGGGATAGGAGTATGTATATATAGGGATTGGATTAGGGTAGAATTTGAATAGGAGTGGGTTTATGGGTAAAAATCATGGGGAAATGGGGAATAGGTCGTGGGTTTTATGGCTGAATTTTGTGTTTTATTTTTCTGATTTTTTTTTATATTTTTATTGACTTAAAAAAATTCTGGCAGCCGACCCCTGAGCGGTCGCTCAGCAGAGCTGAGCGGGTGCTCAGGGGGTCACTGGAATTTTTTTTTAAAGCCCGGATTTTATGATTTTTTTGTGGTTTTGGATAGGTTATTAACTTCTAAGGGTTCCTGTAACAACAATTCATGGGTTGCCTCCCATGCAGCGCTTCTTTTTCGTCATTAGCATGACGTTGCGTACCTTCCTCAAGTTGACAATAAAACGGCACTAACCACTTCTCGGTTTATCGTGTCCCCATAGTAGTGCTTCAAACGCTGACCATTAACCTTGAATGCTTGGTCCGGATTATTCTCAAAAATCTCCACCGCTCCATGTGGAAACACAGTTTTGACAATAAAAGGCCCAGACTACCTTGATATCAACTTCCCAGGAAAAAGTCAGAGACGAGAGTTGAATAAGAGAACTTGTTGCCCCGGCACGAATAACTTAGGATGTAGCTTCCTATCGTGCCACCTCTTCACCTTTTCCTTGTACATTTTGTTGTTCTCGTACGCTTGGAGCCGAAATTCATCAAGTTCATTAAGCTAAAGCATTCTCTTCTTACCAGCTGCATCTAGATCCAGGTTCAACTTTTTCAACGCCCAATAGGCCTTATGCTCAAGCTCCACAGGTAAATGACATCCCTTACCATACACCAGTTGAAACGGGGACATACCAAGTGGAGTTTTGTATGCTATTCTGTAAGCCCAAACAGCTTCATCGAGCTTTAAAGACCAATCCTTCCTTGATGGACAAACAACCTTCTCTAGAATGCGCTTGATCTCTCTGTTAGACACTTCCGCTTGATCATTTGTTTGCGGATGATAGGCAGTAGCAACTAGATGATTCACATTATAACGCTACATCATAGAAGTGAACTTACGGTTGCAGAAATGCGACCCTTCATCACTTATGATTACTCGAGGCGTTCCAAACCTTATGAAAATCTGCTTATGAAGGAAATTCAACACTGCCTTTGCATCATTTATCGGTAAAGCTTTGACTTCTACCCATTTTGAGACATAATTGACTGCAATCAAGATGTACTGATTATTGCAGGACGAGACAAAAGGCCCCATGAAATCGATTCCCCAAACATCAAAGACCTCGACTTCAAGCATCACATTTAACGACATCTCATCCTTTCTCGTTAAATTTCCCACTCTTTGGCAACGATCACACCTTAACACAAACTGATGAGCATCATTAAACAAAGTAGGCCAAAAAAAACCTGCTTGCAGAATATGAGCTGCAGTCTTCTCACCACCATAGTGTCCACCATAAACTGTGGAGTGGCAGTCTCGTAATATCCCCTCCGTCTCACAGAACGGGATACATCTCCTGATGATCTGGTCAGCTCCCTGTCTAAACAAGTATAGTTCATCCCACATATACCACTTCACCTAATGCCAAAACTTCTTCTTCTGAGCCGAGGTCAAATTAGGAGGCATTATATTGCTGACAAGATAGTTTACAATAATTGCAAACCATGGCTCTTCCTCCTGAACTGCGAACAACTGCTCATCCGGAAAAGACTCGTTGATCAATGTCTTATCTTGTGAAGTAGACTCAGGATTCTCCAATCTAGAGAGATGGTCAGCTACTTGATTCTCAGTACCCTTTCGATCCTTGATCTCTAACTCAAATTCCTGAAGTAAGAGCACCCAACGAATGAGTCTCGGCTTCGAATCCTTCTTGGAAACCAAATATCGAATGGCCGCATGATCAGTGAATACTGTCAGTTTTGTCCCAAGCAGATAAGATCGAAATTTCTCGAAACCAAAGACTATAGCCAAGAGCTCCTTCTCAGTAGTGGTGTAGTTCATTTGGGCCCCATTTAAGGTCTTGCTAGCATAGTAGACCACATGAAAGAGATTATTCTTGCACTGCCCAAGAACTGCACCTACCGCATAATCACTCGCATCACACATCATCTCAAAAGGCTCTGTCCAATCCGGTGCTGTAATAACTGGTACAGTTATTAAACTCTTCTTAAGAGTCTCGAATGCCGTCAAACATTCATCATCAAATTTGAAAGGCACATCTTTCTCAAGCAAGTTGCATAACGGCTTAGATATCTTCGAAAAGTCCTTGATGAACCGCCGATAAAAACCCGCATGACCAAGAAAACTACGGATTCCTTTCACATAAATAGGTGGTGAAAGATTTTCAATGACTCCCACCTTGGCTTTATCCACCTCAAGACCCTTGTTAGAGACCTTATGCCCAAGAATAATGCCTTCACGCACCATAAAATGACATTTTTCCCAATTGAGCACCAAATTAGTTTCCACACACCTTTTGAGCGCGGCACGAAGATTATTCAAACATTCATCATACGAATGTCCAAAGACGGAGAAGTCGTCCATGAACACCTCAACATTATTTCCAATCATGTCAGAGAATATAGCCATCATACATCTCTGAAAAGTGGCCGGAGCGCCACATAACCCAAACGAAACTCTGCGAAAAGCAAACATGACAAATGGACAAGTGAAGGTAGTCTTTTCTTGATCCTCTGGTGTAATACAAATCTGATTATACCCTGAGTAACCATCCAGAAGACAATAATACTCATGACCAGCCAATCTGTCAAGCATCTGATCAATAAATGGAAGAGGGAAGTGATCCTTCCTCGTGGCCTTGTTCAACTTTCGGTAGTCCATGCATACTCTCCATCCTGTAACTATTTGAATGGGGATGAGCTCATTCTTCTCATTTGCTACCACAGTGATACCTCCTTTCTTAGGCACATATTGCACGGGGCTCACCCAAGAACTGTCAGAAATAGGATAAATGATGCCTGCATCCAGCCATTTCAGAATTTTTTTCTTCACCACCTCCTTCATGATAGGATTAAGTCTGCGCTGTTGCTCAACAGTTGGCTTACTACCCTCCTCTAGCAGAATCTTATGCATGCAATAAGAAGGGTTGATCCCTTTGATGTCTGCTATGGTCCATCCAATAGCCGATTTGAATTCTCTCAAAATCCTTAAGAGCTTGTCTTCCTCACTACCTGAAAGGTCAGATGCAATAATAACAGGTAAAGTAGATGCATCACCTAAAAAAGCATACCTCAAGTGTTCAGGCAATGGCTTAAGCTCCAAGGTAGGTGCTTCCTCAATTGATGGTTTGAGCTTTCCTTCAGCATTCTTGAGGTCAGAAGTACCAAGAGATTCAAACGACATGTTCAGCTTTCGCCTCCAGGGAGAAGCATTAAGATATTGTAATTGCTCATTGCCATCTTCGTCATCACTGTCAAAATCCCCCACTAAGGCCTTTTCTAATACATCAGACATTAGCATATGATCGAGTTCTGAAGTAACCGCAGAATCAATCATATCCACTTTTAAGCATTCCTCATCTTCTGTAGGAAATTTCATTGCTTTGAATACATTGAAGGTCACATCCTGATCCTGCACCCGCATAGTAAGTTCACCTTTCTGCACATCCATCAAGGTACGGCCCAAAGAAAGGTCTTCCCAAGATTATGGGAATCTTCTTATCTTCCTCGAAATCCAGAATAACAAAGTCTGTAGGAAAGAAGAGCTTATCCACCTTGACTAGCACATCCTCCACTATGCCCCTTAGGTAAGTAATAGAACGATCAGCCAATTGTAGAGACATGTAGGAGGGTTTTGGATCAGGCAAATCCAACTTTTTAAAGATCGACAACGGCATCAGATTGATGCTTGCTCCCAAATCACAAAGGCACTTGTCAAACGACAACTTGCCAATGGTGCAAGGAATGGTGAAGCTACCTGGATCTTTAAGCTTTGGAGGTAACTTTTGCTGCAGCACAGCGCTGCATTCTTCTATCAGAGCAACGGTCTCAAGGTCATCCAGTTTCACCTTCCTTGAAAGAATACTCTTCATTAACTTTGCATAACTAGGCATTTGCTCCAGAGCCTCAGCGAAAGGTATATTGATGTGAAGTTTCTTGAACACCTCCAGAAACTTACCGAACTGCTTATCCAGCTTTTGTTATTGCAATCTCTTAGGGAAATGTGGTGGAGGATAGAGATGTTTCTCCCCTGTATTACCCTCAGGCAGAGTGTGTTCAACAGTAGTCTTCCTTGGTTCCGCCACTTTCTCCTTTTGCTTAGCTTCTTCATCTCTAACTTCAGCTTCTCCTTCTTTTGCCTTTTCAGCATCAGCAACTTTCCCAGACCTTAAGGTAATAGCCTTGACCTGCTCTTTAGCTTCCTTCCTTCCAGGTACTTCCGTGTCACTGGGAAGTGTTCCAGGCTGACGATTGAGCACTACATTGGCTATTTGACCGATTTGATTCTCCAAGGTCTTGATAGAAATAGCCTGACTCTTGCACAATAGCTTAAGTTCCTCAAAATCAGCACTAGTAGGTGTAGCTGCACTTCCCTGTTGAGGATATGATTGCCTTTGAGCATATTGTTGCGGTTGCTGGAATCCAGATGAATTGAACTGTTTACTCACACCTTGCTGATATGGTGGCTGAATAGCATTCTGATTATTACCCCAACTGAAATTTGGATGATTTTTGTTGTTAGGATGATAAGTAGCTGGCACAGGCTGCTGTTGTCGCTGATAATTGTTCACATACTGAACGGATTCGTTGACGAGAGAACACTGATCCGTAGCATGAGAACCTGCACAAAGCTCACATACCATAGCTATTTGATTGACTCCATAGGTAGCTAGGAAATCGACCTTCATAGACAGCGCTTGGAGCTGCGCTGCAATAGCGGTGGCTGCATCGATTTCCAGAATACTTGCTACCTTCCCAGGCATCATCCTCTGAGTTGGGTTTTGATGCTCATTTACAGCCATAGTCTCGATAAGATTATAATCCTCAGTATAACTTTTGGCCCACAAGGCGCCTCCAGCTGCTGCATCGAGCATGGGCCGAGATTGGGCCCCCAAACCATTATAGAAACCAGTGATCACCATCCAATCGGGTATTCCATGATGTGGACACTTTCTCAACATTTCCTTGTAGCTTTCCCAAGCTTCGCACATAGATTCTGTAGGTTGCTGCGCAAATTGAGTAAGAGCACTCCTCATAGCAGCAGTCTTTGCCATTGGATAAAACTTCACTAGAAACTTTTGTGCAAGATCTTGCCAAGTAGTGATGGACCCAGCTGGTTCAGAATGTACCCAGTCCTTCGCTTTGTCCCTCAGTGAGAATGGGAAAAGCCTCAGCTTGATAGCCTCTTCAGTCACACCATTATATTTGAAAGTACTGCAGATCTCGACAAAATTCCTTATGTGCATGTTGGGGTCTTCAGTCGCAGCACCTCCGAAAGAGACAGAATTCTGCACCATCTAAATAGTTCCCGGCTTGATTTCAAAGGTGTTAGCTTGAATAGCCGGATGAAGAATGCTTGACTGAATGTCATCAATTTTAGGCCGAGAAAAGTCCATAAGAGTTGGATCGGCCGGAACAATACGATCACCCATAATTACTGGTTCTTTCTGCTCACTTCCTGAATCCGAATCTTCAAAATCTATCTTCTCCGGAATATCAAGAACTTCGTCTGTCTCCTCAGCTGTATCTAAAGTCCTCTTGCGAGTACGAGAACGAGTTTGCATAAACGCTCGCTAAAGTACCTGAAACACAACCGGAAATAATAAGTAATAAAAACGTCTTAATCACTGAGTCCTAACGACCAATGATGGTAAGTACATAAACTAAACAAATACGCCGAGTCCCCGGAAGTGGCGCCAAAAACTTGTTAGGGCGAAACACTGCTAATATTCACGCAAGTATACGCGTTCGCAAGTAATATAGAATACTTTCTAGTTCGTTCCCACAGAGACTCAGACTAATTATGTTCAATTAAACTCACTCACCGATGTATGATTATTTCTCAATGTTAAGACAATAACACTTAGATTCGTTAACTATTTATCAACTACAATTAACTACTAAAATTAACCACTTAATTAACACTTCGAATTAACAATATTAAAACACTCATGAGATCACAGCTTCATTACTACTTCCTTCAATAGTCATTGTATTACCCTTAGCATGCAACAATGATGATATTAATCGAATAACACGAAACTGATAAAAGCCAACTTTCATTGTAGTAATACCATTCTACCAAACATCCATAATTAAGATAGAAGTTGAATAGGCATCAATTATATTGAGTCCCTATATGTCTACATAAATTGAAAACATAATGATTTAAGCACAAGTTATTCCTTTTGATTACACAGGGCAAATAAAACAGTTAGAGTTACCCACTAATCATGCAACATCATACATGAACCTATGCTAGCATGGCAAGTTCTAAATCTCGAGATCCACCGTCGCTTCACAAGAGATTAACACCCTATCTTATATGTTCGCGATGTACATAAGACGAATACGCACAACCAATACTATATATCATACAATCATCACACACTAAGGTATTAAACAACTAACTAAAGAATTCCATAGTAAATCCGCTACGACCCCATGATCACGATTAGCCCATGATAGTACTGATCGTCATCATGGGTTTATATGAAAACATGATAAATAAACATAAGAGAACAATAACTAAACTAATTATATTAAACCAGAGTACGTCACAAGAGTAAATAGGTTCAAAAGCAAGAAAACTAGCATCCAACGTTACAACGAAATAAAGAATCACAAGAAAATATGCTTCCTCTTCGTTGCGGTGTGCTAAAACGGTCTTCTTCCTTATCTCCTTCGTTCCTTGCTTAATACAACGATTCAACCTAGTGAAAACGTCTCTGAATCTACTTATATAGAAGTCCCATAAAACTCAGATTACACAGAAGTTGGAATCCAAACAGAAATAGAAGTCTAAAATAAATATTCTTTTTTCCCGACCCTGCGCGGCCGCTCAGCTGAGCGGCCGCTCAGCTTCCTGCGCGGCCGCTCAGCATAGCTGAGCGGGCGCTCAGACCCCTACTGGATTTTTTCTGAGCTCGTTCCGTTTCTTCGCTGTAATCTGCTCCTCTCTTCCCTCTTGCAACGCTAAACATGTGCCAAGTCTTATTCTTGATGATTACTCCCCCGAAATGCAACTAATACCCTGAAATGCACAAACAGTAGAAAAATGCATCAAATACACAAAATACTTGATTTCAAGACACCAATTTAAGCTATTTTAAGATGTTCTAAGTGGTATAAAATGCCACTTATCATGGTGGCCAATAGTGATATGAGAGGAAGAGTGAAAGAGATGATTAGTCTGCTCTCAGACATGTACAGTAACGTTTCTGAAAATGATCTTCTACTCTCCCAGCAAAAATAATTTGTCCAAATGCACAGAGTAGTAGACCATTAGACTTGATAGATGGACCTCCATTTGAGGTAGACATGTGGAATTCCCTTTGCACTAGAGAAGTCCAGGGAAATTATCAGGAAGAGGGTGAATTACGGCTAGAAGGTTCGAAGATGGCACATCTTTGGAGTTCAAAATGTCAGAAATGCACCTTTCAACAGATGCTTTTCAAGATTTTAGTTTCTGCTATGAATTATTAAATTATGCAATGTAATGGTATTATGTTCAATTGAGCTTATTCATCTAGAATGTATATATGTCTTTATTTCATATTTTATAAACTTCTTTTTTATTTGAAGCTTCTTCATGTGTACATTCTGCATAACATGTTTTGGTTTACGGAAAAGTTAAATAACTTTAAACAATGCACATTCTTAGCTTATCTTGGTAGATTCAATCTTATAAATCTTTTAAAAATAAGATTTATAAAAGGGAACTAATGAATATGTTTTCTATCCCGGTGATTATGCTATCAACGTGCACATTTCTTTTCCTATATCACTATCATCACCCTCAAATGCAAGTTACGCGTCACCAGTTAGATTGTTTCGTTTCTTATTATGTTGGACACTATATTCATCAGGAAAGTTTGTTAAATTCTAAATTATAATGTCTTTTATTACAATTTTAGAGAGAATATAGTGGCCTAACAATCTTATTCTGCTGGACAGTGAGTAATGATTTAATTGTATCAGTTGCATTCGAATCGTTGCTCACATCTTTTGGAGCATACTGTGCATATTCACATCCTTATTCTAAGCCTGATGCTGAGAGATCCTCATTTCTCCTGCAACAGGATCTTTATTAGGATCATGATATGCTTTTGGATTACTCATGCATCAGGCTATGAATGCGGATCAAGATATGTATAAGAGTTTCCCAGCATCACGAAATTTAAACATGATGTGAATACGCTTAGTATATTGTTTCAAAATTTTGTTTTTGACAACTTTTTTTAAAATATATTTGCAGAATACACATATTCTTGCAATCGTGCCATCAACTATTTAAAATCAGTTTGCTGGATCTATAAATCCAGGTACCTTATAACGTATTAGAAACATCAGTATCATGCCACCAGCTGGACTTTACAGTCTTGTAAGGTTCGCAAAGTTCTTCCCATCTCCATTGGCAATGTGGAGCCTGTGGACACTTTCATAATAGTAGGTCACAAGTTTGATTTAATCCCTTATTCTGATATAGCCAAGGCAAATAATACTAATTTTTCCAATTTATCAATGTTTTAGTTGATATATAATAAATTATAAATAATTATTTCTTTAAAAAACATTTCTAACTCGATGTACTTACTAAAAAAAGCATATTTCAAATCGGTAATCAGCCACATAAAAATATTTTTGTGGATTATCTATGATTGTCGGTTCTATTATGTTTTGGAATTTGGATTAAGTAATATCCGCTTAAACCTTTAGTAGCACGACATTAAGAATGGAAGTCGATCTTTTTACATTTCTCACATTATCGTAGTTCTTGCATCTGTTCATATCTACATAATTAAAGTTAGATAGAAAATGAAGAGCATTGATATTTCACTTCACTATGTCATCTTCTTCAATTTCTTATGTAGTAATCATCTATTCTCACCTACGAATATATTGCCTTTTTAAAAAAAATATCCATATATTGTAGTTTAACAATGTTCGTGATGTAGTTAACTTTAAAACATATTTGTTCACATTGTATGTACTGTAATTTACCTGCCAAAAATACGTTCCAATTAAAGAAAATAAAAATAAAAGTGTAACAAATACTTTAAATCGAATATTAACCTTAAGTGATTTTCAAAAATAATGTTTCTACATTATAATATCCAAATCATTTCAAACATAGAGAGGATTAAGAGAATGAACGTAATATATTTATTGAACATAACAAAACAAAAAAGGTTTTAGTTTATGCTACGCATATGCGTCATCCACTTGAGAATATATCTAAAATATATAGCAGCATATCTGCTACTGACAATAAAATGGCACTCCAATACTAATTTGAAGGATTCAGTTCAATGTCTCATGACCACTTTCAAAACCTAAGTCGCATATGAAACATGAAATTACAATAATCATTGAAAGTAATTTAAAGCATAACCCCATGGAACACGTTCAAATTGATACAAAAAGTATTCCGACAACATCAGCATATCATGTCTCAATGTCCAAAATATCTTGATATTATGAAGTAGCAGAATTATGTGCTATCAATTATATTGAAATCCATTACTAATTGGGAGGATGACTTCAAAGTTAAAGGTTGAAATATCACTGTCTTGCTGGAATGTGAAGCGCAGATTGTCAACTTCCTTTAACTCAAATTCTTTGACAAACTTGCTCCAACCATGCAAAAATATGGAAGCTGTACTGTTTAGAACTATTTTTATATCCCAAACTCCTTGGACCATTCTGAACTCTACCATGTCTCCGCTTATCCACATTTGATCTCAAAATCTTATATTTCTTGGAATATGCTGCACAGACAGTTCAAATGTTAGCAGAGTTTTATTTTTATGGTCCTGAATAAAATATAACAAGGTAATCAGAATAGTTATATTACAGTCTTATAGATTGAAATTTACCGCTCCATGACATCTAGAGTTCAAAATACTTTCAGCCAATATTTTAGAAAATTGAATAATCATTTCCATCTTGCGTATCATATGGATTGTGATTTTCAATCATCTCCATATCTGGTATTCCAACATTGGCCTCTGTAGAATTATCATTTCCTTCAACCTCCATGTCAGTTGTCACATCCATAATTTCCATATTTTGTTCTAAGTACATATATAAGACAATTTTATAAATATGACTCATGCGTATCTTAAAGGAGCCTGCAAACTAATAAAGGAAACATAACATATTTCATACCGATCTCAGCAATTGGATCTGGACCAGTATCCTCAAAAAGAAAAAATTTGCCACTCGACAGACTCCTCCCACTACTTTCTTCTATAGAACGTGTAATTTCCATTCCTTCATACATAAAAATCCTTCCACACACGCCACTATTCACATCAAAACTAAACAATATCATATCATTTTCCACCAGACCAAAAAACCTAATCAATTATTTAAACCCATAAATGATTCTTAATTTAGCATTGTATCTCACTTCCCACCGAATCCCGTTGATTACAATATGTTCAACACCAAGGAGCTGCTTTTCAGTCTCCTGGCCTACAAACCTCGGGATTGTCTGTTACAATGTTGAAACATAAGGAATTGTTGATGATTTACTAAAAATGATACAAGAATATTATATAAAACAATAATTTACTCACACCATATCCATGCTTTAAAGGACCCTCGAAAAGAATCTTATAAAATGATCTTCTTCCATTCTTATACCCTATTTGTTAATTATCAAATTTGAATTTATTAGTTAATATATTTTTATCTTCTAGGCAATAACAATATGATGTTTCACATAAAATGCTGCACCCACATAACAATAATAAAAAATTTATGAGATACCTTCTTTTTTTTCAGCTTCCACGTCTTTTTTTTAAAAAGAACAATCTCTGGTAACTGTTCAACCATATTTAGAGCAACAACAGAAGGGTTTCGAGCACATAAACGCAACAGAAACATTAATTAAAAATGTGAAAAATCAGAATTTTCGAAACCCACCGCATGATCCATGCGAAAAATAGATATTTAATTCGTAAATCAGATTGTTTACCTTAAGAAGCTTTACAAATTGGTTGACTAATGGAGATCCAAAGCTTATTCAATCACCACGCATCCCGCTCTCACGATCTATGCTCTATCGGTATCCACACGAATGCTTGAACTCAAGGATTGAATGTGTACTAGCACAAACTCGTTTCTTCTTGCTCTCTCCATCTTCTCCCTTGGTGGCTAGGATTTTAGTAAAAGTCTTGCATGCAAAATCAGCCATACAAGAGATATTATATAGAGAGTATAATAAGAATTATAACTCTTAACTAATTAGGAGTTATTATTAATTTGAATTCCTATTTGTATAATAATTAAGTCACACTTAATTATTTAACAAATGAATTTCATAATTAATGTAATAACCCCAAAATTTTGAACTTTTTGTAACCCTTATGAATAGTGTTTTTGCTGATTATGCTGAATAAGAAAACTTTTCATGCCACACTATATAGGGGTTCTTTTATTGTTATTCTGAGGTCTTATTAGTACTCTAATGATATATAAGTGTATGTAAAGATCGTCAGAATCCAAATTTGAACACTTTGATTTTTCCCGAAAATCCACCAGATACCGAAAGAATTGAGTATAAGGTAACAGGATAAAAATTATTTAAATTCAAGGATTATAAGAGAGGATCATAAAAGGAATATAATGTATTGAGAAAGGTTAAGGAAACCCAAGTAATAAGATCCCGGGTATGATCCCTCAAACGATAAACGAAAACGAAAGTTAAGCGAACCGTATAACAGATCAGCGGTCATTAGCCAAGTAATTAGGAGCTAATCAAAGAGGTTAGTGAGGATGATGTCATCAAACCAATAAGAAGAGGACAAGCATGGGAAGATGACATAAGATGGATGACCTAAGCATGTGTTAGGGCGAAATCACGCACTAATATTCACGCAAGTATACGCGTTCGCAAGTAATATAGAATACTCTCTAGTTCGTTCCCTCAGAGACTCAGACTAAGTTATTGTCTAATTTAACTCACTCACCAATGTATGATTACTTCTCAATGTTAAGATAATAACACTTAAAATTGTTGATTAAATATTAACTATAATTAACTACTTAATTAACCACTTAACTAACACTGCAATTTATCAATAATAAAATACTCATGAGATCACAACTTCATTATTACTTCCTTCTATAGCCATAGTTATTACCTTTAGCATGTGACAGTGATGATATTAATCGAATAACACAAAACTGATAAAAGCCAACTTTCATTGTACTAATACCATTCTACCAAACATCCACAATTAAGATAGAAGCTGAATAGTCATCAATTATGTTGAGACCCTATATGTCTATAGAATTTGACAACACAACGATTTAAGCACAAGTTACTCCTTTTGATTACATAGGGCAAATAAAACTGTTAGAGTTACCCACTAATCATGCACAACGTACATGAACCTATGCTAGCATGGCAAGTTCTAAACCTCAAGATCCACTGTCGCTTCACAAGAGATTAACACCCTATCTTATATGTTCGCGACGCACATAAGACGAATACGCACAACCTATACTAGATATCATGCAATCATCACACACTAAAGTATTAAACAATTAACTAAAGAATTCCATAATAAATCCATTGCAACCCCATGATCACGATTAGCCCATAACAGAACTTATCGCCATCATGGGTTCATATGAAATCATGATAAACGAACACAAGAAAATAACAACTAAACTAATTATATTAAAACAGAGTACGTCACAAGAGTAAATAAGTCAAAGCAAGAAAACTAGCATCCAACGTTACAACGAAACAAGAATCACAAGAATATATGCTTCCTCTTCGTTGCTGTGTGCTAAATCGGTCTTCTTCCTTATCTCCTTCGCTTCTTGCAAAACACAATCTAAAACATAATCCCTTCTTAATACCTTGTGAAAAACGTCTCAAATCTACTTATATAATAGTCCCATAAAACTCAGATTACATAGAAGTTGGAAGCCAAACAGAAGTAGAAGTCTAAACTAATTCAGCTTTTTCCCCGACCCTGCGCGGCCGCTCAGCATTTCTGCGCGGGCGCGCAAGGCTGCTGCGCGGCCGCTCAGCATAGCTGCGCGGGCGCGCAGGACCCTACTGGAAAATTTCCAGGTTTGCTCCGTTTCTTCGCCGTAATCTGCCCGTTCTTTTCCTCTCGCAATGGTGAACACATGCCAAGGCTTATTCTTGATGATTCCTCCTCCGAAATGCAACTAATACCCTGAAATGCATAAACACTAGAAAAACGCATCAAATACACAAAATACTTGATTTCAAGACACCAATTTAAGCCATTTTAAGACGTTCTAAGTGATATAAAATGCCACTTATCAGCATGACCAAAAGGGAAGGAAGTGTGGTTGATTTCAAACCACACAAAAATCACCATGGTTAAAAGGTAAATAATTAAAACAAAAGTAAAAACAACCAACCAATAAATCATATCACCAAAAACACAAGTTGACTTCCCATTTCAAGCAACAAAGCTCTCGGCCCTTTTCCATTTTCAAGAAGAAAAAAACCCAGATCCAAGCTCCAAGCTTCATTAATTAGTGAGGTAATTATCTAAGGTTCCTTGTGCATAGATATAGATATCCTATAAGTTTAAGCTTCAAATTCCTTCACAATCTCTTCCTAAAATTCATGGAAGAAGAGGGTGAACAGTATTTTTGAAGAACTTGAAATTTTGTTCTTGAGTTTTTTTTAGATTAAGCTTTGGTAAGGACTTTCAAGGGTGATTCCAAGCTCCTAAGTTACTTTTACTCACCAAGGAAGGTATAACCTCATACCCTAGCCCTAATTTTGTTTATTTAGAGTTTTTGTGTTTGGTATGGTTCATGAGAAGCTTGATTATTGTGTATTTAGAGATGTGTTGGTTTTGTGACGTGTTTGGAGTTGTAAATCTTGTTGATTAGTTAAAGAACTTAAGTAAGCTTTTAGTTCATGTTGGGAAGTAGTATAAATTTGGAAATATTGAGTTGTTGGGGCTGTTGTAGCATTTTATGTATGGAGTTTGGTTGTATGGTTGAATTGTGGTTGATTGGTGGTTGATTTGGAGTAGGATAAAAATTGGTAATAGCGTAAATATAGCCGTCGTAATGTCCGATTTACTTTAGACTGTTTTGTTCTTAACATCAGGACCCGAGAACTCACTGTTAGGTTTTGACCATTGTAATTATTAGATAGTTCATGTTACGAGATTCGTTTTGATATGTGGTTCGTTTGAATCCGATATACGGTTTAGGAGAAACGTCCGTTTTAAGTAACGGCGTTTCGCGAATGAACAATTACCCGTCGCCTTACTTTGAAACATTGGTTAAAGACCTTAAATGACTAATTGGAGTATGAAACATTTATGTAAAGTGGATTAGGCGGTTGGTAAGGTACTCACGAAAGAATCGCCTTCAAACTCTTAAAGGTTAATTTATTAAAAATGGTGGAGCCGAGGGTACTCGAGCGAATTAAGAGAATCGTTGAGCGCAAAATGAGCGTTAGAGTCTAATTGGTTAAAGTATAGATTCATAAGCGACTTTGGTTTAATTCCAACTTATATGTTATTTATAGGTTACCAGACTCGTCCCAAGCCATTTATCACCCCCAGTCGCTCAGGCAAGTTTTCTACCCGTTATACTGTTGTTGTGATGTATACATATGTATATGCATTATCTTGTGATAGATGCATGATGGTTAATCAGCAAATCTTGCGATATATTGGAGCATGTGATATGGTATATATGCATGTCTGTTTCGTAATCTTGATGTATATCTGTTGATTCAAAGGCTTATTAGTTGCATAATACCTATGCTAGAGATAAACAGTAATTGCGTATACCCTTAGTATAGGGGACCCAAAGGTGAACATTTTCTAAAACCGGGAGTCGATATTCCCGAGTATATTATATATATTTATATATATATAGAGATATAGTTTTCAAAACTATTAATCGAATAAGGTTTATTCGATAACTTTATTTTTATTAATGAATATTATTTTGAATATTCATTCAAGGGCTTATGACTCCGTTTATTCATATTAATGAATATTATTTTGAATATTCATATGAGGACTTATGACTCCGCTTATTTACTAAATAATATTCTTTATTTCATTAAAGAATAATATTTCGATAATCAAACTAATTTTCATTTATTCAAATAAAGATCATACTTTCGTATAAGTATATCTTTGGTTATTTATTATTCATTTCAAATATGAGTTTTAAAACTCCTACCTCGATTATTTTTATAAGGATCACCCTTATGGGAATATTATTTAAATAATAATATTCATATATTTTCTAATATATCGGGACTGATTTATTTTATTAAATCAGCATTACTCTAAACATTCTTAAAAATGTTTTCGAGTCTTCAAAATGATTTTAAAAGTTAGGGCGGATCCCAAAACTCATTTTTATATTTAAGATCCTCCTTTCCAAGGGGATTTAAATACTCGCTGAAAACCTGAGGGATCCGGCTCTGTGGTGTGTTTTATATTCGCAACAAGGTTGCTATTTTGATAAAAGAATTTTTGATTACTTACCCAACACTCGGGAAGTAAAATTCTTGGAACAAGTTAATCCATTAACAGGCATCGCCTGGGAAATATCAGTGAGTTTTCCTTTCCAACTAGATACGACTTCTTGGTGGAGCCGTATCGTTTTCTACTTGGGGAAAGGGGGGACGAGCTTTACGTTTCAGAGTCATGGGTTTCATCTGAACTAGGAGTGGCGTAAGTGGTCGAGTGGCGCCGGCCCAACCTTATTATATTCGCCCAAATGGCCTGGAAGTTCCGCTAAGACGGTCCATTCCTTAGGAGTCCAGTGTTCGGTTGACAAGTAAATCCGACAGGTTCTCCTCTACATGTAGAAAATGGTGGGGTTGCACTACTGCGACTGATCATCGTAAGTGGTCTTCCTGGCGCGGCAAACTCCTGTAATGAGTTCATCTTCCAGTTGGATATTTCTGCAACACTACCCGGAGCATTTCGATCGAAAGGCTATGAATGGGTGATTGCCGAAGCATTGACAAGGGTCAAATAGTTATAATGGTGTTTCCATTGAATGAAGTATCTCGTAACTTTATTTCCTTTAAAAATATTTCAAAGATTGAATCTATTCAAGTCTTAACTTGTGGTCTCATCTATGGGACGGACTTTTGAAACTTATTATACTTTGAACAGTGGTAGTTCAAGTAGATTTCTAAAAATGGTATAAGTATAGTGAAGTAATTGGTAACTTCATCTTCCTTTAAGCTTATATCCAGTAAGTAATTACCTTACACTTGATAAATGATTCTAGTAAGTTATCCATTTAGATACTTGCATTATTGTTTACACTATATATTATCTTGCGAGCTGTAATGCTCACTCTTGCTTCATTTCTTCATCACACAACAACAGTTAGGAAAGATGGCCAGACTCAAGCAGACCCAGCGCAAGCGCGTGGCAAGCGTCTCGCGTCTTCCCGTTGATGTTGTAGCTGCTATAGCTGCAAAGGTAGATTTATTGGTAGATCAGGCATTCTACTTTTGGGAACCAATTATGTATAATTATAACTTGTGGCAGATAATGGCAATTAACTGTAAACTTATCAAGTAATCATTTTGGGTTGTAATAACTTTTAAATTGTGGATTCAAGGACTTGTACTTATTTCAATTTCATCTCTGAGACTATAACGGGTTGTGGTGTGTGTTAGTGTGGGGTCACAACATGAGGTTATTTATTATTAATTAAGTTAAGTGATATTGTGGAAAGAAAGACCGTAACGACCCGGATCCCCGACCCCGGATCTGGGGGTGTTACAGAAATGGTATCAGAGCTAAGCGTTTTAAACCTCAGAGATGATGCGACGATATAATAATAAACTCACAAAGATAATAAGAACTCTTGCCAAGTTCATAGTCAGACTACTTAAAGTAGCACTGACAGTTAAAACCCTTACGGGAACCCTTATAAGTATCATGATAGTAACTTAGCTCGTTTAATGTGTAGGCACATGAGATAGAGGACCCAGAGATGTTCGAGCGTGAGCATGATGAGGCACTGCTAGATGCCGAGGATCAGGAGGAGCCTGAGATGGAGGAGGATGAGAAGGACCCCTCAGAGGAGTCAGAGACAAAGGTTATGGCGATTTCAGATGAGGAGGACCCGGATGAGGTCCTAGTAGCTGAGGAGCATGTCGGAGCTATGGTAGAGTACACTGGTACCCCTTTACCCTCACTCCCGGTGGTCAGAGCTCCTACCCCTCCACCACTATCTTGGAGCCCCTACGATGACAGCTTAGAGACCCATACTTCCGAGCCTAGGAAGACCGATGAGGCACCCCCAGTGGCTCCGGATTCACCACCTCTCGACCCTGCCCATAGGCAGTCTTTGTTAGCTCACGGCTATGTTCAGGATGTACTGAGGACCTGAGTGGCTGTTGTTGAGGCCCGACTGGATGAGGTCAAGAGGGAGTTGGATGCAGAGAGGGCAGGTAGGCGTGCCCGAGCTTATGAGACTAGGGCTACTATACCCCGATCCTTGAGGAGGGAGCTGACGGGGATAGAGCTCACGGCCCGAGCGAGACTCCGATCGCTCCAGGGGGACAGGCATGGTAGGATCTCCAGGTGGCAGGCCGACTACATCTTCCGTCGTGCGATGGAAAGAGTATGGGAGCTGACCCACTCCGGTGCGTGATTCAGGACCGGTGATGGGATAGCCTAGTTGTCTAGTTAGTCGAGGCCATAGTAAGAGCCAATTTTCCGGGATAGTTGACTTGTATATAGCATCCCTTTTTCTGACTAGACAGATAGACTCTTGTGTATCACTTTTGGGCAGATAGCTGTAGCACTGTTGTACTTTTGACCAGATCAAACTATGTATTTCTCGCATTATGTATATATTTGTTTCCTTTCAGTTCAGTTCCTTAGTGACGAGATCACTGTTTTTATCATTATTATTACTGCACTTCTTATTAGAACTGTCATAAAATAATAGAATTGCGAGATACATTCTCCCCATTATAGAACTGTGCAAGGCACAATTTTGTGTATGATTGTGACCTAATGTTGAATTTTCCAAAATTTTTTTTATCAGTATCATGCCGCCAAGAAAGATTGGAACTAGGGCGAACCCTAGATCCGAGGACCAGGGAAGCCATAACCAGGACGGTAGGAACCAAGAACACAGTGAAGAGGAAGACGAGGATTATGTTGAACAGGATGACTCCCTGTATGAAGAGGAGGATGAAACATATGATGTTGAAGGATTTGAGATAGAGGCTGAAGAAGGAGAAACTGAGGTTGAGCAACCAGTACCAAACCCAGGCATGGATCCCATGGGACAGTTCATGCAACTACTAATGCAGAACTTGGAACGTCAACCCAACCCACCCCCTCAAGGAAATAACAATGCTGTGGCAAACTCTTTCAGGGCTTTCAAGTCTCTTAAGCTCCCTGAGTTCCACGGATCAGCCGACCCAGTTGAGGCAAGAGCATGGCTAAAGGAAATGGAGAAATCCTTTGAGATTCTGAGTACCGATGAGGCACAGAAGACTGTATTTGCTACCTACCTTCTGAAAGGAGAGGCCAACTACTGGTGGGAGGCCAAGAAAAATATGGAGACAGATGCTATTATAACCTGGGGGAGATTCAGTCAGTTGTTTATGGGAAAATATTTCCCGAGGTTTATGGAAAACCAGATGGAGCTCAAGTTCTTGGAGCTAAAGTAGAATAACTTATCTGTAGCAGAGTACGAAGCGAAATTTGCTGAGTTATCAAGGTTTGTGCCAGAGTTTGTGAGCATCGAGGAAAAGAAAGCTAGGAGGTTTCAGCAGGGACTGAAACCGTGGATTCAGAATAGGGTGGCAATCCTTGAGCTTACTGATTATGCCACTCTGGTGCAAAAGGCAACAATTGTAGAAGCCGGAAGTGAATAGATGCAGAAGAAAAGAGAGAAGAAGGGAATAAAGAGGAAAAGTATGAGCATGGGTGGAGGTTCCGCAGGAGGGAGCTTCCCAACTAGATTTAATCGAGGAGCAGTGTCCCTACCAGGAAAGAACACTGGGTTTAAGCGGCCAATGAGTGTGAATGTGAGCCAGAGCGACCAGAAGTCAAGAATGTCCTATTCCAACCAGTCTCGACCCCCATTGCCAGCCTGTAACACTTGTGGAAGGATGCATTCTGAGGAGTGTAAGGGAAATCCAGTAACCTGCTTTAAGTATGGACAAGTGGGCCACTATTCCCATAAATGCCCTTCGTCAGCCCCTGCCATCATTCCAACCACCACTTGTCATCAGTGTGGACGCCCGGGTCATTGGAAGATGGAATGCTCAATGAATAAACCAGCAGCTTCAGGAGCAAGCAGAGCTGCTTCTAATAAGCCACCGACTGCGAGGACTTTCAACATGACAGTCCAGGATGCTATGAAAGACTCAGATGTGATAGCAGGCACCCTTTCTCTAAATTCAGTCAGTGCAAACATTTTATTTGATTCGGGAGCAACTAAATCTTTTATATCAAAGGACTTTACGCGTAAATTAAGACTTAAGGCTGAACCCTTGATAGAACCCTTATAAGTAGAAATAGCCAATCATGAAGTTATTCCTGTTAACCAGATTCACCCCGCCTGTGAGTTAGGCATAGGGGAACAATCTTTTAGTGTTGATCTGATTCCTTTTAAATTAGGGGATTTTGATGTAATTTTGGGAATGGACTGGCTATCTAGCAATGATGCTCAGATAGACTGTAAGGGGAAGAAAGTTAAGTTGAATATCCCAGGAAAGAAAGAAGTCATATTTAGAGGAAAGAGGCAGACACATAAATTTTTGACTATGGCCCAGGCCAAAAGGATGCTACGAAAAGGAAATGAGGCTTACCTAGCCTATGTGGTAGACACGCAGAAGGAGGTGCCCAACTTACAAGATATTCCGGTAGTCAACGAATTTGAAGATGTATTCCCACATGACCTTCCGGGATTACCACCCGATAGAGTGATTGAATTTGCTATTGAGTTGGCCCCAGGGACGGCGCCAGTTTCAAAAGCACCTTACCGGTTAGCCCCATTAGAAATGAAGGAATTAGCTATCCAATTGCTGGAACTTTTGGATAAGGGTATGATAAGACCCAGTGTGTCTCCGTGGGGAGCACCAGTGTTATTTGTTAAGAAGAAAGATGAGAGCATGAGGCTGTGCATCGACTACCGAGAGTTGAACAAGCTAACCATAAAGAACAGGTACCCGTTACCTAGAATAGACGATCTGTTCGACCAGCTAAAGGATGCTGTTTATTTTTCCAAGATTGACCTGAGAACTGGATATCACCAACTAATGATTAAACCCGAAGATATTCCCAAGACCGCGTTCCGTACCAGGTATGGGCACTATGAGTTCTTGGTAATGTCATTTGGATTAACCAACGCCCCAACGGCTTTCATGGATTTAATGAACAGAGTATTTAAGAAGTACTTGGACAAGTGTGTGATAGTTTTTATCGATGATATTTTAATCTACTCAAGGACTGAGGCAGAACATGTAGAGCATTTGAGGATAGCTCTAGGAATACTCAGAGAGGAACAATTATATGCCAAATTCTTGAAGTGTGAATTCTGGCGGAATGAAGTACAGTTTTTAGGACATGTGATCAATAAAGAAGGAGTATTGGTCGACCCCTCCAAGATAGAGGCGGTCTCAAATTGGGAAAGGCCAACCACACCCACAGAGGTAAGAAGTTTCATAGGATTGGCCGGCTACTATCGTAGATTTGTACAGGACTTTGCGAAGATCGCAGCCCCTTTGACACGACTTACTCGTAAGACAGAGAAGTTTGAATGGACGGAAAAATACGAGAACAGTTTTCAGGAATTAAAGAAAAGGTTGGTAACGGCCCCGTGTTGGCATTGCCAGACGGAAAAGGAGATTTTGTGATATATAGTGACATGTCGCATAAAGGATTAGGGTGTGTGCTTATGCAGCATGGTAAGGTGATTGCGTATGCGTCGAGACAACTGAAGGAATACGTGATTAGATATCCTACTCATGACCTTGAGCTCGCGGCAATAGTTTTTGCCTTAAAAATTTGGAGGCACTACTTGTATGGAGAGAAGTGCGAGATTTTCACAGACCATAAGAGCCTCAAGTACATATTTACGCAGAAAGAGCTCAATATGCGCCAGAGGAGATGGTTAGAGCTAATCAAGGACTATGATTGTGAGATTCTCTATCATCCGGGGAAAGCCAATGTGGTGGTTGATGCCCTTAGTAGAAAGGAAAGACTCATAATGATAATGACTTCGGAAGAATTGATAAAGGATTTCGAGAGAATGGAAATAGAAGTAAAGGTAATCGGAACCGAAACTGAAAAGCTGTTTGAGATCTCGATGCAGCCTGAGTTATTGGAAAAGATCAGATTGTGCCAAGAGAAAGTAATGAATGAAGGCAGAGAGTCAATGACTGGAGAAGAGATCCATACTGAGAGAGATGATAAAGGGATAATGAGGTACTCCTACCGGATTTGGGTTCCGAACGTTCAAGAGCTTAAATACGAGATTTTGGATGAAAACCATAGTTCAAGATATTCCATTCACCCGGTAAGCACCAAGATGTATAGGGATTTGAAGGAGTATTACTGGTGGCCCAACATGAAGAGGGATGTAGCAGAATGGGTAAGCAAATGTTTGACTTGCCAAAGAGTAAAGGCAGAGCACCAGAGACCCAGTGGACTTTTACGGCCCCTGGAGATTCCCGAATGGAAATGGGAACAGATAGCCATGGATTTTATTATCGGTTTACCAAGGACAAAAGCCAACCATGATGCCATATGGGTGATTATAGACCGACTGACAAAGTCAGCTCATTTCATTCCTATCAATGAGAGATACACAGTCGATAGACTGGTGGACATTTACCTTAAGGAAATAGTGACGCGACATGGAGTCCCAGCATCCATTGTCTCAGACCGAGACCCCAGGTTCAACTCCAGATTTTGGAGGAGCTTTCAAGAATGTGCGGGGACCAAGTTAAATATGAGTACCGCTTACCATCCCCAGACGGATGGGCAGAGTGAAACTGGGATGAAGTAGGAGAGCGAAAGATGCTCGGACCCGAAGTGGTCCAAAGGACCAAAGACATAGTGGATCTCATCAGAGGACGGCTGGTAGCAGCCCAAGACAGACAGAAGAAATATGCAGACCTAGCCCGAAAGGACAAGGAGTATGACGTAGGGGACTTAGGCCCCATTTGTTTACCTCTGAATACTCATGAATGAGCATCCACCTGATCGATTCTAACATTCAGCACATTTGTTTAAAAAAATTCTTGATCTGAGCGATTCATATTTCCCTTAATCATTCATGTAAAAATGTGTAACTGAGTCGTTCATATGGTACTTCTGCCTTCCTTTTTACACCTAATCATTATTTTAATTTATATAATTTACTGTTAAGAACTATTTTATTATTTATATTTTGTATCGTGGTTCCTAATATAATAAAAATAGTATATTTTTAACATCAAATGATAAATAAACTAAATAAGTAAAAAATTATTTGATTTTGAGGATATTCATAAAATGAAAATTAAATATATTATCAAATATCTTGATGTACATTGTTCATGACGGGTTAATTATACATAACAAATGATAACGTTTTATTTTTTAATATTTAAAATTATTATTTTCTAAATGTTAAAATTGATGTCAAAATTTTGTCATTCAGAAATTACGAAAAAGGTAATATATCAAACAATATTATTTGTCCAACATTCAGATTATTCAGAAATATTAATCATTCAGATATAATGATTCATATTTGCCAAATGACCCCTTAGTACTACTAAAAGTATCCCCTTGGAAGGGGTTAATGAGGTTCGGAAAGAAAGGGAAACTAAGCCCAAGATACATTGGACCTTTTGAGATACTAAGACGGATTGGGAAATTGGCTTACGAGCTAGCCTTACCCTCGAACCTAAAACAAGTTCATAATGTGTTCCATGTGTCAATGCTAAGGAAGTATCATCGGGATGCCAGACATATAGTGGAGTACAAGCAGGTGGATATGCAACCAGATCTGACTTACGTGGAAAGACCAGTAAAGATTATGAATAAGAAGGAGCAGGTGCTTCAGAACAAAGTAATCAAGCTAGTCAGAGTGCTATGGCAGAATCATAATGTGGAAGAATCAACTTGGGAACTAGAGAGCGCAATGCTAGAAAAGTACCCCCATTTGTTTTCTATTTTATTCCGGGACGGAATCCTTTTAAGGAGGGGAGACTGTAATAACCCCAAAATTTTGAACTTTTTGTAACCCTTATGAATATTATTTTTGCTGATTATGCTGAATAAGAAAACTTTTAATGCCACACTATGTAGGGGTTCTTTTATTGTTATTCTGAGGTCTTATTAGTACTCTATATGATATATAAGTGTATGTAAAGATCGTCAGAATCCAAATTCGAACACTTTGATTTTTCCCGAAAATCCACCAGATACCGAAAGAATTGAGTATAACGTAACAGGATAAAAAAGATTTAAATTCAAGGATTATAAGAGAGGATCATAAAAGGAATATAATGTATTGAGAAAGGTTAAGGAAATCCAAGTAATAAGATCCTGGGTATGATCCCTCAAACGATAAACGAAAATGAAAGTTAAGCGAAATGTATAACAGATCAGCGGTCATTAGCCAAGTAATTAGGAGCTAATCAAAGAGGTTAGTGAGGATGATGTCATCAAACCAATAAGAAGAGGACAAGCAAGGGAAGATGACATAAGATGGATGACCTAAGCATGACCAAAAGGGAAGGAAGTGTGGTTGATTTCAAGCCACACAAAAATCACCATGGTTAAAAGGTAAATAATTAAAACAAAAACAAAAACAACCAACCAACAAATCATATCACCAAAAACACAAGTTGACTTCCCATTTCAAGCAACAAAGCTCTCGACCCTTTTCCATTTTCAAGAAGAAAAAAACCCAAATCCAAGCTCCAAGCTTTATTAATTAATGAGGTAATTATCTAAGGTTCCTTGTGCATAGATATAGATATCCTATAAGTTTAAGCTTCAAATTCCTTCACAATCTCTTCCTAAAATTCATGGAAGAAGAGGGTGAATAGTGTTTTTCAAGAACTTAAAATTTTGTTCTTGAGTTTTTGTTTAGATTAAGCTTTGGTAAGGACTTTCAAGGGTGATTCCAAGCTCCTTAGTTACTTTTACACTCCAAGGAAGGTATAATCTCATACCCTAGCCCTACTTTTGTATATTTAGAATTTTTGTGTTTGGTATGGTTCATGAGAAGCTTGATTATTGTGTATTTAGAGATGTGTTGGTTTTGTGATGTGTTTGGAGTTGTAAATCTTGTTGATTAGTTAAAGAACTTAAGTAAGCTTTTAGTTCATGTTGGGAAGTAGTATAAATTTGGAAATATTGAGTTGTTGGGGCGGTTGTAGCATTGTATGTATGGAGTTTGGTTGTATGGTTGAATTGTGGTTGATTGGTGGTTGATTTGGAGTAGGATAAAAATTGGTAATCGCGTAAACATAGCCGTCGTAATGTCCGATTTACTTTAGACTGTTTTGTTCTTAACATCAGGACCCGAGAACTCACTGTTAGGTTTTGACAATTGCCATGATTAGATAGTTCATGTTACGAGCTTCGTTTTGATATGTGGTTCGTTTGAATCCGATATACGGTTTAGGAGAAACGACCGTTTTAAGTAACGGCATTTCACGAACGAACCATTACCCCTCGCCTTACTTTGAAATATTGCTTAAAGACCTTAAATGACTAATTGGAGTATGAAACATTTATGTAAAGTGGATTAGGCAGTTGGTAAGGTACTCGTGAAAGAATCGCCTTAAAATTCTTAATGGTTAATTTATTAAAAATGGTGGAGCCGAGGGTACTCGAGCGACTTAAGAGAATCATTGAGCGCAAAGCGTGCGTTAGAGTCTAATTGGTTAAAGTATAGATTCATAAGTGACTTTGGTTTAATTCCAACTTATATATTGTTTATAGGTTACCAGACTCGTCCCAAGCCATTTATCACCCCCAGTCGCTCAGGCAAGTTTTCTAGCCGTTATACTGTTGTTGTGATGTATACATATGTATATGCATTATCTTGTGATAGATGCATGATGGTTAATTAGAAAATCTTGCGATATATTAGAGCATGTGATATGGTATATATGCATGTCTGTTTCGTAATCTTGATATATATCTGTTGATTCAAAGGCTTATTAGTTGCATAATACCTATGCTAGAGATAAGCAGTAATTGCGTATACCCTTAGTATAGGGGACCCAAAGGTGAACATTTTCTAAAACCGGGAGTCGATGTTCCCGAGTATATTATATATATTTATATATAGATATAGTTTTTAAAACTATTAATCGAATAAGGTTTAGTCGATAACTTTATTTTTATTAATGAATATTATTTTGAATATTCATTCAAGGGCTTATGACTCCGTTTATTCATATTAATGAATATTATTTTGAATATTCATTCGAGGTCTTATGACTCCGCTTATTTACTAAATAATATTCTTTATTTCATTAAAGAATAATGTTTCGATAATCAAACTTATTTTCGATGATTCAAATAAAGATCATACTTTCGTATAAGTATATCTTTGGTTATTTATTATTCATTTAAAATATGAGTTTTAAAACTCCTACCTCGATTATTTTTATAAGGATCACCCTTATGGGAATATTATTTAAATATTATTATATTCAGATATTTTCTAATATATCGGGACTGATTTATTTTATTAAATCAGCATTACTCCAAACATTCTTAAAAATGTTTTCGAGTCTTCAAAATGATTTTAAAAGTTAGGGCGGATCCCAAAACTCATTTTTATATTTAAGATCCTCCTTTCGAAGGGGATTTAAATACTCGCTCAAAACCTGAGGGATCCGACTCTGTGGTGTGTTTTATATTCGCAACAAGGTTGCTATTTTGATAAAAGAGTTTTTGATTACTTACCCAACACTCGGGAAGTAAAATTCTTGGAACAAGTTAATCCATTAACAGGCATCGCCTGGGAAATATCGGTGAGTTTTCCTTTCCAACTAGATACGACTTCTTGGTGGAGCTGTATCAACAAGTTTCTACTTGGGGAAATGGGGGACGAGCTTTACGTTTCAGAGTCATGGATTTCATCTGAACTAGGAGTGGCGTAAGTGGTCGAGTGGCGCCGGCCCAGCCTTATTATATTGGCCCAAATGGCCTGGAAGTTCCGCTAAGACGGTCCATTCCTTAGGAGTCCAGTGTTCGGTTGACAAGTAAATCCGACAGGTTCTCCTCTACATGTAGAAAATGGTGGGGTTGCACTACTGCGACTGATCATCGTAAGTGGTCTTCCTGGCACGGCAAACTCCCGTAATGAGTTCATCATCCAGTTGGATATTTCTGCAACACTACCCGAAGCATTTCGATCGAAAGGCTATGAATGGGTGATTGCCGAAGCATTGACAAGGGTCAAACAGTTATAATGGTGTTTCCATTGAATGAAGTATCTCGTAACTTCATTTCCTTTAAAAATATTTCAAAGATTGAATCTATTCAAGTCTTAACTTGTGGTCTCATCTATGGGACGGACTTTTGAAACTTATTATACTTTGAACAGTGGTAGTTCAAGTAGATTTCTAAAAATGTTATAAGTATAGTGAAGTAATTGGTAACTTCATCTTCTTTAAGCTTATATCCAGTAAGTAATTACCTTACACTTGATAAAGGATTCTAGTAAGTTATCCATTTAGATACTTGCATTATTGTTTACACTATATATTATCTTGCGAGTTGTAATGCTCACTCTTGCTTCATTTCTTCATCACACAACAACAGTTAGGAAAGATGGCCAGACTCAAGCAGACCCAGCGCAAGCGCGTGGCAAGCGTCCCGCGTCTTCCCGTTGATGTTGTAGCTGCTATAGCTGCAAAGGTAGATCTATTGGTAGATCAGGCATTCTACTTTTGGGAACCAATTATGTATAATTATAACTTGTGGCAGATAATGGCAATTAACTGTAAACTTATCAAGTAATCATTTTGGGTTGTAATAACTTTTAAATTGTGGATTCAAGGACTTGTACTTATTTCAATTTCATCTCTGAGACTATAACGGGTTGTGGTGTGTTTTAGTGTGGGGTCACAGCATGAGGCTATTTATTATTAATTAAGTTAAGTGATATTGTGGAAAGAAAGACCGTAACGACCCGGATCCCCGACCCCGGATCTGGGGGTGTTACAATTAATATTAGTAAATTCGAATATCAATATTTATCTAATTAATTAAGTCATACTTAACTAATATTATAAATAATTCGAATTACTTTAATATAATTTAAATCCAATTTAAAATAAATAATCCTTCAAGCATTCTTAGTGTGTGACCCTATTTGTTATTATTACGCTGGCAAAAATTTTTAAATCTAATTTAAAATCGTAAACAATGAGCGGCATCTAGTAATACATCATTGCTACCCAAGTAATATTAATTGAATCAATGATCGATTAAACCTTTCTTGAATAATGTACAATGTAATATAATCCCTTTAACCAAATACTATAGATTAAACTAGAGGCATGTTATGTGTCATCCTCATCATAGTTTAATCTTGGTTTCCTTGATCAATGAGTAGACTATCATATCAAATCAACATTTGAGCATGGCCACGCATTTCATAGTCTAGCTCACACAAGAGGCCAATAGTATCACTCATAAAATAGGAGGGCTAAATCTCATCTAGATCATTCATAATTCTCATATGATTCATAATATACCCAATGTCCACTTTTATCATTACCCGGTCAAGGATAACTTTTAATGGAATCAATGTATATTAATTCTCATATAGAAATATAATGACTCCAGGTCTAAGGACCATTACATCATTATCACTGTGAGAATTACTTATGACACAACAGACATGTAGAATCTCACATCGGGTCTGTCCAACACCATGTACATATACATATGCCCGTGTCTTTGACTTTAGTATCACTATACCTATGATCAATGAAATGTGATCATCAGTCAACAAATACACTAGTCTTAATGCATTATTATTGTCCCTTAATAATAATACTCGACGAGGGACCTTTAGGAATATTGATACTATTCTCATAATCTCATTTCTAAGTCACATACTTAGAGATATAGAATTGCATATCATATTCCAAGGACATTTATTAATATAACATTTATATCGCAGTAAATTAAGAATTAATAAATTATAAAGGGAATAATCGATAGAACATAAACATTAATAACCCTAATGTCTTAAACTAAAATACTATAGTGTTGTCTCTAGGGCACAAACACTAACAACAACATCACATACGCAAATATCCAACTCATTCAGAACTCCATACCATCCTTTCCCAAAAAAATACTTATATTCAACCCAATGGATGAGTACATCCCATTTTCTGCATCCATGCTTTAAACAAATCTTGGACAATCATTTCCATCACTTATACACTTTTTCCAAATTAGTAGGCAATTCCTGTTCAATTAAACACATTGAATATTATATTTAAGGATATAAAACCAGTGTTTATAAATATGAGATTAATAATTAACATATAGATGGTTTGAGTGGTCACCATATTCTCCAAGTTCTCCATACTTGAATATTATCCGATCACCATTAAGGATTGTTTTAGATCAAGTCTTATAACATTGAAGTGAATATAAGTGAGGTACCTCTCAGTGACATCATAATTATGATAATACATAAACTCATCTATCATCTAATTGTTATATTTCTCTTTGTTAAAAAAAACCAGTGGCTGAACCGATGGATGCATAATTAAAACCGCCATATGTTTGAAACAGTGGACAGTAGAGTTCCTATACCATAATATTCAAAATCAACAACAGAATACATTTTTAAATCATAAAATCTCATAAATTCTTGAAGTCCGCAAAATTTCTTTTTATACTTATCATAAATCGCGTTCCAAACAATTGTCTTGCACTTTATGTGTAATTGGGAATGCGGTTTACTCCAAAATCTATCAATAAAACTAGATAAAACACTGCAATTTTAGAAACATGATGCAGTCAGGTACAATAAAACTCCAGCTTCTCAATAATGTTTAAATATAAGCATTCAATCACTTACAAATGCTCCATCCCCATCTCTCTCGATATTTGCAGAAACAAAGTTGGCTAACGGTTTTCGTCCTCTACCTACATGTGGCATTGATTAATCCAATTTACCTAAACTTTACATTTAGTATCCCAAAAGCAATGAAAAAAATTTGTTTGACATATTACCCATATCCCAGTCAACATTCCCTGAGTCTTGCTTTCTCTTAACTTCCTGAACATTATTTAAAACTCAATCCAAAATAGGATATACAGAAATCTGGTTCAATTGTGATCAATCTACTAACTCTAACAACTACTGTAGTAAACCATAAAATTAAATCATTATATATATGACTCGGAACTTATATATGTAATCAACATCAATACATGGAATACTCTTATGCATACAAATTTTTCATTATATACACTGAAATATTAGATTTGGATCATAATTAAAGTCTTAATCAAACTATTCAACATAAATCTTTAAAAACAAGTGATGGCAAGTACATATATAGAACAATCTATTTACTAACCTCCATAAACTTTTCGTAATCTTCTGATCCAGATAGTTGCTCTACGTGAGTTGCCGTAGTCATTGTCGTAGTCGTCATCGCTCCTCCTGAATTGCCGAGCTGTGTTCTCCGTGTTCTGTTGGCCGTTATCACTATATTTATGTTAGGAAATGAATAACACACAGGGGGGGGGTGAATGTATTTTACTATTTTTAGGCTTTTCTTGAATGTTTTTGGCTTGGTTGAACAAAGTAAATTTAATCTTGTAGAAATGTGTTACTGTAGGAATTTAAACATGCAAGAATAAATAACACAGATCTTTTCAAAACTCACTTAATTTTGTATTAAAATTAAGAATGTTTTGCTACAAAATTTATAGGCTCTTTGATGTTAAAGAGCTTAGCTTCTTCTTGAGAGTGTTACGAGATTTTTATCTTAATTGTTACTACTGACTAAGGACCAATGTTAACTTTATAACTCAGTTAACTACTGGTTTACACAGTGTGTAATAAGACATGCTATTAGCTTTTCTAAACTGTCACTTGTTATTTCTATTTATAGAAAAGTAGATCTTCCATTTCTGGCTTAGCATATCTTTAGCATCTCGTGTTCACTTCTTCCTTTGTCAACTAATCTTTACCATTGATCTTGCACATTCTTCAAGATGCTTTTTGTAGACTTGTCAATCCAGTTGTTGGATTGTTTGTTGATTATTTATCTTGAATATTGAACTGATCTGTAACTTTGTACTTTGAGATTGTACCTCGAGATCTCCAATTTAGGTCTATAGAACAACATCTCGATAAGTATATTGGCTTATCGAGATCTCTAGTACTCTATATTTAGTTTGGCTTGTAGAGGTCTTCAGTTCTCTATAAGAGAATTTTGGCTTGTCGAGATCTCTAGTATTCACATCTCCACTTTAACTTATCGCTAACTCTTAGTTCTCTAGTAGCTTCTTGACTTGTCGATGTCTCAGAGTTCTCTAGTCAAATTTAACTTGTTGATATCTCAGAGTTCTCTAGTTAAAATTTAACTTGTCGATGTCTCTGAGTTCTCTAGTGAATTTTGACTTATCAATATCTCTGAGTTCTCTAGTGGAACTTGACGTATCGATAACTCATAGTTCTCTAATGAATGTAGACTTGTCGATAAATCTGAGTTCTCTAGTGAAGAAATGACTTATCGATATCTCCAATCTTCATGTCTTCAATTTGGCTTGTCGATATCTAACTGAGTTCTCTAGTAGCTTTCCTGACTTCTCAATAAGCCATTCTGGAGTTCTCGAATGACTTCTCTATAACATTAAATCTGTGACTTGTAGAGATCTTGACTTCGAGTATTTTTCTCCAAACAAATTTATTCAACTCCAAGCTTCTTCAAAATTCTTCTGAGGCATGATCTTCTTGATCTTCTTCCAGATAGAATCCTTAGGCTTAATACTATTTTAGGAAAAAGACTCCAGTCTGATCCTTTACATTTTTACAGACTTTAAGTGTTACAAGTACAAAATATAGATTAAGATAAAAATACAACTTACTTATGGTTGACAAAATGTTTTAGTCTTGTTAAAGTACAGGCATGTCTTTTACAACAATCTCCCCTAATTTGTAAGAAGATTGCTTAACACAAATTCATGCATGTTTACAAGACTAACCCCAAGTTTGAAATGATGGAGAATAAAATTAATACATAGAGCTAGGTAGAATTACAACTTGTATAACACAAGATTCACAAGGTTCAATGATTACAAGACTCAGGTAAAGACAGTTTTTACATCTGCTTCTTTTCTAAGTTGATCCTTCAATTTGTCAAGAATTTCAAGTTCTTCTATGATAGGTGTTCCACTTAGAGCTTCTACAATTTTATTTTGCTGCCTTAGGATAACCTTGGTCCAGTGCTCTATGCAGAATCTTTAGAATCCACCAGCTCTGATGTTTAGAAATCTCACATCTTTAGAAATTCTGCTCATTCCTTTTTCTTTCAACTCTTCTGATCTTTTTATGTACATGTCTATTTCTTCATCATGCCTCCTTCTTCTTTCTTCAACTTCAGCCTCATCTCTTTTCTTGGTTTCCTCTCTTTCAATCAACCATTCAGCTAGAGATGATATACATGCCCTTGTAGCAATATCCTTGTCCTGTAACAAACTTATCACTCTCTTGATTTCTGTGGGAGCCAAAGAATCCATTAACTTTTTGTCTAGAAGAGTGAATGTACCATCCTTAAAATAAACTCTAACTTCTCTCAGGGATACAATCCAGACTCTAACAATTTCCTCAGCTAGATGTTGGAAATGGTCTTCGTCTGAGATGCACCAATTTAGAGGTAGAAAGTCAGATTCCTTAAAACACTTCAAGATGGCCCTTTCAGTGACTTCCACTTTCTTTGCAGGCTTGACTTTCTTAGGCTTTCTCCCAACAGATTTGTGCTTGAATTTTAGTGAAGGTTTGGCTAAATGTAGGGTTGTCATTTTCTTGAGATTAGTTTGGCTTGAGGTGATTGGAATTTTTAGTTTGTTTGTATAGAAATTTTGGCTTAGATGTTTGGGAAGGTTTGATGTTCGAGATAGTTGTTGTTGTAGGTTGATCTGAGGTTTGAGTTGACTGTGTTTGGATTTTTAGGGTTGTTTGAGTTTCTGAATCATCATGAGGCTTTCTACTCTTCCTCTCACCTCTTCTCTTCTTTTCTTCATCTTTTTTATCATCCTCCTTCTTCTTCTCTCCACCCTTGCTCCAGATGGCTTACTAGACTGACTAGGATTTGAGCCAGAAGGATTTTGATCATTCTTCTTCTGCTCATCATCATCCAAGTTATCCTTGTTGAACTGTGTTTTGGGCAAGTTAGCTTCTGCATTTTCCAGATATCTCCTCAGTAGATTTATCATTTCCATATCATCATTATTCTTGTTTTTCTTAGCTTTTAAGCTAGTTCCTAGGATCATGATAAGATTCTTGTTGCTCATGACACAATGTTCGGGGATATTGAAATGTCCGAGTTGTCTGGTGGTTGGACAGATGTATGTTATACCCTTACTTGGCTGTAGATATGCTTCAGGGAAGGCAGCTACTTGAGCATCTCTCAGAGTAGTTAATAGCATGGTATCTTCATGAGTTATAACTCTAACTTTGCTGATGAAGATATCTAACTCAGATGCCCTCCTTGAGACAAGGCAATTGAGGGACACCTGCATACATCTGTCTGTCCCTGAGTCATTTGCATTAACCACTATCTTTTCTTCCAGAAAGTTGTTCTTATTGACCTTGATCACTCTTATGAAATTGATTGTCTTGTCCAGGTCCTTTTTATATGTGAAGTGATTGTTGTTGAGAGAAGCTTTTAAGGCTTTGAGTAGTTCTTCAAACTCTCTGCTTAGACTAGGTCCTTCAGCAGACCTAATAAGTCTCTCCATGTCAAGATCAACTTCTGATTTCTTTTTAGACCCTTAGACTTACTGTTAAGATGACCTAGATCGTGTCAACCTAGCCTCTATCTCCCCCTTAGTCTTGTTGACAGGCATTAGAAGGGGAGTAGGAATTTTAGGCCTGACTTGTTCAGGTAGAGAAGGTAGTGGTATGTTGAGTTCACCCATGATGGCTTCTAAAGCTATAGAATTATGCATTTGAAGATGCTTATGGGTGTCCACCAGGGTTTGGATATCTGTTTGTTGGCTCTTGACAAGAGATGTCAAAGCCTGAACTTGTACAGTGAGAGAAGAGTTGGAGTCTTGCAATGCTGTGACTTGACCCTGTAGAGACTGAATTTGTAGATTTGTTGAAGTGGATCCAGGATGATAAGAGCTGCTAGATGTGCCAAAGTGTTCTTATACAGCCTCTTTGATCCCTTCCATTAGCAAAGCTGAAGTCTTATATCTGCTCTGGTGAAGTTGATCCAGTTGGACTTTGGTCTCATTTGAGTGAGTAATTTGTTGCTGGATCACTGTATGTAGATTGGTGAAAGATAGTTTGAGATTTTTGACTTCATTCTCAATAGAGGCAAGATCCATCTTAGCCATTTGCTCAGAAAAATGCTTGAATTTAGAAGAGATCTTCTCTTGAGATGGTATAATCTTGTCCATTTTTTGATTCACCAGTTTCCTGATTCTGTCTTTATGGCTAGTAAGCTTGATTTCAAGAGCCTTACCAAATAAATGAAATGCTTTAAGTTGAGCTTTGTATACATCTGTAATGGTATCATAAATAGCTTCTGGACTCAAGTCTTTTACATTGCTGCCCAAAATAGTAACATACTCTTCTTTGAATCTGGCCAAAACTTGATTCATCTCCAAGACAAAGTCATCAGACAGCCATGCATCCACATTCCCATCTGGCTAAGCATCATTGACAATTTTCTCCTTTTGCCCCTCAACCTCTTCATTGTAAGCAAGCATAATAGCTTGATAGTCCTGGTTGCTCATATTTGAAGTCAGGAGATGCTGTGAGATGTTGGCCAGTCCAGATATATGCTCTACTAGTAGATCATCTACAGATTTGGTTGAGAAGCAAATTCTTGTAGCCACTGAGAGAGTATGTGAGGTTGTTGAGGTTGTGAGGTGGATGGTTCATTGGAAACACCTGTGACTGGGGTCACAGTTTGACTCACAGATTGCTTTGTGGTTTTGACAGTGTGTTGTCCTCCGCTTGTAGTGGGAACCTCCAATTGAATTGGAGGGGATTTGACTGGGTTACTGTCATGTACACCAGCCTCAAACCCTTGTGTGTCTTGCAACACACTAACACTTGAATGTGCTGTGCTTGCCTCCCCTATGACAGGATCATGGGCAATTGTACTCCTAGCTTCAACTGCCAAGACAATATCTGCTAGGGTTGTGAGGTGAGTTGTCCCTACATGAGAAACCTCCAATTGAATTGGAGAGGATTTAGATAACTCCCCCTTAGGAGTACTACCCTCAAACCTTTCAGTCTGTGAAGACTGTTTTGCACATGAAGGTGCATTAGAAGTATCCATGGGGTCTTCAGTTAAAAATGATGAATCCCCTATGTTTGTGATGGTGTCATCGAGGTCTACCCCAGTATGTAGCATCTCACCATCTAAATGGAGTGTTTGTGTGGTGGATAAAGCTTCTTGAGCTAAGTCACTTGATTTTTGGTGCACTTGAGAAGTGGATTCAAGTGGGATTGTAATAGAAGAAATTTTAGACATAAGAATTTATTGTTCAATTGTGAGTGTTGGCAGCTCCCTCTGAATGAATGAGGGAGCTTCAAAAGATGTGCTCTCACTGTGTGTACCTTCCTTATTTTTCCTACCATACACTTGAATTGCTTCTAGTGCAGACTCACTCCTGGTTGTTTTTACAGCTGCGTCCTGTTGGGAGGATGCAGAGGTGGCTAGAGTGGTTAGCTCAGGTTGTTTACTTCTTTTGGATCTCTTAACCAGAGGTGATTCTTTTTCAGCTATCTCCTCACCACTCTCAGTTACCACAGTTAAGGTTGCCCCCTTTCTCTTCTTTTTACTGACCTCATCCTTTTGAGAAGATGAGGTAGTTGGTTTCCTAGAATCTAAAGGTTGTGAAAGAATGGTTGTAGCTTGGGAAGATCCCCGTTGGTGTTCCTGTGTTTGTACTTCCACATGTTCAGGAATCATAATTGTGCTAGATTGTGCATTAGATCTCATGTCAGACATAGGATAAGGGTAAGTCCTAAACCTCTCCAACATAAATGGAGCGATTTTCAGACTTACATTGACCTTATTCTTTGTATTAAGTGAACCAAATATTATTTTGGATACTTGCTTACAATTGCCTAATTTAGTACTATCTATACCATTCAGTAGGTGTATGTATGCTACTTTATTATTTAAAGTGGACATAATAAATCTAGAAAAGAAAATTTCCTTACCTCTAGCTGACAGGGGCATAGTTGGCCTGGTTGCAAGTTCTTCCAAGATTAGCAGACTAACAATTCAAGTGTTTATTGTGGGCCTTTGAATACACCAGCTTTTGCACCACACTTGAAATGTTGTAATATCTTGTCTTCCTGCATGTAAAGGCTCTCACCACTGAATCAAAAATGAATGACCACTCCTTCCTTAGATTAGTTCTGTTTAGGATTGATAAGTTGATTCTTCCATCATAGTTGATGAAGTCCAGAAACTCAATCAGCTCATCAGGAGGTAGCACTTCCACCAGATTTGCAGTAGGCAGTCCCAAAGCTAGGTTCACATCCTGCTCATTAAACTCAATTTGTAGACCTCTAACTGAGCAAGTCACTACCAAGGATACAACATCATCATGCATTACAATCCTCACCACAATTGTAGTCCAAAAAGCATGCAACACATCCAAGTACAACACTGGATTAGCAGTCAAGGCTCCTGCTGTAACAACCCAAATCCGGGGTCAAGATTTGGTGTTACTAAATAATCTTTACATAAAATAAAGCAATAAATAAATAACCCCTTCAAATCCGGATCATTTACAGGTTATGGTATGAAATAAGAATCTAACCTTCTACAATTCTCAACAACTACAATAAAAGTTTAAATACCTTTATGCTAATGCCCTTGTCTTATTTTTCTAACTTCTTCGTCCTTTCGCAGCAAAGATCTCTCTAACTTCTGCTATCTATCAAAAGCTATTCACATCTATCCTTATCTGCTTCTGAAAGAAATAAGAATTTATAAAGCAAGAGTGAGCCAAAAATGCCCAGCAAGTATATAATTTGAGTTTCAAGCATTAATACCAAAGGAAAATTTTCGGAAAAAATCTTTAAACAATTTTAAACAATTCTATTTGTTTGAGTGAGTGAGCGAATAAACGTTGGCTATCCCCAACCTTTCATTATAAATCCAAAAGTGACAAGCGATTCCCAGATTCATCTCCTGAATCAGGGTTTTGTCCGGTTTTGGAATCATAAAACCTTTCGAGAGAAAATGCCGTTAATGGTGATCAACAACAAATTAGACTGGACACTAGTTCTCACTTATATCCTGCTGATCAGTCAGGATATAGTGTAGATCTATACCTACCTGTATAGATCCAGTCGGGTCCCCAGGCTCTACGACTCATCTCAAGGCACCGGTCATGTCCCGGTCCTTAGGATTAAGTAAAACTTAATCCCTCACATCATTATCATCCAGCCCGTGGAGTATTTTGATGTCAAATCATTTTGAATTCAAAACATCCCAATTCAGGGTTCGCAAATAACCAGAAAGAATGGGTATTTGCTCAAGAGAGCAATCGAATTATAGGAACAATAATGGAAAGAACATGCATAACAAGAGTAATTGCAGCGAAATATAAAACTTTTAACTATTCAGAACTTAGAATAGGAACGAAGAAATAATTGCAGTATTTTAAAAGAAAAATCAGGAATACTTGCCTCGATAACCTTTAACCGCTTTTACTAGTTGACTTTGGTTCAACTTGAACGTTCAGCTTTTATTGTCAAACTACTATCCCATTTTGGATACGATCCCAATATTCAGGTTCTTCGATTGGAACTTCATTGATCTCGACGTCTAATCACTAGATCATTCCTAGTCCGAAGTTGATACTCGAGTTTTCCGTCTAGGACCTACATGGTTGAAATACCCTAATTCAGATAATCGTCTCGCTTAACATAACACCGCTATCCTATTCAACCAATACGATTTCATAACCCAACTCATATTTATATGTATTACTGTAATACACATAGCAATTATGGTTCACATCTTCAAAACTCGGTTCGGTGTTTATTTTCGGAAAATACGTATACTCGTCATTTTGAAAAATAGGGCAATCGATTATTTATAAATTATTTTGTCTCAATCGCACTTAAGTTCATATAACATAATTATATATGGTTATTCGACGTCTCCGATAAGTGCGGATTACACTCTCGTATTTTCGGAATCAATTTCCCGAAAATCGGGCAGCGTTTCCTTTGTTTATCGGCCTACCCGTCGAATCAATTCGACGTCAATCAAAATCCACAAACACAACGCAATCATCCAATTCACAATCCATGCACCAATCCCAATCACCAATAAGAATTCAATTATTAATTATTATTATTCGTTTTCGTTTCGTAATTATTACCATGAACTAATTATTTACTTTATAATCGTAGGACTCAGATAAAATTCATCATTGTCCACCGTCGGCTCGCCGAAACTCATCGCTGACGGCGATAAAATTCGTCGGTACCCGATAGATTCGGGTTTCCATACGAATTCCACCGATTTATTGTTATAATTTCCTGCACAAACAAATTCATTTTCATTAAAATAATCAATTAATTTATTCAAATTTTCCATTAAAATTAACTGGAAATCAGAAAGCACAGCACCATCGGCTCACGCGCCCACGCGCGGCCGAGAAAAACCAGGCGGCGAAACCAAGAAACGAAGAACACGACAATCCAATCACATACTGGACACACACACATATATATATGTATATATCCACATGTATATATATATATATCAACAGGATTTAAACGAAGCAAGCTACCGGAACCAACCGGAAAATATGGCGGCGGCACAACCGGAAAAGAAACGGCAGGCAGAGAACGGCAAAGGAAACAGGGGAACAGAGAAGTAAAGCCGGAAAGAACTCAGGGAAGAAACGGAAAAAAAAGAAGAAAGAAAGAAAGGGAGAGAAGAGAGAGATGAGCACAGAGAGAGATCGAGAGAGAGGAGTAAGGAGAGAGAGAGGCGACGAGTGAACAGGGGCGTGGGGGGTTTGGTTTATAATTTTTTTCTTTTTGTTTGATTTCTTTATTTCTTTATTTTTTTATTTTACTCCCGTGATTATTCTGTTTGTACCGCAATTTAAGAATGGACCGAGTATTTAATGGGCAAAAAAATTCAAAATAATCAAAAATAATTTCTTGAAAAATCCCAAAATAATTAGTAGTTAATATAATTAAATGTGCAAGATTTTGAAATCGATTTTATAACGCGCAATGGACCTGTATTTTACAATTAACTAAGATCAAGAAATCATTTAAAATCAAATAGTCAATAAAATATTGATTTCTAAATTTTATAAACTCCTAAAAATAATAAATAAAATTATAAAACAACAAAATCAATTTTAGAAACAATTTTAACATTTATAAGAATAAATATTCGATAAAACCACTTTAAAGTGAATTAAATTCATACAGCTTGGTAATTAATTATAAAATTAATTTTCGCGTCCAACAAATCACAAACAATTTATAATACAGCAACACATAGCCGACAAACCCATCATATATTTTATTTATTAAATAATTTAATAATTACACTTACATACCGGATCCGAAAATAGGTTACTTAGCCGCTAAGTAACTATAAAGATGATACAATTTTAATACCAGATTTGGATAATTATTAAAACAGAGACTCTTATAAAATACTTTATACGAAAATAAGGTAATAATATCTCGCTTTTTGGGAATAAGATTTTTATCGATCTATAAAATAATTTGCGTATCGAAAATTTCACACCGGGACTCGTACAGGTCAAACCGTATCCCAGATCGAGAAAGTCAAAACATGAAAAGTGTTCAGAATTATGAGATTAGGTTAGGAAGGAGTTTTCGGAAGAGTTTCGGGTTGTAAAAACGCAAAAACGGTTGAAGTGGGACGATTTTTGATTCTAAAAAGTAATTTTATAATTAAGTAAAAATAATCATTATTAATTTTATAAATCCCTAATAAATCATATAATAATTCAAAAATTACCAGAAAATACCAAAACTATCTATATTTAATTCTGGATAATTAAAAATTAAAATACCCTAATTTTAACATAAATCAACATCCAAATGTTTATATCAGTCATCAAATAATTCACCAAAATTCACATAAAAATCACATAATAATTATTTATTGATAAAAATAATTACATAATATTTCTCGGACGTTACATCCTCCTCCCTTTAAAAGGATTCTGTCCTCAGAATCATGCTAAGGAACAGACACTGATACATTTCGAGTATCTTACTTAAGATTTCTCAGGACTCATCATTTTCATCACTACTCAATAGTCTTTAGCCAATATTCGCATCTATCAGTTGCTCATGCAACCTAGTTCAACTCTCCATTCTGTATATATGTAGCTAAATTACTCTTTCTGGTCATACCCATATGAACGTCTTATAAACTCTTTATACCTGTGACAACAAGACCAAGTCATTCACAACCGTTCTATCTATCTCATTGTCTCACAAGACTAACTTGATTTATACTAACCTTCTTTTCTTTCCAATTCTAATAGTTCGTGTTCATGAACTTTCTATTTTCGCTGACTGTTCTACTTTACTTTTCATGCCTCCTTCTGTTCAGTTAGTCTGGCCTATGATCATTTTCTAATCATATCTGAGAATCTTTAATCGATCTCTCGTACTTTTCATCCGTTTGTGCCCGATATGCTGAGATCATGGTGTTTGACGTGTCGAAATGTTCTAATTCTATTCAAAACTAAAAATTAAGGGGAAAATCTCGACAATTGCATTTAACTCACCACTTTGTAGCATACCTCGATTTCTTTTTAATCACTATCAAATATCTTCGTCGAGCAAAAATCTTTTACTATCTGAAAGAAAATATATTAATTTAGAATGGGATGGATCATAACTTTATTTAAACCCGAATTCCTGGTAATAATACTCATTTTGTTGTCATATCAAATTTGATATTAATATGAACTTTGATGCTCATAACATTCTATACTGAAGTCAACATCAATCATCTATATCTATACCACCTTTGATATCTAACAACAAAGTAAGTATCAGCATAATCCAGAAGCCGGATCGAAATCTGTTGTTTTTTTTCATTTCTAAAATTTTCATTTCCTTTATCCACTCCCCAGCAATCTTAGTGACATTCGTTCTTTCTTTTCTACTCAAGACATCTGTTTCTAAATGGATCTTGCTTGGTTGGTAATTAACCATACTTCCGCAGCTCATAATCAATTATGACCAGAGTTTATACCTTTGAAGCTTAGATAGCAGTTGCTACTTTTCAACCCTTCACATGCATATCTTCAGACGTTCAACTTTGTCTTCCTTAGTCCTTGAATGGGCGAGGATGTTATCAATATATACAATCACACTATCCAAATACTCTGGGTATATTATGTTCATTTAATCTTCAGACTTAAAACTTCTGATAATCGATGCGTAACTTCATACCTCCATTCTCTTTTCCCCATGATCACTATTGTGCATAGCGCGAAACACTTCTTATTTTGTTATTCCTTCATTCCACATCCCTGGAGTTTCTTTAACTCGTTACTTCATCCCTATTGGGTCATAAGATACAGGGCTTTTGACACCAGCTCCACTCTGCGCAATAATTGTCGAGAAGTTTTTACTTTATTCTTCGAGGTAACCTTGGTCAATCATTCGTTCGAACCTTTGGGACTTCACTTTAATTCTAAAGAATTCCATCTTGAGATTCCTTGAATGAAATTCCCATCTTCAATTCTCCTATCAGTCCTAGCATAACTGACGTTCATAACTTGCTTATATCCTGGATCAATTTTATAAGATTCCTTTATCATTCTTTTGATTCCATTTCTTTTCTTATTTATTCCTCCGTTCTCATTATTTATTATCTCTTTTAAACATAAAAAATTTCCTTTTCTTGATAGTATGAATATGTTCTTTATTAGATAAACCATTTCATGAGTTAACACGGGAATGAAGGCTTTTATTTATAATTTTTAAATTCTTACTAACAGAATTATTAGAATTTATCAGTAGTTATTTTTTTTAGCTTCGCTTAAATCATCACTGATCGAATATTTGGCTTTCCCTATTTGATCAACATTCCTTTTTTCCGAGTTCACATGCAGACTTCGTTAGTCACTATCTCACATTGGATACTTGGATTTGCGAGTTTCCCAGTATTTCACAACATCTTCCATTAAATCATAATTTGACATGGATGAACATTCATGTTCTTCATGGAGTATTATTACAAACAGTAACATTTCTTTGCTCTATCTTGGATCTCCAGTTCTTGCAAATGTTCTCTCCACTAATTTATAGTAGATTCCATTAAATCATCCTTCGATATGGGTATACATCTAAGTTCTTCCTGGAACACTATTACAGATGATAGAATTTCTTTGCTTTATCTTGAACTTTCAGTTCTTAAAAATATTCTTCTTACTAGCATGTACCAATAACTTTCTGTTCCTTTTGTTTATCAAAAAGGGCGCATTCATCTAGATAAAACCTCACACAGGCTTGCAGTAACATCATGCTACTTCTACTAAATTCTCAATTTCTGCTAATATCATTACTTCCTCCAAATTGCTAATCGCTTTGATTTTGGAACTGAAAATCATGTCAGAGTTTGACATAATCTAATTGGAATCGACCTCCATTTAACTGATCATTAGTTGGTAAAGTTGATCAATTAACTCTTTTAATTGATCAGTTAAACCAAGTGAAGACTAGCTAACTGGAATCAAAGACCAATTATAGAAAGTCGGTTTGATCATAACAATCTTTTTCAAGAACCGAGATCGTAATCATTTGGAGTATTGATGAGAATGACAATATACTTCTTTATACTTAATTGTAAGGTAATTTCTGAAAATTTGGGCAGCACTTCCCCTATACCATCAACTACCAGTCGGGCTCAAGCCGATACCATCAATCAACCAAAATATCCACAATCTTATCCATCCACTTTCATCAACCAAAATCATCCATTCACCACAATTCACATTATATCATTTTGATCAGCATCTGACTGGCATAACATATATCTTTTTAATTGGAATTGGGTCTTACACCAACAATGATTAATATAACCATACCTTTCTTAGTTCTTTCAGAATATTACGAATTGTTATTAATGAACTTAAAATTTATCTCGTTGTTTCTTCAAAAATTTGATTTCCCGATTCTTTTAATTTATTTCTAACTATTATTAATCGGTATATCTTTTAATAACCGTGCATGGTCTTCATTATTATCGTCGCAATCTGGTGGAAACTTAGTTGTTATATCATTATTTCTTAAAAGGTTTCATAGTCGAGTCACCATTGCTTTATCTTCACTTATGGTTCCGCATCAAATTTCGTCTGTGATCCAGTTATGGGTATCAAATTCACCATAACTTATTTACTCAAATTGGAGAACCTCACAGTTTCTTGAAGAACACGTACGAAATTTGGTTGCAATTAAGATTCCTTCTATCTTGAATCTTCACAACAAATATCTTCACGCGAAGAAGGGATGCTTCACATATTAATTTCCCTGTCTGAATTATTGTTCAAAATTTCCTTGATCTTTGATTGTTGTCCTGATACTCGTTTGCTTTGTGTGACGCCCACAACTTTACTTCTTTATTTTGTAATTAATTTATTTGTTAGGGTTCACTAACGATTCATTTCTCGTCGAAGTCTTCTGATTTGAAGTGCATCGCGTTAACGTAATCTACCGTACTGATGAGATCCTCATAACACAAGCAACTGTCAGATTTGATGTCTTCATAACGACCATGTTATCGATGTAACCAATTTTCCTCGTTCACAGATGTCCATCATTCATCGGTTTGCAGTTATATCTATATTCGCTATATAATTCCACTTGCTACACGGGACTATTCTATTTCTTTAAAATCATCAAAGAACAGTCTCCACGCAAGAGGAGAGTTTGTGAATATGATTTTGATTGAAAAGAACCGGATAAGGAATAACAATGCAACAAATAGTTGGGAAAATCTGTAAGTCAATAAATTGAAGGAAGAAGAATGAGTGAAGATTTAGATGTGAATGAGACAACCATATTTGTACGCAAGATGGACAGTATTCCATACTATATGGCATACATCACATGATTAGGTGGCGTCCCACCAGACTCTTCGTCATTTCGACAAAGCGTCACATCACAACACTGTTTGTCTCAATCTGAAAACAATATTTTGGGTAGAGAAATAATTTGGAAGGAGTACAATAAATTTCCTTTCGTTCTTGCATCATATAATTTATCGATAAGAGAAGCTCATACATATTCAAGAATCAAAAAGAAGATATGCTATCGTCTTTGACAAAGAATGACATTGTTGGTCACCGTCCACGCTTCACTTACGTATGCCTTCAGGAATCGTTTGAATGCGAGATTCACAGTTTAGATCATATTATAATTCCGAAATGTCGTCTGGAAATGCCTCCATATCAAATGCTTTAATAATTTGCTTATAATCGCGTGCTTACGAAATTTATATTCACTGCTTTCGATTTCACCTATGCCGCATAAAATAACCTGTTAGATATATTTGAGATGTCATGTCTAATATGATTTGTGTTTAGTTTTCAGAACTTAACAATAGGACTTAATGAAATCAGGACTTACTGGAAGTCAGAATTTAATATCAGAACTTAAGGTCATATCAGAACTTAAGTGCGGGAAGACTTTCATATAAGGAAGGAAGCTGATTTACAGTAGAAGATCGAGACTAAAACAAAAGAAGATATGCATGGAAAGAGTTAGAAGACTGGAAGACTTGTAGAAGATATCTGATTGATATATTTTAGGAGACAAAATTGTATTCCATATCAATTAGAAGTTATCTTGTAACTGTGTACTATATAAACACAGACTTAGGGTTTACACTATAGGTGTTATCATTATCGAGAAGATTATACATTGTAACCTAGCAGCTCTTAGTGATATTTGTTCATCACTGAGAGAGAACAACAGTTCTTATTATAACAGAGTTTATTCAATATACTTGATCTTTGTTACATACTTGTGTTAAATCGATTTGATTGTGAAAACACTGTATTCAACCCCCTTCTACAGTGTTGTGTGACCTAACAATTGGTATCAGAGTTTTCCTGTTAACACAAATATAGTAAAGATCCAAACAATCATGTCTGAAGAAGCACAAACTCCAACCAAGCCCACCAAAACTGAAGAAACTCAAAAGACTCAAACCCACAATCGATATGAGACTATTAGGGTTCCCATACTGAGACCTTCTGAGTATCCCATATGGAAAGTGAAGATGGCTATGTTTCTGGAAGCTACAGATCCAGAATACCTTAACAGAATTAATGAACGATCACATAAGCCTACCAAGCTCTCTGTTGTAGTTGCCGATCAACCAGCAAAGACCATACCAAAGTAGAAAGGTGAGTACACAGCTGAAGACATCTCATCTATTGCCAAGGATGCAAAGGTAAGGCATTTGCTGCATAGTGCCATTGATAATGTCATGTCAACCAGGGTAATTCATTGCAAGACTACAAAGGAGATATGGGATGCTTTGGAGACAAGATGCTAGGGAACTGATGCAATCAAGAAGAACGGGAGGACTATACTCACTCAAGAGTATGAGCACTTTGACTCAAACGCTGATGAGTCTTTAAATGACTTATATGCCAGGTTTGTCAAACTCTTGAATGATCTGTCACTGATGGACAAGGAATATGATCTTGAAGATTCAAATCTAAAATTCCTTTTAGCTCTTCCTGAAAGTTGGGATTTGAAGTCTACTACCATAAGAGACAACTATGACCTTACTGAAACTACTCTTGGTGAAATTTATGGTATGCTCAAGACTTATGAATTTGAGATGGATCAAAGGAGGAAGAGGCATGGAAGAAAGTCAAGGACAGTTGCTCTTAAGGCTGAGGAGGAATCTCCTAAAATGGCTGCCTCAAAAAGGGGCAAAGGAAAAGCTCTCATCATAAAGTCTGATTCAGAGTCATCATATTCTGATGATGATGATTCAGAAACTGAAAGTTTACCTGAGACGGATGCTGATGAAGAGATGATGAAATTGTGTGCTCTTATGGTGGCTTGAAAAGTAAGTAGGTGGGGTGTTAAGGGTATCACAAAGATAGCCTACAGGAAATTCTGAAAAGGCAAGAGGTTTTCCAAGAAAAGTGGAAGTTCTGATAAGAAAGGGTTCAGAAAGTCTGAAGGTAAAGGAATGTCTGAGAGAGGAAACAACTCAAAAATCAAATGCTACAACCGTGGTGAAAGAGGCCACATATCTCCTGACTGCAAGAAAGGAAAAAGTGACAAAGGCAAGGCACTTGTCACAAAGAAGAAAAGCTGGACAGACACTTCAGATTTTGAACATGAGGTGAACTATGCCCTGATGGAAAATGCTGACAGCAGCCCTGAAACTGCTGAATTGAAGGTACCTCAAACAACTTATGCCTTTCATACCGATGATATTACTGAGTTGAGAATCTATCTTAAAACCATGTTCATTAGTTATAGAGATTAGACTTTAACATGTGAAAGATTAACATCTAAAAATCTTGCTTATAAAAAGAGAAATGACTATTTAGAAAAGGAGTTAATTTCTCTTCATCAAACTAAGAAAGAAAAAGATGATGCTTTATATATTAGAGATGAAGTGTTAAAATTGAATGAATCTCTAAAAGCTGACTTAGAAAAGGAAAGAGAGATTATCAGAACTTCGACTAACTCTGGCAGAACAACTCGGAATTTATGAAGTAGTGTTAGGTCCCAATGTGTTTGTAGAAGGGGGGGGTTGAATACAAACAGTACCGAATAATTGAATTAAATGCGGAATAAAAAATGTGAAACAAAATTCAAGTTAAATAAAAATATTATTAAACTTGAAAGGTGTTACAACAACTGTATCGATTATAAGGAATTAATCTCAAATTAATTATCACAAATCTAGAATAAATTCGACATGAACTTTTTCTATTTTTGTAATAAAAAGATTCAAATGCTAAACGCAATTTGAGATTAAGTTCTAGGGATTTTGATCCGCTAGATTGTTACACAAGAACAAGATAAAGATTTCTAGTTGATTGGATTTAACTTTACAATCTAGAAATTGATCTTGAAGTTGCAGATGAGATGAAATATTTGTGTCTGCTTCTTTTTCTTTGTTCTCGAGTTCTGTGTTCTTGATTGGATGATTATTTTCTTTTTGCTGCTTCTGTGTCTTTTTAATTCATTCAACAGAATTGAATTGAACTGGAATGACAATCCTATAGCTGGCAAGACTTTCGGTAGGACAATGAATTGAACTAGCAAGACAATCTGATTGAACTACAATGACTTTCGGTATGACAATCAGTTGAACTAGCAAGACTATCTCCTTCCCAATAGAACTTTCGGTAGGACAATTGAAATGACTTGGCATGACAATCGGTATGACAATCCTGATTGTCATGCTAGTTCATTTTCAATTGTCTTGCTGATTTAAGACTGTTTTTAATCCAATTTAAATTCTGAAAATCTTTAATATTAATTCTGAATTAATTAATCAATTAATTTAATTAATCAAATAAATTAATCTTTGAAGATATAATTTATTTTCTTAATTAAATTATATGACTTAATTAATTAGTAGAGAATTAATACTAACCCTGAGCAGCAACCAATCTTCTGAATATCTTCTGAAAATCACTGAGAATTATGAATCAATTCTACCACTTCAACGTTGACACTCGATGTACTGTCTGGTTCATGAGTGACTAACTTCCGTGACATTTCTTCATGTCTTGACTTTGATACTTTAATTTTCTTCAGATTAAATCCTTGTAATTAATGATACTCTGACGAGATCTCTGTCACTTGATTAAATCCACACTCTTGATTTATATCACTGAGGCATGATCAATTTCTTGAACTTCTTCCAGTGAATTAATTCCTCAAGTCTGTAGATGAACCTTGTTTCTGAATCCTTTGACAGATATTACTCTGTGAGATCTCTTTTGACGGTAGATCCACTATTTACTTATCACATTCTTATTTGAGTTGAGTTGAATCCTCGAATATACAAATAGGCTATGACATATGACTTACAATCTCCCCCTATTTGTTTGTTAGACAATAACACATAAATACCTAGAGGATAACTCAACTAACAAATAAGAAAAAGATATAAACAGAAATACAAAGTAAATAGTAGAAAAGTTCTGGACTAGATTTAACATTTTCCAGATTCCAAGTAGATGTTCCTCTAGACTGGACATATCTTCAAGTAGTTACATCTTCATTTATACAACCACATTTCCTGTTGAGAAGCCCATATTTCTCTTGCTTCTCCCCCTATGAGAATCAACTGATTAAAGAAGATCACCTTCGTTTACCACCTCTCCCGTACAATAGGATCCGCAGATAAAAACTAATGGTACTCCCCTTTTGAAAGCAGCTTCTTCCCTTACTAGAAAATCACCTTGTGTTTACCACCTCTCCCGTACAATAGGATCCGTAGTTACAAACAACAATGGTGTGGTGTAGTGTACATATGATCTTTTTCTTCCTCCCTGCTATTTCTCCCCCTTAGTTGAGGAATCCTCCAAACTATTACTTAAGCTTTTATCTCCCCCTTAAAGAAGGAATGTATGTCGTCGTCTGAAGAAGTTCTCATATTTCACTTGGTTGGAAAAGAAATAACAAGAAGTTTCTCTTTCTTCCTCACTATGAGTGTGTAATTCTGTATAGTGTACCTCACATATGTTTCACTCTTCTCTCCACTCGTGTTTACACTCATTCTCACAAGTGTATCACTCTTCTCTCATAGCTCCATAATCCAGCTGTACCTGCAAGGAAAATCACCTTAGCCATCCTTAAGGAGGTCACAGGTGGTGCAATGGGAGTTCGCAAATCCCCATCCTTGTTAAACTCGTCAGATGAATCTGAGTCATAATCTACAAGTTGTTAGCTTCCCTTTTAGGGTTCCAGATTTGAATTCTGGGAAGGTAAACAATGATCCAACGAATTTAGCATAAAGATCAAAGTTCCCTTCTAATGTCTGTGAAGACATTACCTTGTGACTCATCAGGTAATATCTGAATCATTGTCAACAAGTTGCCGATCTGCGCCTATGTCAGATCCACTATCCGCAGATGCATCCAGGGGATTTAAGCCTGGGGAGGTAGACACTGACCACTGACATATGGCTTTTGGATCAGTATCCTCTCCTAACACCTGTAAAGGCAATTGGTCCATTAACGAACTTTGAACAATCGAATCTGACCTTAAAATGGTCGAAACTCTTATTTCCATCAACTCATCCTTTGTGTGTGTAACCTTTCCTTGTGCATTAAGAAATGTTTATATTTGAGGTGGTGACACTACATAGGATACCTTGGCCGACAGGCAAATTTCAATAGACGCACCCCGTTGAGAGAATGAATCTAGTAACTGTTTTTGTGCCTTTTCAACCATTACATCTTTTTGAGAAGATGTATGGGGGTTAGCAGTTGTCTTGGTTTAAATACTACTCATCTATGTAGGAGACAGAGCTACTGGGTTGACTATAGAACCTTCCTTATATGGTGCACTAAGGCACTATCTCCCTCACGCTCATTCATACTACATTTAGTGGTAAGAGAGTGTTGGTTGGTTCTGTTTTTGTGTTGGTCTTTACAGTTTGGGATAGACGTTGTGGGTTTTCAACCTCATGACTGTCAATGAAAGAAAGCCATTGGAGACTGAACCTGTAACACAGAACATATGGTAATAGAGAGAAAATGATTTACAATAGTGATTTCAAAGGATTTTACATGAAATAAGAAATCACTAATGTAGAAAGAAGTTTGATTTACTCCTAAAACTCACTGCACATATTAAACAATATGATTGTGCCTAGTGATAAGAGAGTTAAAAATATGACGACTCTACTAGTTCATATTAAACAATAACTTCAGTTAGAGTGCCATACCATGTTCTTGACGATTGCTTGAGTAGTACACTAGTTCATACCAACCTGAAGTGAGATTGTGAAGAAGAGATTGCATAGTCCAATAGATCTGCAGCTGCAAAGTCCATGAACTGTGGTGCATTGACTTCCTCTTTTGACTCACCAACCAGGAGTACACTTGTACACATCTTACTAGAGTCCAATTCCAAGTGTAATGTGCAGCAGGTGCCTGATATGTCGTAATATTCTCAAGTCTCGTCACTGGTGCTATATGTTAGATGATGCTTCCTGATAATAACCTAGCACACTATACAAAATTTTCAATGATAACATTCCCAGCTTGCAAACAGCCATATCCCTCGGATAAACCTTTGCTGTTATCTCCAAAGGTAACTAGGGGGCCAGCTTTCTCAATCCACATTTGATAGCAGGGCTCTATCTCCGGTCATATGTCTTGATGATCCACTTGTCAAGAATCCACACTACCGGTTACACCTGTATACTGCCCTGCACTTCAAATGGATTAGACCTTCTTCGGAACCCAAACTTGGTTGGGCCCGGCATACTTGTAGAACTGTCCTTTGTCAGGCAAAACAACATTTTTAATTTTAATTGCCTCAACTTTCTCAATGACTGAACATTTGACTTTGTAAACAGCCTTAACAAATTTCTGTTTAAGCTTAGGCATAAATGTCTCCTTTCTAGCCTTAAAAGGACTAGCAGTCTTAGACCTATCATGCTTCTTGTTATTCACATGCTAACGAGGAGTAGTCTTATCATTAGAAACATGCTTACCATTAAAATAAGCATACATCATATTAAAAGCACAAGACATACAATTAGAAACACCACATGCTTTATGAGAGTGATTAATAGTAGGCAATTTATGCATGGCAGACATGGCATTTTTGTTATCCAACTCATGTGTATCTGAGTTAGTCTCAGTTGCTTTCACAACTTTGACTGGAACTTTCGACACACTTGACTTTGAAACAACCTTCTCATTAGCATGATCTTCAGCACGTATTTCTTCCTGAATAACAGAAGAGGTCGCATCAAATGGTTCAGCAATTGATGGTTTATAGAGGGGTTCATCAACACCCTTAAGCACATATGGTACTTCCCTCCCTTTAGCACAGACACGAGGAGGGGAGTTTATGCCTAATTCTCCAATAGCAACATTGTAATCATAACCTATTCCAGATGTTTGATTAACAGATTGCTTACTGTAGAACTCTTTAGCCTTCGAACAAGAATTGAAGTAGGCTCTAACCTTAGTCTCAAGACCGGTGATCTTGTCTTTGAGAATAGTTTCAAGTTTTCTATAACAGTCAACTCTATTCTCTAGAAAAGATACTTGTTCTTTTAATTTGTCTTGATTAATGTGCACAAGTCTTAATTCATTGACCTCTTTCTCAAGGTCTGTGATCTGTAAACTTAACAGTTCATTATCACGACGTGCACAATCTAAGTTACCTCTTAGATGATAAACCATTTCAGCATCAGAAAGTTTTACCTCTATTCTTGACGATGAAGCTTTTCCATCAATAGCCATAAGAGCAAGATTTCCTTCATCTTCATCTTCACTGTCAGTATCATCCCAGCTTCTTCCCTTTTCCAGATAAGCCCTTTCAGAGTTCTTTCTTACTTGCTTTGGCTTCCTACATTCTGTGGCAAAGTGTCCCAACTCATTGCAGTTATAGCATCTAATGGTGCTCCGATCAACCATCCCTGTTTTGTATCCACCACTGCTGGTGTTAGAGGATGAAGATCCACCTTTCTGGAATTTGTTGTAGTTGGACTTGTACTTAAGCTTGGGATTCCTCTTGAATCTGACATGGGAGAATCTCTTGACAATTTGGGCCATTGACTCGTCTTCCAATTGCTCCAGCTCTTCCAAGGAATAAAAATCATCACTTGATTGATTTGTAGTAGGAGGATCATATTCTGCTACTAACATATTTTCCTCAGCCTTGGAACACTGTACCATTCTCTCCAATTGTTGAGATTGCTATTGTTGTTGACCTTCAGCTACAAGTGCAGTAGATGTGCTGACCATTCTATCCTTCCCGTAGACTTCCTTCTGTTGAATCTGCTCCAACTCATAGGTTTTTAACACTCCATAGAGCCTGTCCAAAGAAATCTCACTCAGATCTCTAGCTTCTCTAATGGCAGTGATTCTATGTTCAAGATGAGTTGGCAGTGTTAAAAGGAACTTTTTGTTGACCTCCCTGATTGAATAATATTTCCCATTTATGTTCAGGTTGTTGATCAACGCATTGTACCTCTCAAACACTTCAGTAATTCCTTCTCCTGGATTTGATTTAAAATATTCATACTCAGAGGTTAGGATCTCCAACTTGTTCTCCCTAACTTCCTCTGTGCCTTCATTGATCACCTCAATAGTTTCCCACATGTGTTTGGAATTTTTACAGTTCATCACATGTCTGTTCATCAAGGGATCAAGGGAATCAATTAAAATTAACTGAAGGCTGGCATCCAAGGAGGCTTCATCTTTTTCAGCAGGAGAAAAATCCTCAGGATCTTTAGGATAGGTTCTGGCTTTGGTGATCACAACATCATCTACTATCACCTCTGGTTCAATAACCATCAGAGTTCTTATCCCCTTCTTTAACAAGTTTGAATATTTGGGATTTGCCACTTGTAAAAATAAGAGCATCTTCTTCTTCCACATAATATAATTCTCTTTATCAAATTGTGGAATTTTAACGGTTCCAACTTTTTGTGAAGTCATTATGAATTTTTGAATGAATAAAAATTCAAGGAGTTGAAAAATCACAAAAGTCTAGGATCTTGATTTGTTCGTTAATCAGAAGGCTCTGATACCAATTGTTAGGTCCCAATGTGTTTGTAGAAGGGGGGGTTGAATATAAACAGTACCGAATAATCGAATTAAATGTGGAATAAAAAATGTGAAACAAAATTCAAGTTAAATAAAAATATTATTAAACTTGAAAGGTGTTACAACAACTGTACCGATTACAAGGAATTAATCTCAAATTAATTATCACAAATCTAGAATAAATTCGACATGAACTTTTTCTATTTTTGTAATAAAAAGATTTAAATACTAAACGCAATTTAAGATTAAGTTCTAGGGATTTTGATCCGCTAGATTGTTACACAAGAACAAGATAAAGATTTCTAGTTGATTGGATTTAACTTTACAATCTAGAAATTGATCTTGAAGTTGCAGATGAGATGAAATATTTGTGTCTGCTTCTTTTTCTTTGTTCTCGAGTTCTGTGTTCTTGATTGGATGATTATTTTCTTTTTGCTGCTTCTGTGTCTTTTTAATTCATTCAACAGAATTGAATTGAACTGGAATGACAATCCTATAGCTGGCAAGACTTTCGGTAGGACAATGAATTGAACTAGCAAGACAATCTGATTGAACTACAATGACTTTCGGTATGACAATCAGTTGAACTAGCAAGACTATCTCCTTCCCAATAGAACTTTCGGTAGGACAATTGAAATGACTTGGCATGACAATCGGTATGACAATCCTGATTGTCATGCTAGTTCATTTTTAATTGTCTTGCTGATTTAAGACTGTTTTTAATGTAATTTAAATTCTGAAAATCCTTAATATTAATTCTGAATTAATTAATCAATTAATTTAATTAATCAAATAAATTAATCTTTGCAGATATAATTTATTTTCTTAATTAAATTATATGACTTAATTAATTAATTAATTAATAGAGAATTAATACTAACCCTGAGCAGCAACCAATCTTCTGAATATCTTCTGAAAATCACTGAGAATTATGAATCAATTCCACCACTTCAACGTTGACACTCGATGTACTGTCTGGTTCATGAGTGACTAACTTCCGTGACGTTTCTTCATGTCTTGACTTTGATACTTTGATTTTCTTCAGATTAAATCCTTGTAATTAATGATACTCTGACGAGATCTCTGTCACTTGATTAAATCCACACTCTTGATTTATATCACTGAGGCATGATCAATTTCTTGAACTTCTTCCAGTGAATTAATTCCTCAAGTCTGTAGATGAACCTTGTTTCTGAATCCTTTGACAAATATTACTCTGTGAGATCTCTTTTGACGGTAGATCCGCTATTTACTTATCACATTCTTATTTGAGTTGAGTTGAATCCTCGAATATACAAATAGGCTATGACATATGACTTATAAGTAGTGGAAACTGGAAAGAGGGCTTAGGTTATGGAGATGATAAAAGTGAAAAAGGAACTGAACAATTGAGCCAATTGTTGTTAAATAGATTGCTAAGCCAAAGGTAAATCCTGTTAAGTTTGTAGCAAAAACTGTAAAGTCTGATTCTGAAAAGATGAAAGAGTCTGTGACAGAATTTAAGGAAAAGTCAACTTCTGACAAATTAGAACAGGATAAACCAACTAAAGTAAACATAGGCTTAATGACTAAGAAGCAGCTTAAGCATAAGCTGAAAGAGATTAGGAATGTCAACAAGGTAAAGGAAGCTAGGAAAAATAGGAATGTAAAGGAAGGTGTGAATAAAAGTAATAACTATATGCCTGTTCCTAATGCTCCTAGAAAGAAATGTTATAACTGTGGAAACTCTAACCATCTTGCTTCTTTTTGCAGGAAAAATAAAGATATAAACTCTTTACCACCTAGATCAGGAGTTAAGAGTCAGTCCGTTAGGTTTAAGCTACAAAATCCTTGTTTTCATTATGATAGTTTATGGCATTCCATTTATACTTGTAAGGAATATCATAGTTTGTACTATGATTATTATCAAATAAAACCTTCTTTAAAGAAAGTTAGTATTATTCCTTCTAGTGTAAAGTCTGATGCAAAGTCTGATATAAATTCTGATAAACAGCATGTCAGCATAAACTCTGAAATTAAATTCGCTGTAAATGCTAACAAACTTAAAAAGGCCAAATGATCTAAGCAAGTCTGGGTCCTTAAAACTAATCATTAGTGGTCTTTGTGATTGCAGGGCAACAGGAAAAACATCCTAGTTCTTGACAGTGGATGTTCAGGACATATGACTGGAAATAAAGCCCTGCTATCAGACTTTGTGGAGAAAGCTGGCCCAAGAGTTTCTTATGGAGATGGCAACATGGGAAAAATTCTGGGATATGGCAATATCAATCTTGGGAATGTCATCATTAAAACAGTAGCTCTTGTCTCAGGGCTTAAACACAACCTGCTAAGTGTGAGTCAAATCTGTGACATGGGTTATCATGTGGATTTCTTTGAAGAACACTGTGAAGTTGTAAGCAATTCTACAGGCAAAGTGGTTCTGAAAGGTTACAGACATGGTAACATTTATGAAGCCAGACTTTTAACAAGTTCTGATGGTTCTGCAATCTGTCTGTTGAGTAGAGCATCAATTGAAGAAAGCTGGGATTGGCACAAAAGACTCTTTCATTTAAATTTCAACAACATAAATGAGCTTGTAAATAAAGATCTTGTGAGAGGACTGCCAAAATCAGTATTTGCTCCTGATGGCCTTTGTGATTCTTGTCAAAAGGCAAAACAAAGAAAATCTTCATTCAAGAGCAAAACTGAATCCTCAATTCTTGAGCCCTATCACCTACTGCATGTTGATCTATTTGGTCCAGTCAATGTCATGTCTATTGCAAAGAAGAAATATGTTATGGTTATAGTGGATGAGTTCACAAGATACACTTGGGTGTATTTCTTGCACAAAAAAGAATGAAACTGCATCTACTCTAACTGATCATGTTAGACAGCTGGATAAGTTGGTCAAAGATTCTGTTAAAATTATAAGAAGTGATAATGGCACTGAGTTCAAGAATTCAATCATGGAAGAGTTCTGCAAAGAGCATGGAATCAAACAGGAATTTTCTACACCTTGAACTCCACAGCAAAATGGAGTTGTAGAGAGAAAGAACAAGACTCTCATTTAAGCTGCACGAACTATGTTTTATAAAGCAAAGCTACCAACCTACTTTTGGGCTGAAGCTGTGCAGACTGCTTATTTTACACAGAATGCTACACTTATAAACAAGCATGGAAAAATACCATATGAGATGGTGAAGAAAAAGAAGCCAAATCTGAAATACTTTCATGTATTTGGATGTAAGTGTTTTATTCTTAAGACTCATCCTGAACAGCTGTCAAAATTTGATCTAAAAGCCGATGAAGGAATTTTTGTTGGATATCCACTTTTCACAAAAGCCTTCAGAGTCTACAATTTAAGAACAAGGGTTGTCATGGAATCTATCAATGTATCTTTTGATGATAAAAAGATTACTCGACTTGAAGATTTCAATGATCAAGATCAGCTGAGATTTGAAAATGAGGATTTAAATTCTGATTCTGCAAATTCTAATGACTTAAACTCTGATCTTGTAAGTTCTGATGGGTTAAGTTCTGATGTCATTGAAACTGTGGTAACAACTCCAAAGGAAAATGCACCTGTCCAGGGGGAGCAAGCTGAAGATCCTATCACAACTCAAGACTCTCAAGAAGCATCAGAATCTGTCACTGGCTCTTCAAGTTCTGATTCATGAAGTTCTGATGAGCCAAATTCTGATAATTCTGGAAACTCTAATTCTTGAAATCCTGAAGGATCTAACTCAAATTATGAAGTCTCAGAGAGCATAACTACAGGGGGAGCATCCGAAAATACTGATGGAGACATCATGGATCATGAGGGAGGATCCAGTTCTAGAGAACAACTTCCATCTGCAAGGAAGTGGACTAAATCACATACATCTGACTTGATAATTGGAGATCCTGAAGCAGGTGTTAGAACTAGAACTGCAACATTAAATGAATGTCTCTATCATTCTTTTCTATCTCAGACTAAACCAAAGAAAGTGGAAGAAGCTCTTCAAGATGCTGATTGGGTGCAAGCAATGCAGGAAGAGTTAAATGAATTTGAAAGAAATAAAGTCTGGACCCTAGTGCCAAGACCAAAGAACAGATCAGTTGTTGGCACAAAATGGGTGTTCAGAAACAAAACTGACAGTGATGGCATAATTACAAGGAACAAAGCAAGGCTGGTTGCTAAAGGTTAATCTCAACATGAGGGTATTGATTATGATAAAACATTTGCACCAGTTGCTAGATTGGAAGCCATAAGAATCTTTTTGGCTTATGTTGCTCACAAAAAGTTTAAAGTCTTTCAAATGGATGTTAAAAGTGCTTTTCTCAATGGAGAATTGGAAGAAGAGGTGTATATTGAACAACCTCCAGGCTTTGTGGATTCAAAATTTCTAAATCATGTCCACAGGCTTATCAAAGCACTTTATGGCCTTAAGCAAGCTCCTAGAGCATGGTATGAGACTTTAGCTCAATTTTTTCTGGAAAGTGGATTTCACAGAGGCACAATTGATAAAACACTGTTCTACCTCAACCATGGAAAGGACTTACTTTTAGTACAGATATCTGTTGATGATATCATATTTGGTTCTACAAATGCCAAACTCTGTGAAAGGTTTGCAAAGATAATACAGTTAAGATATCAAATGAGTATGATGGGAGAACTCAGCTATTTTCTGGGACTTCAAGTCAAGCAAAATGAAGAAGGTACTTTTATCTGTCAATCTAAGTACACCAAAAATTTACTCAAGAAATTTGAAATGCAAGACTGTTCAACTACATCCACTCTCATGGCCACTGCAACCAAGTTAGATAAAGAGACTGGTTCATCAGTAGATATTACTAACTATAGAGGTATGATTGGCTCTTTACTCTATTTAACTGCTAGTAGACCTGATATCATGTATGGTACCTGTTTTGTGCAAGATTTCAGGCTGATCCAAGAGAACCTCATTTAATAGCTGTGAAAAAAAATTTCAAGTACCTCCAGGGTACAGCTGATCAAGATTGTGGTATCCTGGAGAATTAGATTTTAAGCTAATAGGTTACTCAGATGCAGATTTTGCAGGATGCAAAATAGACAGGAAAAGCACTAGTGGAAGCTGCCAATTTCTTGGAGGCAGATTAGTTTCTTGGTTTAGCAAGAAACAGAAGTCAATTTCCACATCAACCGCAGAAGCAGAATATATTACTGCAGGAAGCAGTTGTGCACATATTCTTTGGATGAAGAATCAGTTACTGAATTATGGGTTAGAATTTTCTAAAATACCTGTTTACTGTGATAATCAAAGTGCTATTGCTATGACAGGTAATCCAATTCAACACTCCATGACAAAGCACATCAGCATTAGGTACCATTTCATAAGGGAACATGTGATGGAAGGTACAGTGGAATTACATTTTGTTCTAACAGATCAACAAATAGCAGATATCTTCACAAAACCACTATGTGAAGCTACTTAGTTTCAAGTTCTAATTCTAAAGTAGAACAAGAGGGAGGCAACTAATTCTCTCAACCTCTTCCTCCTCCATCACATTGTACTCTTGGTGGATACCGGTGGAGTGCTTCACACTTGAGGAGCAGCTGCTAGGGATTTCCGTTCATCGTTCTTGGATCGCTATTAAAGACCTCCATCTTTCCATTAATGTAAAGCTTCTTAAGGTAAACATACTGAACTAGGAATTAAATATTATTTTTCGCATGGATCCTGCGGAGGGTTTCGGTTTTTTTAAAATTTAAATTTACGTTTTCGTTGCGTTTATGTGCTAAAAACCCGTCACTGATAAGCCTCACTTATCTGAAGTAGACTTCATTATTAATGACAAATTTTAAGCACTTTTCTGAGTTATGCCTTATTTCTAAGATGTACTAAAGTTTATCAGACTTTAATCTTTATCTGATATTCTTCTAATGCACACACTCTCACTCCATATAAATAATGAAAATTACTGTGGTGATTAAGTTGTTTTTGACAAACAGTTAATTGTTATTTACATAAATTCTGAGGACAAGTTCTAATTGAATTCGGATGATTAAACTCTGAAGAAACAAGTCAGTATTTGTATGAAGAATCACAGATACAAACATTCACTTTTTGAGAACAGAAGCCATGTTCTGATGGCTGTTAAAATCTGATAATAGTCAAGTTCTAATATTAAATCCTGATGGAAACTCTGATGCTTACGTGACATTATCTTTTACTTGACTTATTTGTGATAAATACTGTAACGGTCATAATTAATCAGAATATAATTAGGTGAGATAAAAATAGTCATAATCATTTGGGTTAGTGGTAAACGTGTTTGTCTTGAAAAACTGCATGTGCACGTTAATTATTGCTTATTTCTCGTGCCCACTAACTCTGCTTTAACTATTTACTGGCTGACATGTGTACAAGTGTCTATTTTACTTCTAAAAAGGACTGTTGAGTGGAGAGAGTATATATATGGGAGTTAAAAGATTTTCTAATCTTTTACCTACTTTTCTATTCTTAATCTCTCTTATTCTCTCTCTCTCTTATATTCTTTGAAGCCTGTTAATCTTTACTTCATCTACTTGAACCGTATTTCTTGATGAATGTTTTGATTAGAATTGTGGTTACTAATAATTTGTGATGATTTGACAAACAAATGTTGAATTTGAATCAACATATCCTGAGTTACACTTGCGAAATTTGAAGCCATTGAGAAGATTCAAGAGAAGCAACAGGCCCAAATCACTGAGGTTCTGCAAAATCAAGCTTCTCAAAAATTACAATTGGATGAAATCCAATCTTCAATTGAACTTCTTCTCTCACTCCTACTATCAGATGATGCCAAAAAGGGGGAGAAGATAGTTAAGTCCAAATGCTCTAATGATCATATACTGAAGAAGAAAGATGATGAAGCTGATGACCAGGGAAACCCTAGCAAGGGTAGAGGTCAAGTTCAAAGTAAAGGGCAGAACAATAAGGATTCTTCAAGGAAACTAATTACTGATGCAAGAAAATCTTCTATTCAAAAGAAGACAAGTTCTGAAGCTGCTCAAACTCAAAATCTGATAGCAAGTACTCAAACTCAAAATCTGATATCAAGTTCTGATGAGCAAAGTCTGATGACAAAGCCTGATGTTCTGATACAAGGTGGAAGTCAAGATTCTCAAAAGTTCATACAAACTCTGAAGCTCAAGGGAAAGCAGACTATTGTCTACTACAAGGATCCCAAGATTCAGACACTTGATGAGGAAATTGCTAGAAGATTATTTCTGAAGCATAATCCAGGAATGGATTTAGAAAATCTCAAGGAGGAAGAAGCTAGATTTAAAGCTGAAAAGAAAAATCTAAAGCCAAAAGCTTCTGCTGCAAAGAAACCTCCAAGGCCTAAGGTAAAAGGAATTGTGATCAAGGAGAAGTCACATACTGAGGCATCAAAGCCCAAGACTAGATAACATACTGAGATTGATCCCAAAGACAAAGGGAAGGGAAAAGTTGATGAACCAACCAAGCCACTGGAGATGAAAATTCCTCAAATTCTGATAAAGCCAATGTGCAAAATGGTTCAAGTTACTGATGATAATCTTGCTGAAGATGAAGATGTTCAAACTCTGAAGAAAAGGAAGAATTCTGAAGAATCAAAGACAACCGCTGACAAGGCTCAAGTTGTTTAGAGTCAAGAACTACAAGCTACAACAAAAACAACAAGTTCTGATAAAATCAGTAAGATATCAACCTCTGACAATGCTCAATTTGATTTAGACAAAATGGAAGTAGCTGATAAAAAGAAACTTCTGTGGAAAAATGTCAAACCATCAGATCCAAAGAAAAGCCAATTGTTGTCTACTTTCATGACTATTGGGTTAAATGCTAGAAAACCAAGAGACAGGGCTGGACTAGCTTCTGATGAAGCTAAGATTAAAACAAGAGTTGAAGTTGCTACTAGAGATCCATTTCTATTGACTGACAGACCTCTTGAAGATGTTACACAGAAACACCTTGATAAGGTTATCTCTGTTCAAGTGGTACTGGATGCTCATGACAAGCACAATGTCAAGGAAAATCTGATTCTATTTCTTGAAGATGGAAGGACATATCAAATGTCAGAATCAGATGTGTTAAACAAATCACTAAAAGAACTTCAATTCTTTCATTACCTTTTAGAGGTAAAGTATGATATTACTAGGAGATGGTAAACTTCATATTGAAGACCATAAGAGATAAAACAAGAATTTCTGGTTTAAAAGTTACAGAATTCATTCTTAGTATTGTTGAAAATGATGGAAGTGAAACTCCAATGAAGAAGGATTTTGCTAAGCTTGAAGTGTTACTGAATGATAAATGTCTATGCTATAATGAAGTTTATTCTCATCCTAGGGTAATAAGACTGAATGATGGTTTAGAAAGAAACCATATCTCTGCTTTAAGGACGGCAATCTACCAGATTGAAAGTCAGAATGAAGAGATGAAGCAAGTCAAGACTACACTCTCTCAAGTCCTGAGGATTAAAGAAGAAAAGCTGATATCAAACTTTGTCAAGAATCATTATAGATTTAGATTGACTCAGTGAGATTGGTAAAAGCTACAAGGACTGTAAGTTGTAGTTAGTTATCTAGTTAAACTCTTATTGCATTTGTACTTAAATGTTTTTGACATCATCAAATCTATTAACTTGTATATTTTGCATAATTTACAAGTTGGGGGAGATTGTTAGATATATTTGAGATGTCATGTCTAATATGATTTGTGTTTAGTTTTCAGAACTTAACAATAGGACATATCAGGACATAATGAAATCAGGACTTACTGGAAGTCAGAACTTAATATCAGAACTTAAGGTCATATCAGAATTTAAGTGCGGGAAGACTTTCATATAAGGAAGGAAGCTGATTTACAGTAGAAGATCAAGACTAAAACAAAAGAAGATATGCATGGAAAGAGTTAGAAGACTGGAAGACTTGTAGAATATATCTGATTGATATATTTTAGGAGACAGAATTGTATTCCATATCAATTAGAAGTTATCTTGTAACTGTGTACTATATAAACACAGACTTAGGGTTTACACTATAGGTGTTATCATTATCGAGAAGATTATACATTGTAACCTAGCAGCTCTTAGTGATATTTGTTCATCACTGAGAGAGAACAACAGTTCTTATTGTAACAGAGTTTATTCAATATACTTGATCTTTGTTACATACTTGTGTTAAATCGATTTGATTGTGAAAACACTGTATTCAACCCCTTCTACAGTGTTGTGTGACCTAACATAACCATCGATCACACAATGCCTCAACTTCGTCGATAGAAATACGATTCTTCTCCAATCATCTGGAAGAGTCTTCAATTTCCTCCAATCATCTTCTGTCCGTTCGAATCACGAATCTTGTTAAATTTTAATAATTTCATGAATTAGGTAAATAATGTTTTAACATGTTGGTTCAATTATTGATATTATTAAACAAATTTTACTTTTGTCTTTTACAGAAACTTTAAACTTTTTCCTTGTTGGTGGGTCTACTTGATCCTTTGGACTAACAACACTGAGTCTAAATCCATTATTCTTTTAGGTCATTTTCTAGTTTATAATAACAAGAACTTAAGTAGTAATTCGACAACCATATTGTAAAACTCATGATATGGAAAAGTCTTCTAAAAGTTGATTAAGAAGATCTTCTTCGAAGTTTCATTTTAAAATTTTGAAAATTGAATATATGGTCGTCATTACTATATAAGTTACTTGTTTTTCTTATGATCCGCTAATGAAATGTCTAATTAAAAGAATGCCCATATAAAGGTTTCTTCACTTTGGTACCTCTTCTACCTTTCCTTGGATTCTGCTCCCACTTATTAGTCGACGAAACTTCATTTATCGTTGTATATCATTTTATTCGTAACTCTAACTCAATGTTGACGTCTGGTACTATCTTTGACATTCTTGTCATCATTCTTGACGTTATGCTTACAAACACGCATGCGATTCAATGTTCTGTATGTAGCTAGGGTCGCACCTTCATGCTAGTCTTACCTATACCTGGTAAGGTAAATATCATTCCTCGTGCAGCTCCCGGTATGTGATAAGAATCTTCTCGCAACGGTGGTGCCTTCAAAACGTGCAATGTTGGTTCTTCATCAGCTTCCATCAACTGGTTGCCTTCGGCCTGAAGCTTATCCTACTACCTAATTCTAAATTAAATTATACCAAAACTCACCCAGCCTCTCTTTCACAAGCTCTCACAAGAATCAATCGCATTTTCTTTAAAACCGCATGAAAAGTTGGGTAACATACCCAATCTCCGTCGATCTGTCGATTCCTCATTACTGTAGGATCGGAGAACTTAATATACCTATAGCGTTGCGATATTCGCCTTACACTTCCCTCAACAATCCTGGCTTACCAATTCCGTATCGAACCTGCTAATCCTCACTCACACTCAATTCGAACTTAAAATGAGTATGCCTAGGATCTTTCCTATCTCATATGGCCTATTATTCCTATCTTACGCTCACCTATTCTTATTTTAGTGACCAATAACCTGTAGCTCTGATGCCAACTTGTAACAACCCAAATACGGGGTCAAGATTTGGTGTTACTAAACAATCTTTACATTAAATAAAGCAATAAATAAATAACCCCTTCAAATCCGGATCGTTTACATGTTATGGTATGAAATAAGAATCTAACCTTCTACAATTCTCAACAACTACAATACAAGTTTAAATACCTTTATGCTAATGCCCTTGTCTTATTTTTCTAACTTCTTCATCCTTTCACAGCGGAGATCTCTCTAACTTCTGCTGTCTATCAAAAGCTATTCACATCTATCCTTATTTGCTTCTAAAAGAAATAAGAACTTACAAAGCAAGAGTGAGCCACAAATGCCCAGCAAGTATATAATTTGAGTTTCAAGCATTAATACCAAAGAAAAATTTCCGGACAAAATCTTTAAACAATTTTAAACAATTATATTTGTTTGAGTGAGTGAGCGAATAAACGTTGGCTGTCCCTAGCCTTTCATTATAAATCAAAAAGTGACAAGCGATTCCCAGATTCATCTCCTGAATCAGGGTTTTGTCCGGTTTTGGAATCATAAAACCTTTCGAGAGAGAATGCCGTTAATGGCGATCAACAACAAATTTGAATGGACACTAGTTCACACTTATATCCTGCTGATCAGTCAGGATACAGTGCAGATCTATACCTACATGTATAGATCCAGTCGGGTCCCCAGGCTCTACGGCCCATCTCAAGGCACCGGTCACGTCTCGGTCCTTAGGATTAAGTAAAACTTAATCCCTCACATCATTATCATCTAGCCTGTGGAGTATTTTGATGTCAAATCATTTTGAATTAAAAACATCCCAATTTAGGGTTCGCAAATAACCCGAAAGAATGGGTATTTGCTCAAGAGAGCAATCGAATTATAGGAACAATAATGGAAAGAACATGCATAACAAGAGTAATTGCAGCGAAATATAAAACATTTAACTATTCTGAACTTAGAATAGGAACGAAGAAATAATTCCAGTATTTTAAAAGAAAAATCAGGAATTCTTGCCTCGATAAGCTTTAACCGCTTTTACTAGTTGACTTTGGTTCAACTTAAACGTTCAACTTTTATCTTCAAACTACTATCCCATTTTGGATACGATCCCAATATTCAGGTTCTTCGATTGGAACTTCATTGATCTCGACGTCTAATCACTAGATCATTCCTAGTCCGATGTTGATACTCGGGTTTTCCGTCTAGGACCTATAGGGTTGAAATACCCTAATTCAGATAATCGTCTCGCTTAACATAACACCACTATCCTATTCTACCCATACGATTTCATAACCCAACTCATATTTACATGTATTACTGAAATACACATAGCAATTCTGGTTCACATCTTCGAAACTCGATTCAGTATTTATTTTCGGAAAATACGTATACTCGTCATTTTGAAAAATAGGGCAATCGATTATTTATAAATTATTTTGTCTCAATCACACTTAAGTTTATATAATATAATTATATATGGTTATTCGACGTTCTTGATAAGTGCGGGTTACACTCCCGTATTTTCGGAATCAATTTCCCGAAAATCGGGCATCGTTTCCTTTGTTTATCAATTCGACGTCAATCACAATCAACAAACACAATGCAATCATCCAATTCACAATCCATGCACCAATCCCAATCACCAATACGAATTCAATTATTAATTATTATTATTCATTTTCATTTCGTAATTATTACCATGAACTAATTATTTAATTTATAATCGTAGGACTCAAATAAAAATCATCACCGTCCACCGTCGGCTCGCCGAAGCCGAAGCTCATCGCCGACGGCGATAAAATTCATCGGTACCCGATAAATTCAGGTTTCCATACGAATTCCACCGATATATTGTTATAATTTCTTGCACAAACAAATTCATTTTCATTAAAATAATCAATTAATTTATTCAAATTTTCCATTAAAATTAACTGGAAATCAGAAAGTACAGCACCACCGGCTCACGCGCCAATGCGCGGCCGAGAATAGAAACAATCGGGCGGCAAAATGAAGAAACAAAGAACACAAAATCCAATCACATACTGGACACACACACATATATATGTATATATCCACATATATATATATATCAACGGGATTTAAACGAAGTAAGCTACCGGAACCAACCGGAAAATATGGCGGCGGCACAACCGGAAAAGAAACGGCAGGCGGAGAACGGAGAAGGAAACAGGGGAACAGAGAAGTAAAGCCGGAAAGAACTCAGGGAAGAAACGGAAAAAAAAAAAGAAAAAAAGAAAGGGAGATAAGAGAGAGATGAGCACATAGAGAGATCGAGATAGAGGAGTAAGGAGAGAGAGAGGCGGCGAGTGAACAGGGGGTGGGGGTTTGGTTAATAATTTTTTTTCTTTTTGTTTGTTTTCTTAATTTTTTTATTTTACTCCCGTGATTATCCCTGTTTGTACCGCAATTTAAGAATGGACCGAGTATTTAATAGGCAAAATAATTCAAAATTTTCGAAAATAATTTCTTTAAAAAATCCCAAAATAATTAGGAGTTAATAAAATTAAATGTGCAAGATTTTTAAATCATTTTTATAACGCGAATTGAACCCGTATTTTACAATTAACTAAGATCAGGAAATCATTTAAAATCAAATAGTCAATAAAATATTGATTTCTAAATTTTATAAACTCCTAAAAATTATAAATAAAATTATAAAATAATAAAAATAATTTTTGAAACAATTTTAGAATTTATAAGAATAAATATTCGATAAAACCACTTTAAAATGAATTAAATTCATACAGCTTGGTAATTAATTATAAAATTAATCTTCGCGTCCAACAATTCACAAACAATTTATAATACAGCAACACATAGCCGACAGACCCATCACATATTTTATCTATTGAATAATTTAATAATTACACTTACATACCGGATCCGAAAATAGGTTACTTAGCCGCTAAGTAACTATAAAGACGATACAATTTTACTACCAGATTTTGATAATTATTAAAACAGAGACTCTTATAAAATACTTTATACGAAAATAAGATAAATATCTCGCTTTTTGGGAATACGGATTTTTATCGATCTATAAAATGATTTGCGTATCGAAAATTTCACGCCGGGACTCGTACAGGTCAAACCGTACCCCAGATCGAGAAAGTCAAAACATGAAAATTGTTCGCAAATTATCAGATTAGGTTAGGAAGGAGTTTTTAGAAGAGTTTCGGGTTGTAAAAATGCAAAAACGGTTGAACTTGGACGATTTCTGATTCCAAAAAGTAATTTTATAATTAAGTAAAAATAATCATTATTAATTCTATAAATCCTTAATAAATTATATAATAATCTAAAAATTACCAGAAAATACCAAAACTATATATATGTAATTCTGGATAATTAAAAATTAAAATACCCTAATTTTATCAGAAATAAACATCCAAATATTAATATCAGTCATCAAATAATTTATCAAAATTCACATAATAATTATTTATTAATAAAAATAATTACATAATATTTCCCGGACGTTACACCTGCTACTATGTATGATTCAGATAGAAATTTCACAAACCCCTTGAAACTGCCAGGGTCTTGGTTAGTATCAGTAAAAGCCAAAAAGTTTGTTCCTTTCTCTGGGATAGTTGCTCTAATAGTGTTTTGTGCCATTGTAGTTTAGTAAGAGAGAATGGGCAAGAAGAATTTTTGAGAAAGGAGTACAACTGAGTGAGAAATGGGTTTTTGCTTGAAAGGGTAGGTCAATTTAGATCTCGAAGTTGTAAGTATGTGTATGTATCGAGAAGTCTGGGTATTTGTAGTAAAAGTAAATGACTTGTCGAGAACTCAAAAATAGACGTTTGGAGTTTGTCTATCGAGAAGTCATTTTAAGAAATGAAATACATATCGGGATGTCATTTTAAATTACTCTTTTAGAGAACTCAAAATTGACTTATCGAGATGTCAAATAAATACCCAGTTTGTCCAAAAAGTGGACTGGATTAATTTCAACTTTTATTTGAATAAATTCAAAATAAAATTAGAATGAATTTTCCAAAATTATTTTACCAAAGTAATTTATTAAATTAAATTATTTCAGTTTTGAGTTATTGATAAGTTAAAAATTATATTTGTAGAGAACTCTGTGAATTAACAGTACTAGAGAACTCTACAAAGACTTATCAATAAGTCATATTAAGCCTATCGAGAAGTCATTCGAGAAGTCAATAATTGACTTATCGAGGACTCACTTGAGAAGTCCTAAAATGATTTGTCGAGAAGTCAATTTTTACTCATCGAGAACTCAGTTCTCTAAATACTTTTGGTTTTTATAATTCTGCCTCATGTTAATTTTACATATTAGAATGTAAATTAACAACTGAGCAGTTTACTTAGAATATGAAAAATTCTAAGTTGAATTTGAAAAACAAATATGCAGAGAATTCTGAAATATTTATAATTCATATTTCATTTAATTTCTAATTTAATCAAATTAATTTTGATTTACTGGAGATTAATCTGTTGCAAAATATTAGCTGAGTTCTTGCGTTAGGATGAAGAGTTAAGCATTCCAATTTCACCTACAAGTCTAGTAAAAGTTGCTTCATCCAAAGGTTTAGTAAAAATATCAGCTAATTATTTTTCTGTTGGTACAATATTCAGCTTCAGCTGTAGAAGTTGGTACATATTGTTGTTTCTTGCTATACCAGGATACAATTCTTTGTCCAAGAAATTGACAACTTCCACTAGTACTCTTTCTGTCAACCCTGCATCCAACAAAATCTGCATCTGTGTAACCAATAGCTTCAAAACCAGTTTCCTTAGGATGCCATAATCCCAAGTTTGAAGTTTCCTTCAAGTATCTGAAAATCCTCTTTCTCCCCCTGAGTTTGTGGAGTTAAATTTAGGTGTATGAGATGAGCTTTCATTTTCATGATTTTCTTGTTGAGTAGTTTCTTCATTTTTCTATTTTGACAGACTTCCCAAACTTCAACTTGAGCAAACTCCAGCTTAGGCATGTCTCTTACCAACTGCTTTTTGACAAAGTGTTAATTTCCTTGAAATTCAAGTGAGAAAGATTTTTGTGCCAGAGCTTGTTTACTTCTTCAGATGCCTTGGTGTAGAAGCAACAAACACCATCCTTATTTATTGAGTTAAAATCTGCAATAGACAAGCTTCCTTTCCTTGCTCCTTTCAGAGCAACTTCACCAGTTTTCTTACTGATAACAGTGCATTCTTCTTTGTTGAATAAGACTTAAGACCTTAGTCTGCAAATTTTCCAACTCTGAGAAGATTCACTTCAAGACCAGCTACCAGTGCTACATCATCAAAGTCAACATTTACAGAAACAAATTTTCCATATCTCATTGTGAATCCTTTGCTGTTGTCTCCAAAGGTCACCAAAGAGCCAGCCTCTCTCTTAAATTATGATAGCAGGGCTTTACCACCTGTAATAAGCCTGGAACATCCGATGTCTATGATCCAGATGACTCTCCACACTATGCCTTGTACACAATAAGTCTTAAGTGTGTTTGGAAACCCAAGCAGTGTTGGTAGTTTCTTCTTGGTAACTTGTTCAACGGAAGTAGAATGAGTTATTTTAGAAAAAATAGAATTCAGTTACTGTTGTGCATATTTTCCTTCTAATGTGGACTCATTTCTTGTTTCTTTAAGGTCTACTCTTAGTTTGTGGCAACTCTTCATTACTTTCAAGTTACAAGGAATGCAGTCAAACTTGTCACATAATGAATATGGATCATTTTAATTTGCTTCATTGTATTTGCAAGTTCCTTCAGCTGGCTTGCTAACAACCTTTTTACAAAGGTGAGTTAGATGATTTGCAGAGCCACATTTTCACACTTCTTTCTAGGAGCATTTGTAACATAAGAGAAATTATTGCTTTTGTTTATCCCTATTTTCCGATTTCTATTTATCTTTTTCTTTCTTGCATCTTCAGTTTTGGTTTCTTTAACAGGAGTCTTGGGACTTTGTTTGTTCATAAACTTCTCTTCAGTATTGGAAGACTGAACTAATTCTTTAGTTTTCTTCTTTTTATCTTCATCAGCAATTTCTTGCTTGATAATCAATTCTTCTTCACTGAAGTTGACTTCACATGCTTTGAATATATGTGCATTAACCTCCTTCAAAAAGGTTGGGGCATTCTCAGTTTTCTTTGTTTTCCCTTTGTCACCTACAGTCTTCTTTTTATCATTCATGGCATTATATTCAAGGCCAATAGCAATGTTTGCACATGGCTTATTTTTCTCATGATACTATTCGACCAGTTCAGATGCATTTCTGAAAGATTTCATCTTCACTTCATTCTTTTCCAGCTTCTCCCTTAGCACTACTTCAATTTCATTTCCATACTTGAGCTTGTTCTTTAGATAAACAATTTTTTGTTTTAAAGCTTCAAGCTCCACCAACAACAATTTAGTTTCTTTCTTCTCACTTTCAAGCTTCTCATTTATCTTTGTTAATCTGCTAACTTCTTCATTAGCAGCAACCATGCTTGTGTGAATGTGAAACATTTCTATGCTCATCTTTTTAACAGTTTCCTTATATTGATTCATATTTAAATCAATAGTGGTAAGAGTTGGTGTCTGTGATTTAGATGAGGATGATTCTCCTTGCTCCAGGGCCATGAGTGCATAATTACCAAATTCTTCATCTTCATCATTCTCAGAGTCATCCCAACTTTTACCCTCTGCAATATAAGCTTTAATTTGCTGTTTCCTTAGAAGAGCTTCATACTTTGCTTCAAGTTCAAGATAAGCCTTGTCTTTCTTTGCTTTCTTGGGTTTCCTGCATTCTGTAGCAAAGTGGCCTTCTTCATCATAATTGAAGCATCTTATATTATATCTGTCAACAGATCCATTTTTGTAGTCATTCTTGCTATCAAAATTGTACTTCCCTTTTTCCTTCCAGCTGCTGTCTTTGTTGAAGGACTATCCTTTATTCTTGAAGCATCTTGGCTTCTTTACTCTAATATTAGAGAATTTCCTAGCTAAATAGGCCATTGACTGATCTAGCTCATCCAGTTCTTCAAGAGTATATAACTCATCATTTTCCAATTCCAGAATGACTTGCTCATGTGAATCATTTGTTCTTTGCTCACTTGTTGAGGCAACTGGAGTTTGAGATCTTGGTTCATCATTAGATGTTTGACTTTTATTTAAAATTAAATCACTTGAGCCATCCACAACATGTCCTTGACCAGATCTCAATGATTGCCTTTGAATCATCTCTAGTTCATATATTTTGTGAATTCCATATAGAACTTCCAGAGTTATTCTGCTCAAGTCTTTCCCTTCCCTGATTGCTGAGATTTTCTGTTCCAAATGATCAGGAAGAGTAAGCAAGAACTTTAGATTCACTTCTTCAGCTTCATAGTATTTGTCATGAAGTTGCAAGTCATTTATCAGCTTATTGAATTTTTCAAACACATCAGTAATGCTTTCCTTTGGCTTAGCCATGAAACCCTCATACTGTGAAATCGGTATTCTTCTTTGGTTTGACCTAACTTCTTCAGTTCCTTCACAGAGTATCTCAATCTTTTCCCATATTTGCTTGGCAGTGTCACAGTTGACAATGTTGTTGTACATCACATTGTCAAGTGACTCAATCAATATCAATTACAAGCCATTATCCAGGGAAACTTTCTCTTTTTCAGACTCAGAATACTCAGAAGGATCTTTTAGAGCATAATGAGCTGGAATGACCATATCACCATATGTTAATTCTTCAACTCTAACCATAGGAGTGAAGGGCCTATTATTGAGGATCTGAATGTAGAGTGGATTGGCCATCCTGAATAACAACATCATTTTCTTTTTCCAAAGAGTGTAGTTAGCTTTGTCAAAGGTAGGAATTTTGATGCTACTGATTTTTTGTGTATTCATTCTTCCAAGATCTTAAATCTGTTTACTTTCAGATTTTACTCTGATACCACTTGTTAGGAAATGAATAACACACAGGGGGAGGGGGTGAATGTGTTTTACTGTTTTTAGGCTTTTCTTGAATATTTTTGGCTTGGTTGAACAAAGTAAATTTAATCTTATCGAAATGTGTTACTGCAGGAATTTAAACATGCAAGAATAAAGAACACAGATCTTTTCAAAACTCACTTAATTTTGTATTTAAATTAATAATGTTTTGCAACAAAATTTCTAGGCTTTTTGATGTTAAAGAGCTTAGCTTCTTCTTGAGAGTGTTACAAGATTTCTATCTTAATTGTTACTACTGACTAAGGACCAGTGTTAACTTTATAACTCAGTTAACTGCTGGTTTACACAGTGTGTAATAAGATATGCTATTAGCTTTTCCAAACTGTCACTTGTCATTTCTATTTATAGAAAAGTAGATCTTCCATTTCTGGCTTAGCATATCTTTAGCATCCCGTGTTCACTTTGATCTTCCTTTGTCAGTTAATCTTTACCATTGATCTTGCACATTCTTCAAGCTACTTTTTGTAGACTTGTCAATCCAGCTGTTGGATTGTTTGTTGATTGTTTATCTTGAATATTGAACTGATCTGCAACTTTGTACTTTGAGATTGTACCTCGAGATCTCCAGTTTAGGTCTATAGAACATTTGACATCTCGATATGTATATTGACTTATCGAGATCTCTAGTACTCTATATTTAGTTTGGCTTGTAGAGGTCTTCAGTTCTCTATAAGAGAATTTTGGCTTGTCGAGATCTCCAGTCTTTATATCTCCACTTTGACTTATCGATAACTCTTAGTTCTCAAGTAGCTTCTTGACTTGTCGATATCTCAGAGTTCTCTAGTCAAATTTAACTTGTCGATATCTCAGAGTTCTCTAGTCAAAATTTAACTTGTCGATGTCTCTGAGTTCTCTAGTGAATTTTGACTTATCGATATCTCTGAGTTCTCTAGTGGAACTTGACTTATCGATAACTCAGAGTTCTCTAATGAATGTAGACTTGTCGATAACTCTGAGTTCTCTAGTGAAGAAATGACTTGTCAATATCTCTAATCTTCATGTCTTCAATTTGGCTTATCGATATCTCACTGAGTTTTCTAGTAGCTTTCCTGACTTCTCGATAAGCCATTCTGAAGTTCTCGAATGACTTCTCTATAACATTAAATCTGTGACTTGTAGAGATCTTGACTTAGAGTATTTTTCTCCAAACAGATTTATTCAACTCCAAGTTTCTCCAAAATTCTTCTGAGGCATGATCTTCTTGATCTTCTTCCAAATAGAATCCTTAGGCTTGATATTGTTCTAGGAAAAAAACTCTAGTCTGCTCCTTTGCATTTTTACAGACTTTAAGGGTTACAAGTACAAAATACAGATTAAGATAACAATACAACTTACTTAGGGTTGACAAAATGTCTTAGTCTTGTTAAAGTACATGCATGTCTTTTACAACAATTTATTAGGCTCAAACCGATAAAGACATGTTGGGTATGAATTACTTACTCTTAAAATATAAATCTAAATTCTTTTTTAAAAAATTACAATAATAAAATTCTACATACTATAAAAATTTGATAAAGACTATTAAAATAAATTTTACAACATATCATCAATATAATAACAAAATTAAATTCATTTACATTTAAATTCGTATATAGTTATAAATGAATAATTATCACATTTTATAAAATAATTTTCATTACAAAAAATAACCAACAAATATCGAAGATACACATAGTGAGATTATTTAAATCTTTCATTAATTAAATAATTTATTCATTTCATAATTACCTTCGTAAAACTGTTGACATTGCAAAAGCAATGTATGTCATATGAAAAAATATGAAACATGCGCTGCCTATTTTACTAACAAAATATAACATTAGTTAATTATGTTTAAATAAAATTTCATATCACCATATTTCATAGCGCGGACAAAAATCTCTAGCATAATATAATCGTATACATAAAATATGAAAGACAATAAATGAGATGTAAATGAAAATGAAAAATGAAGGATTAAAAGTAAGGATTTCTAATAGGGGTGTATTCATTTCAGATTTTAAAGGATTGCTAATAATCCATGAATTTTAAAAGATTTTCATTGATTTTAGTTGTTCGTGAATTTTGACGGAGTTGATAAAAAAATCTTGCAGAGTCAAGTCGATTTTGTGAAATTTCCAAAAATCCTTTAAAATCTCATGTATTTTAAAGAGATTTCAAAAGATTAAAAATGAATTAGTAAATCCATCAAAATTCACAAGGTTTTCAAATAAAAAAAATCAAAAAAAAATCCACGGACTAGTGAATACCACCAGATTTTGATGGACTTTTAAAAATCCAAATTGAATACCGCCAGATTTCGATAGATTTTTTAAAATCTAAATTGAATACACCCAAATTTTAAAAGACTTTTTCTAATCTCTATTAAATACCATCAGATTTAAAATGATTTTTTAAAATCCTAATTGAATATATCTTGATTTCAAGAATCCAATTTTTTTTTCAAAATCTTGATTGAATACAACCCTCTCTAAGTTACAAATGACGAAAATATGAAATTACTAAACAAGTGGGGTAAAAATGAAATGGGTTAAAGGAAGAATGAGTGTCGGAAATGGATACCAAACATACACATAGGGCTTGTTTGTGTACGGGCTTATAAGTTACTTATAGCTTACAAACTTGTAAGTACTTATCTCGGACTGTTTGTCGACCCAATTTATAAGTTGAATTTATAACTTATAAGCTGATAAGTTGAATGTTAGTAATGATGTACTTTTTTCAAGTTATTTTGATTTTTCACTATTTTATTAATTTTAGTTTTTAAATATATGTTTTTAAATGTTAAGTTAATTTAAAAGTCATGAATTAAGATAATAATCTTTAAAAATTATTTATTTTAGTTCATTTAAGTTAAAAAAAATTTGACTAATAAGTAAAATTAACCAAACACTTGCATAACTTATAAATTTTCATCTACTTATCACTTATAAGTCAGTTATTAATTTTAGAGTTAAATGCAGTTTGTACCCTAAAAAAAAGTTGAAAAAATAATTTTGTATGAGAACTTTCGGAAATACAACTTGCACCCCTCAACTTCAACTTCATAGGTCAGTATGCACCCTTTTGCAGATTATAATTAAAATGATAAGGGGTAAAACTGAAAATTCAATTTTAAAATATAAATTAATTTTAGTCAGAATTTCAAATATAAGTTAAAATATTATAAAATTGATTTCTTTTATATTAAATATTAACATTGACCAAAATATTTTTATTAAATGCACAGTAAATAATACGTCAAAAAATTAAAAATGAAACAATTAGATTTAAATTAAGTATATAATTAAAAAAATGTAAAAAGTCTTTTTGAATTTACTTTTGGTAAAATTATATAATTTTTGGCATTATTATTATAACTAAAATTCGAAACTCAGCTAAATAGTATTATTCGAAAATTTTAAAGTTCTTATTTTATAACTATAATAATAAAGTTTAGTTTTTAATATAATCTGAAAAATAAGAAATTTAGTTTAGTTAATATTTTACTGAAATTCCCATTTTACCCCTTACAATTAAGTCGTAAGTTATTCCAAATGCGCACGTGGTCCATACAAGTTGGAAATGAGCCATTCACTGAAATACAGTTCTCCGCCCGAGTTGTCTCAACTCACCGCTCTCAGTTCTCCAGCCTCAGTAGAATCATTCACTCCAACGACATCGTTTCTAACCTAAAAGCTTTGCCATAGACTCTAAACTCACCGAGTTGACCCAGTAATTTACTTCAATGGCAGCAATTAGACCCAATCCGACACTTTCGGAGGATCTAATAAGTGAGATTCTGGTACGCGTGCCGGTGAAATCATTAATCTGTTTCCAGTCGGTGTGCAAGGCCTGGTTATCGCTAATTAAACACCCTGCCTTCGTCAAATCTCAGCTCCGTCACGCAATCACAGTCGAAACTGATCAAACTCTTATCATCAACCGCTGTAAAGGTGTGGAAAGTGAATGTTCTTCAGAACAGGAGATTGTACTCTTAGATGTCGATTCTCGTGAAATCGTGGCTGATCTTAGGCTTCCGTATTCTCGAGGTGAATGTAATATTAGAATTGTTGGTTCTGCTAATGGCATTGTTTGTTTTGTTGATGCTGTTGACTTTCCTAAACACGAAACTAGTATTTATCTTTGGAATCCTGCTATTAGACAATCCAAACTTATTCCATCGTATAGTGATGAGCGTCTTATGGGAACTTGGGGGTTTGGTTATGATCCAATAGATCATGATTTTAAAGTTGTTAGTATTATATCACCGCCTTTTATGTCTGCTCATGTGTATTCGGCTAATAAGAATGTTTGGCAAAAGTTGTCTGATCCGGTTGACGTTCGTTGGAATCGTGATTTTGATGTGTGTGTTAAAGGATTCATGTGCGGTTTTGGAACCTATGGTATGATGACGTTTGATCTGAACAAGGAGACGCTAAATAGCGGTATTAAGCTCCCTGCTATTTTTGATGATGATGAAGCTCGTATTACCGAATTTAATAACTCTGTTGCCGTTATTATATCAAGAAATGAGTTGGATGTTTATAAGACTGATTGGAGATTGGATCAAAAGATTTACGTTTGGATGTTGGATGATGATACATGCCTTAGTGGTGGTGGAGTTGAGGCGTCATGGACACCGATGTTTAGTATTGATTTAGTTACGCCATCGGTGGTTATTCTTGGATACTTCAACAAAAGGGATCTTCTACTACTAATATCAAGTGATGATTATGTGTGGATTTCATGTAATTCCGATAGGAAAGAGGTCAAGGCTGTTCCACTTTCAGTTGATATGGCGTCCCATCATTACACTCGTGATGGTTACAAGTACAGAGAGACCCTAGTTTCACTTGCAGGATTTAAACAAGTCAACTAGATGTTGGTGAAGATAATAATTAGGAAAACACTGGCGATTCTATTATCTTTGTGCTTGCTAATGATTGTATCATCTCTGTTCTTGTAGTCCTCACCTTTCGTCTGTTATTGTAGTCACTTTTGATAGACCGCTAAATCTATCTCCTTATGATGGATGACTGCAATGTCAATTTGCCTTGCGTTGTCAACTTTTCATGTGTATTACGGTATCAAATTCTATCAACAATGTTGGTTATGATGTTCCTGCAAACTGATAGATTTGCATAGTGATAGACTGATAGGGTATACTGTATATGATCTTTTCTTAAAAAAATTGTTTTTGACTTGCATTGCTTACACTCTGCCCCCTAATTTTTTTAACCTACTTTATCAATCTGATTGTATTATGCCTATTTTAGATTCTGGACTACTCAGAATGGATTGTCCTTTTATTATGCATATCTGCTTAAGCCGAATTCCTTAAAATAGATTTTGGACCGCTAGTGTTGACAGTGCTTGGTGAAAGGTTAGTTGAAGTTGAGCAGAAAGATTGACTATTAGCTTTTGTGATATCGTATACTCTTTGAATGCTCTCCTTTTCTGACCTGAAAACCTACATTATGCACGCATGATGGTCCAGGAGGCAAGTTCTAGCTATGGAGTCTGAATAACTTTGGTAAAAGCTCCAGGTTTTGCCTCACGATAGGAATCATTACTCAATTGAAGACCGGAAAGGTAAATTCAAATCCAGATTACTTAACTTCTTCTTCCATGAGCATTTGCAGTGTTTTTCTCATGATCAGTAATTTCAATCTTATTCTTTTACATGATATGTTCAGCCGTTCAAGGTATTAGTATGTTGTGTCCTGAAATATAAAATAAGACCCGTATTTAGCATCACATACCTTTCCCAATTTTTCTTGCTGATATGCGCTGGCAAATACTATGGAATAGCAAACCACTTTCAACTACTGTACCTCTGAACTAACTCACAGATCATCTTCCTGCAGGCATAAACATTATATATTTTCCGTACAATGTTCAATTTAACAAAAGATACTGTTAGATTCTTAATGTAGAAAACCATAGATAAATATAAGTTTTTCATACCACCTTTTCCAGGGCCCTTTTAGAAGTTCATTATTAAGAACCTTCTGCTAGTGATGCAAGCATTGAACTTCTGTTCTTCCTAGAAGGGAATCAGCTATGACAAACGTATAATTTATTTTGGATACTGACAAGTGTATACATTTAGTTTAAACATATATAATTTAGTCAGGTCCCTTTGCCTTTCGTAAGTGAGTAGTAGTAATATATAATTGGCCTCTCGGAAGCGAGAAGTAGTTATATATAATTCACCTCTGCCTAAAACAGACTTGATAAACAATTATAACAGTTGTAAACAAATTCGTTTCTATATGATTAGAGAGAATGGAAAGAGGGTGAAATGAGGCCAGGTTTAAAATTGTCTTAAAAATGGATTTATGTACATAGAGTTTGCGGAACACGAAGTATTTGAGCCCAAATCTGTCTGTCTGACTGTGAATGTGTTAGATCTTATTGAACACCTTGGATATAGCTAAAGCCTAAAAGTATAGGTACTTGAGTAACTGCAATTTTACAAGTAGACGGGATGTAGTTCATCACTTTGATGGAATGAACAGGCAAGGTACTGCAATTTGTGGGCACAGTAAGGTACAGAATCTCAACTACAATAGATTGTCCTACTCCTTGTTGATATGACTAAACAGCTGTACAACGGTCATATTTACAAGTATACGGAGAGCGTAGTTTCACTTGAAGGAGACAAGTGGACAACAAGTGGACTGGAAAGCTGGTGGTGATGATAATTAGAAAAGCAGCTCTGAATATGGTATCTTCGTGGTGGCTAATGTTGGAAGTATCTTTTTTGAAGGGTAAATTACTGCCTTTTTCTATTTTGAGCATAAAACTTCTGTATATGTCACCTTCTTCTAAGCCACAATATTTTTTTAGCAAAAACTTTAAAATCGTAAGGTTAATGTTAATCACCACTGAAGAACCATATCGATAAGTGAGGCTCCTTTGGCTTCTGCAAGCTGAACTGCTAACCGTTCTGCTTTGGACATTAGATAGTCTTTATCACAAAATGTTGCAATTGAGGAAATATGTCATCTAATTGGTTTTTGTTGCAGATCTTGCAGTGCCCAATTATGTACAATGATCTTTGTTTTTTGATGAATGATGTCTAATTGGCTGATGCCTGGTGGTTGCATAGTGAATTTCCAATACCCTGTGTGAGAACTGAGACATGAAGTATTGATTTGTACTTTGTAATGCTATAACTACTGTTTGTTAGGGGTGAGCATCCGAAATCCGGATTATTCAAATTTCCGGTCCGGTATCTGATTAAAAAAATTCACATATTTGGATATCTGAAATACCGGACCGGATATCCGGTCTGTTTTTTTTACATAAATTTGGATATGGATCCATATTACATTTTTACGATAATTCGGTATCCGGATCCAATCCGGTTTTCATATTTTTGATAAGGTATGAGTTTAGAATAAGAAATCGGGTTAGGCTGATATGAGTTTGGAATAAAGGATCCGGTTAGATTGGTACGGTGTTGAGAAATCATTTCTAATATCATGTGTTTGGTTCGATGTTTGAATGAAATATGTTTAATTTAAATATTTTTGATTCAGTGATTGAATCAAACTTTTATATATTGCATATGTCGAATTTAAGTTGTTATACAACTTACAAACAAAAATAAATAAATATAAGTGATTAAAAAATTAAAAATTAAAAATTTTAATGTTATAATTTTTAAAACTAGTAAAATAAAATATTACTAATTTGTATTAAATAAATATAAGCACAACTTATTTAAGATTAAACAATATAATATTTAAGATATATGTTTTAAGATTGTATTTAACTTTATAAATAATAATGAAATTTAATTTGATACCTGGTACCCTCTCTCAAACCCATCTCTCCTCGTAAATCAAATCTGATTCTAGATGGTTATAAGGAATATGCATTAAATTTTAAAAACAGTTAACCAAACACAGGACACAAATATCGGTTGCCTCTTATAAGGATTTTTTTTGACAAATATGACTTATAGCCTTACAAATGAGTATATTTTCTCATAAATTCTCGGGGTGAGCGATCGAACCAGAACCCGGAAAGACACATGATAAACACTTAACCACTTGAGATATCTAACCGTGCTCTTTCATAAGGATTTTTTTAGTTTAACTTTAATCATGTAATAATTGTCGAGACCGGTAGTATATACGGGGAAAATACATCTATATCTATATGTCTAAATAAAGAAGAATCTCGAGGTGTCTACTTGGCAGTCGCCTCAAACTTCCTTCTCATTTTCTCAAGCCCTCTCCGATTTATTCTCAATTCTTGCGGTAGTAAGTTGTCAAACGCTTATCATTATCATTATTATTGTTAGCGGAAATACCAAGAGGCAATCCATTCATTAATCAAATCGAATTTAAGCATCATCAGTTATGTTATGGTCTTCTTGCCTTCCCATCCCAAACAGTATCCAAATAAAGGAGATTCTCGTGGTATCTACGTGGCAGTCTTGAGATCACCTCAAACTTTTTTCTCATTTTGTCAAGCCATCTTTGACTTATTCTCAATTCTTGCGGTAATAAGTTGTCAAACGCTTATCATTATCATTATTATTGTCAGCGGAAATACCAATAGACAATCCATCCATGAACCAAATCAAATTTAATCATCACTGGTTATGGTCTTCTTGCCTTCCCATCCCAAATTGGATCTAAATAAAGGAGAATCTCGGGGTGTGTACATGGCAGTCTTGAGATCGTCCTCAAAATTCTTTCTCATTTTCTCAGGCCCTCTCTGATTTATTCTCAATTCTTCCACTATGAAGTTGTCAAACGCTTATCATTATCATTATTATTGTCAGCGGAAATACCAAGAAGTAATCCATCCATCAATTAATCATCATAAGTTATGGTCTTCTTGCCTTCCCATCCCAAATAGTATGAAATGATTGCTATAAATCTACTACAAACGATACAAATCCATATGAAAGTACCAAATGCCTCACCTATGGGGTTCACGCTCAGGTATTTTTTTAGTTTTTTTGATTTGTGATTTTATATCTCATCTCAATCTGTATTAAGGATTGGATTTTTTGCTCATATGTCATCTGGGTATGTGTTTTTATGCTTTATTTTAGTAGTTATCTAGTTTTACTGAAATATAAATAGTGGTTGTGTAATATTTAAGTAATTAGATTATAGATTTCATCAGTTGTATGTTCGTTGCGAATTACTTGCAATTTGGGGTAATTTGGGATAAGAAAAAAATGAATTTTTTGGTGTGTTGATTTGTGACCATGGGCTAAAGTAGGAGTGCTTATGATTGGTAATTTTTTAAGAATTGGTTTTGTTGGTGAGATTGGGATTTTTTGGGGTTGGAGGAGGTTTGGAATGGAGGGACTATAGATAAGTTCTTAAAGGATGTGCATATTAGAACCTTGAATCAAGATTCTTCGTTAATGACCAGTTTAGAGTTTTGTATTGGTTTTCGCACAAAAAGTATAGGCTGAGCATATAAAGCAGGTATTATGGTGTTGATCAGGGGTTGTAAGAAATTTGTTAAGCTAAAGCAAAAACTACGATGAGACCGGGCATACATGTTGATATCTTGGGTGCTGAGTTGGAAAAAAGTGCAGTTGAGGTGCCACTTATATTCTTCATTCATTCAATTCTACTTATAGCAGCTTGTTCAAGAAGTAACAAACATACATATCAGATTCTTCAATGTTATATTAATTGGAAATTTCTCTGTTAGCCTTAATTTTAACTTCACATGTTTATGAACAGTCATTTACAGATTGTAGCAAATGGTTCTTCCGAAATGGCTATATTTCCGAAGATTCTTTTGGTCATGGACTTTGCTTACACACTTTTGGTTCTGAACTGCGCTTGTGTCAGTTTCTTATTAAGTCTACAATTTTTTGATAAAGAAGAGAAGTGAATTGTAGGAATTGATTTATTTATAAGATTAAGGGAATTTATAAAACTGTTTACTTGATTAATCACGGGTGTTAACTTTAAGTGAAACACTAAGTGCATACAAAAGTGTATACTTTGTCGCAACTGGTATTTCAATCATGTTAGTTCTTCTTGGTAAGATCATTAAACCTACAAATCCAGTAAAACTAAAGCTCAAAAAGACGAATGAGGTAGACTTGCATCTTTAGAATTAAAAGTTAATTCAAAGTCTGTAAAGCAATGTAACTTCCTGAAACACATTACATCCACATTAAATTTGCAAGTTGAACGAAAAGTTCACTTTGATGGCATAATCATTCAAAAACTTTCAAAAATGGCACAAAACGCCACTTTTTTGGGGGTTCGCCCCAGAGCCCCAGAAGTAGTGGCGTTCTGGGGTTTATTTTTTTTTCCTTTTTTTCTTTTCCTCCCGGCTTTCCACCAGTGTGTATTGTTTTACAAGCAAGAAAAATTCTATGGAGGGCATTTTTTGAGCTCTATTATTAAATTGTAAAAAAATATTTTGTTTTTTTGTTGGTGAGTCATGGAAACCTATTTTTAATGTATAATTTTTATTATAATAAAAAGATTGTAAATTTATGACTTTTGTAGCTTCGAAATAGGTGTCATGTAAGTCGAGTGTGCATTTGTTACGTGAGGGCATGTTTTGCAACACTCATATTTAATTCCCAAAAAAATATTCTGGTTTAATTCTTTTTATGTTGACTAGTGATGTAAACCTATTTGTAGTATGTAATTTTTTTTGTATGGTTTTATTTGCTTGGAAAAGTGTATCATGGGAGAATATATTTTTTCTTGACGAGGCCTCATATTTGTTCTTAACTCATTTGCTGATAATGGATATTTAACTTGAAACACTAATTCCATCACATAACATCAGTTACATAATAACACGTAGTTGAAAAACAGTGCCTACTTCGATACACAATAATAACACGATACATAAATAAAAATGAGTACGATGCAACAATACAAATATTAAAAACCAGCAATATATCAACCAGATCATTCATCTATATCATCGGAGTCATAATCATCTTCATTGATGTTCCAGCTATTGGACTCGATGAACACCTTCATTCTCTGTAATTTCCTCGTTGACTCCTCATTTTCACGCTGCAACTCACGAATTTCAGCACAGTGGGCTACATTCTCTGTGGTAATTTCTTCCCTAAAAATTTCAATGAGAACTATTGTACGGGGTTCAAGCGGCTCTTCGATCCAATGTTCGTAAATGTAAACACCGTCGGGACATTTGATAAACCTCCTGCCTGCACCAATACCCTTCCAGTAATGCGCTACAACAACTGTTTTTTCACAAAACCAATTATCCAAATTTGGGAGTGAAAACATATTTACTTTTGACGAGTATGACTTCATGATGTTGTATCTCTCTATTTATAAGTGATTTGGTAAAGAATAAATTATTTTTATATGTTATCACAACTGTGAAGCTACTTTGAATGACAGTTCACGTGCTGAACATACTATACAATTACAGTTCATATTTAGAACTTAATTGTGACATGCATTGTTGCTCTCACCTGCATTATTTTCAAAGTTACAGATTCATTATCTTTTGTAAAGTGACATCGATATAGTGAATTTTTTTATCAAAGACTTATCTTTTCCTCTGTATTTCATTTATATGATTTGACTTATCATTACTGTTTTTCATGTGTCCTTCCACTTGAACTTTTTCAATGTTTATCTCAAATTATTAAAAATGTTGATGAGGGTCTATAAATTATTTTTAACTGAAATATGTAAGTAGTGCTGAGCTTGATGAGGCCCTTTCAAGCGTAATGTAGTCCCGCTAGATTTCTATGATGTGCCCCAATATGGCCATGTAGTCATAAATTGTTATAGTAATACCTCCTGTGCAGTTGAGATATCAGTAATAACTCTCACTTGTCCCACTTGTCTCTTCAAGTCTCTTTAAAATATAAGGTGAGGACTCCTCTTCTGTTGATATGAGGGCAGGACTACCTTACTGTTTATATGGAGGCAGCCCTGTGCAACTAGTAATATAATGGTACGGCTCCTCTTATTGATATATCCTGTTAGTCCCTTAACAATATAGCAAGAATTACAGAAGGGGGGTTGAATGGAATTCTTGAACCTTTTTCTCGAAATAAAAATGTTCAACTCGAATATAGATATAAGTGTTTTGATTAGCACAATGCGGAATAGAAACTTAATTGAATCAAAACATAAGTAATTAAAAACAAGAGTCTTTAAAAACTTTCTGGTGGATTTAAACAATTCCACCAGAGATATATATTATATATCGAGAGAACTCTGTGTGCAAGAATGCTCACAGCTGCTTACAAATTGAACTACTGAGAATACAGGGAAATGCTAATAATTTTGCTTACAAAGATTTATCTGTTTTTGTATCTCAGCTCTCTTGTTTCTATTTGCTACGTTCTTGGTTTATATATTACCAAAATTACAAAGTCAAAAAGACTGAATAAATATAAAAACTATCAGTCTTAAGCTTTGCTACTTTTCGTCCTTTATTACCCAGTTAATGGGCTTCCACAGTAGATTTGTATACATCTCGACGGCTGTGCTCAGCTTTCACTGTTCAACTGTTGTTTGAATTCTTTATATGATCATCCGTTGGACTTTATGAACATCCGTTGGATATATGATCATCTGTTGACTTTCTGAACATCCGTTGATGGCTTCATTGATCATCCGTCGACTGCTATATTAAACATCCGTTGATAGTCATTTGATCATCTGTCGATGGCTTTGTTAATCATCCGTCGGTAGCTATTCTGGCACTTGACTTCATTTCACTTATGCAGAATTACAAGACATCATTTATATACAATTAATCAACCTATTCTGTATATCTAGTTAAAGTCAACATGACTTATAGGCTACTACAGAATCTTTACAAAGATGTATACAGAACTGTGCCACTGACTCATTATTACATAAGCTACTCACTCGATGGATAATAAGTCATCATCCGTCAGGACTATAATAAGTTATCCGTCGGGACTATAATTCTTATCCGTCGAGTGCTACATAATTTTACTAAGTAAAATATACTTAGATGTTTTGTTTATGAAATCATCAAGTACACAACATATGCACAACAATCTCCCCCAATTTATGTCTACTGGAATTGTAGGCATAAATTAAGAGATACTTGATGATAACAAAACATCCTAAACATACAGCTTTAAAGACAAGTAGATAATACTGAAAGTGCTTCAAATAATCAAAATGTACAAAGTTTGACTCACAGTCATTTCAAGATGCTCCTCTAGCCTGAGCAGATTTTTCTAGTTTCTTGAAGGTCTAGATCTTCTTCCAAGCTTCCTGTTGTTTTCATCAATCTGATTTTGGAGCTGCCTGTGGAATTCCAGTTCATCAGATTCTGAGATATCTAGCTTTTCTTGCATTTCCAAGAGAGTGTCATTGCTAGAGATACTCAATTGGTCTTCTAACCTGAAGAATCTTCTCACACCTTTGTCATCCATGAACTCCATCAGCCAGTAGGGCCTTAGATGCACTCTTCTACCTGTGTATGGGATGATTAGAGTCTTTGGGAGTGCATCTTTAGCTCTAATACTCCTTAGTTCTTCAATCTTCTTTAATACTAGTCTTCTTGCAGTGACCTTGAACCCAAAGTTCTTCTTGAAGGATGAATAAACTTTAATCAGTACAACTTGGCTTTCTTGAAGAATCCTGTGAAGTGGCCACTGAATCTCCTTTCCTCCTTTGTACTTGAATACTAAGCTTTCAGGTAGGTTTCTGTAAGCATCAATTCCCCTAACTTCATCTAGTTCATCCAGATAAAGATTTAGATCTGAAAACTCTTTGATGTCACACAAGTACAAGTAGTCTCCCCTGTTGACTTTGGGTTGAGCTTTAACTACTGATTTGGATTTGAGAGGTGACAGCTTCACTTTCTTGACTGCCCTTGACTTTGTCCTTTTTGGCTTGCTAAGGATTGGTAAACTGAAGTCAGGAATTGATATGTTATCCCACTCTATTAGCTCATCCTTGGGCACAATAGGTTCACCATGAATATTCCTGTAGGGATCCACCACCCTTATATTTTCAAATACCACAGAGGGCTTTGATGCTTGAGTTGTAGCTGGTGTGGGTACCTTAGGAAATTGATCTTCCAATTCCTTGCCAACAATATCCAGTTTCCTTTTTGTTCTTCTAGCCAATTCTTTCTTCCTTGGGGATTTCTTCTGTTCTTCAATTTGCTTCCTTGATTCAGTGGCTTCAGAAGGTTGAGAGGGAATTTGTTGAGATGAACTTACAGCCTGTAGCTTGGCTAAGATAGCAATCTGCTCTTTCTTTTGTTTAGCCTTCTTTGCATCTAGAGCAACTTGCTTCTTTTCCTGCTTTAATCTTGCCTTTTCTTCTCTCTTTGCTTGAGCAAATTGAGGATGCCCAGCCATCACACAAATTTCCTTTCCATTTCTGAATATCTTAGCAATTCTTCTTTTTGAAGCTGAATCAGCTGGATCTTTATAGAAAGCAATTGATCTTGACAGAAGCTTCTTTTCATCAGGCTTGGGTGTTTCAATCACAGTATCCAAGGGGTTCTTTAAGGATGATTTTGAATAATTTACCCTTGGTTTAAGAATCATTTCAGCCTCTGGAGATTTGATGCAGGAAGATTGTCCTTTTTCCAGATAATTCATGCTCATCTCATTCACACTGATTTGCTTGACTTGAGAGTGATGGATGCCTGACTTAACTGGCTCCTTGACAAGTTCAAACTTTTTCTGTATCTCCTCATCAATCTTATCCCAGTTGATCAAACTCAACTTTCCTTTCTCAGCAACTTTCAAGTTTGCTGCTGCTGCTTTAATTAGATCTATACCATCTGCAACTGGTGGCTTGGAGACACTAATTGAAGGTACAATTACTTTGCTGATTTGAACTTGAAGTTTCTCCCCCTCACTTGGTCCTTTCTCCTCCTTACTTGGTTCTCTCTCCTCCTTTTTGTTATCATCAAGTTGAGGAGATAGGCCTTGTGCTTTAGCCAGTTGCATGAGAAGATTTGTCTGAGACTGTTGATTTTGAAGAAGGATGGCCACAAAATTCTCAATAACTTGAACTCTATCTTCCAGCTTGGCCAGCTTCTTTTCAGAATCTGATTCTCTCCTCAGTCTCAGTAATAGATCCTGCATGGTACCATATGGCATGACTGAATCCAGCTTCTCAGAATTGTAGGTCTTCAAGTCAGCTATATCCTTTTTGATTTCATCTACACTAAGATTTTGTTTGACTTGCTGTAGCTTCATTAGATGTAAAGAATCGAGGTGAGCTTGAAGAACAGCCTTGGTACCGGCATTTGAGCTCTTCTGAATGGCCATTTGGATAGACATGATTTGTTTGACCAAGGATACATTGAATTGTCCAGGTGTGGATTCCTTAGTCAAGGCCCATTCAGGTAGATCAGGAATAGAACTTGGGCCTTCATCTCCCTCTAAGTTCATGCTTCCATCAAATGAAATAGAGTCATCATCATTAGAATTTACTCCAAATTCTTCAGATGGCTCATCAGCTGTAGGAGGCATTAAATTGATAGCAGCTTTATCCCTTTTTAGAGATTCTGAAGTATGCACCAAATTTAATGTCTTTTCTGCCTCCTCATTGCCCTGAGCAGCCAACAATTGATAGGCTGACACATGATGAGTAAAAGTGTCAGCATCCAAGGAAGTGTTATCAATTACAGCCTTGTAATGTTGCTGAAATTGTCTTTCCTTTTCAGCATCATCCACAATTATTGACTCATGAGCAATGGTTGTAACACCCCCAAATCCGGGGTCGGGGATCCAGGTTGTCACGAGTTCCATTTCCCTTAATAACAACCAATCTTAATAAACAATCAACTACTCTGTACTGTGACCCCACAATAAACACACACACCACAAGTTATAGTCTCGGAGATGAATATCCAAAAAATAACATAAGTCGTTTTATTCCACATAATAAGCCATTACACCTCAAGAAGGTTCTGAATAAATTTACATTTCTTTTCCATTATTACAATTCATATTATACATAAGTATGATTCATCAATAGTTGAAAACCTAGCCTATTGGTAGCTCCTACCTCAGCTACGGCGGCATCGACGCTTCCAGAAAACTGCGGAACATTTTCTAACCGCTTGCGAATTGGGAGCTTGGTCCTGTTCATCTTTTATATCTGTTGTTGTGTGATGAAAGAAGAAAGCAAGGGTGAGCAGCAAGCCCACCAAAATAATATGTATAATGATTAACAATATATGATCCTTCTCATAGTACTCATGAAAGTCTTGGTCAAAAGAAATGGACCAAGTTTGATATCTTAATGCGATGAAGTCGCAAAATATTCAGTATATATACATATATACTTTTCAAAATCTTGGAAGTCTTCTTCCATGCATAATATACACAGAGTCCCAGTTTATAACTGTATAAAAATATCGTTGCAAGGTGATCTCATATATCTAACCTTGTCTCAACATTTTTGTGAAAATCTTTGTCATGCATAAGATGACCATTAACCAGATATAAGTTGAAAAGATGAAGTTACAAGATACTCCAATATAAAATACACCACGTTGCGAATGTAAAATACACCACAGAGCCGGATCCCCCAGGTTTTGAGCGAGTATTTAAATCCCCTTTTGAAAGGAAGATCTTAAATATAAAAATGAGTTTTGGGGTCCACTCTAACTTTAAAAATCATTTTGAAGACTCGAAAACATTTTTAAGAATGTTTGGAGTACTGCTGATTTATTAAAATAAATCAGTCCCGATATATTAGAAATATCTGAATATTATTATTTAAATAATATTCTCATAAAGATAATCCTTATAAAAATATTCGAAGTAGAAGTTTTAAAACTCATACTTGAAATGGATATTAAATAACCAAAGATATACTTATATGAAAGTACTATCTTTATTTGAATAATCGAAAATAAGTTTAATTATCGAAACATTATTCTTTAATAAAATAAAGAATATTATTAAATAATAAGCGGAGTCATAATACCTCGAATGAATATTATAAATAATATTCATTAAATAAAATAAACAGAGTCATAAGTCCTCGAATGAATATTCAAATAATATTCATTAAATAAAATAAAGTTATCGAATAAACCTTATTCGATCAATAGTTTTGAAAACTATATCCATATATATATAAATATATATATATATATATAATATACTCGGGAACATCGACTCCCGATTTAGAAATATGTTCACCTTTGGGTCCCCTATACTAAGGGTAGACGCCACTACTGCTTATCTCTAGCATAGGTATTATGCAACTAATAAGCATTTGAACCAACAGATATATAAATCAAGAATACGAAACAGACATGCATATATACCATATCACATGCTCCAATATATCGCAAGAATTTGCTAATAACAAATATGCATTTATCACAAGATCATGCATATACACATATACATCACAACAACAGTTTATACGGATAGAAAACTTGCCTGAGCGACTGGGGGTTATTAATGGCTTGGGACGAGTCTAGTAACCTATAAACAACATATAAGTTGGAATTAAACCAAAGTCACTTGTAAATCTATACTTTAACCAATTTAGACTCTAACGCTCGCTTTGCGCTTAATGATTTTCTTAAGTCGCTCGAGTACCCTCGGCTCCACCATTTTTAATAAATTAACCATTACGAGTTTTAAGGCGATTCTTTTGCGAGTGTCTTACCAACTGCCTAACACACTTTACATAAATGTTTCATACTCCACTTAGTCCTTTAAGGTCTTTAACCAAGGTTTCAAAGTAAGGCGAGGGGAAATGTTTCGTTCGCGAAATGTCGTTACTTAAAACGACCGTTTCTCCTAAACCGTACATCGGAATCAAAAGAACCACATATCAAAACGAAGCTCGTAACATGAACTATCTAAAAATGGCAATGGTCAAAACCTAGCAGGGAGTTCTCGGGTCCTAATGTTATGAACAAAAGCAGTCTAAAGTAAATCAGACATTACGACGGCTATGTTTACGCAATTTCCCAATTTTATACCATTCCAATTCAACCACCAATCAATCCCAATTCATTCATACAACCAACATAAACCCACACTACATCATAACAGCCCCAATCAACTCAAAATTAACAATTTATACTTATTCTTAAACTTGAATTTAAACTATACTTAAGTCCTTTAACCAAACCATAAGATTTCAACATTCAATTCACTACCATTCCAACCCAAACTCTAAACCAACAAGCATCAAGCTACTCTTTTACCATAACTATAAAAATCATCCTAATATACAAAGTAAAGCTAGAGTTTGGAGATGTTATACCTTCCTTGAAGTGATTGGAGCAGCTAGGAAGCCTTAAGAAGCCTTGAGATGTCTTAGGGATGCTTGGATCTTAAAGGAAAAACAAGAAAAATCAAGTTAAAAACCTTGAAATCACTATTCATTGTCTTCTTCATTGATTTCTTGGAGAAGATTATGAATGATTTGGAGGCTTAAACTCATAGGATAGCTATATCTATGCATAAGGAGTACTAGATAATTATCTTACCAATTAAGGAAGCTTGGAACTTGAATTTTGAAAATTTTTCTTCTTGAAATGGAGAAAAGCCGAGAGCAAATGTGGGAAAAATGAAATGATTTTGTGTTTTTGATTTGTTTAGCTTAGCTTGGTTGTTTTTTGTTTTGTTTTTGGTTAATTACCTTTCTAACCTTGAACTTTGTGTGGTTTTAAATCAACCACACCTCCTTCCCCTTATGTCTTGCTTATGTCATGCTTATGATGTCATCATCCCTTACTTGCCCTCTTCTTATTGGTTGGATGACCTCATCATCCCTAAACTCCTTGATTAACTTCCTAATTGTTGCCTAATCACCGCTGATCTGTTAAATGGTTCGCTTAACTTTTGTTCTCGTTTCTCGTTTGAGGGATCATACCCGGGATCTTATTACTTGGGTTTCCTTAGCCTTTCTCAATATATTATATTCCTTTTATGATCCTCTCTTATAATCCTTTTATTTAAATCCTTTTTATCCTGTTACCTTATACTCAATTCTTTCCGTATCTAGTGGATTTCCGGGAAAAATCTAAGTGTTCGGAATTGGATTCTGACGATCTTTACATACACTTATATACCATATAGAGTACTAATAAAATCTCAGAATATCAATAACAGAACCCCTACATAGTGTGGCATGAAAAGTTTTCTCATTCAGCAGAATCTGCAAAATCACTATTCATAAGGGTTTCAAAAATTTCCAAAAATTGGGGTTATTACAGTCTCCCCTCCTTAAAAGGATTCCGTCCCGGAATCAGATAGAAAATGAATAGGGATACTCTCTTAGCATTGCACTTTCTAACTCTCGAGTAAATTTTCCCACATTGTGGTCCTACCACCAAACTCTGCCTAGTTTGATAACCCTTCTCCTAAGCACTTGTTCCTTTTTCACTCTATAACCCTTCCTGGTTGCTCCATATAGGTTACGTCGGGTTGCATGACTATGCTCTCATATGCCCCTATTTATCTGGCATCCGAATTACACTTCTTTAACATTGATACGTGGAACACATTATGAACTTGCTACAGGTTCGGGGGTAGGGCTAGCTCGTATGCTAACTTCCCAATATGCTTTAGTATATCCAAGGGTCCGACAAATTGTGGACTTAGCTTTCCTTTCTTTCCGAATCTCATCAATCCTTTCCAAGGGTTTACAAGGGGATACCTTTAAAAAAACTAGGTCCCCTACTCCCTATTCTTTGTCCTTTCGTGTCAAATCAACATACTTCTTATGTCCATCTTGGGCTACTACCAGTCGTCCTCTGATTAGATCTATTATATCCTTGGTCCTTTGGACTACTGCTGGTCCGAGCATCTTGCGCTCTACAACTTCATCCTAACATAAGGGGATCGACATTGTCTTCCCTCAAGGATCTCATAAGGCGATACCTCGATACTGACATACGATCGATTATCGTGAGATAACTTAATCCGCGTTAAGTGATCATTCCAAATTCTTTCAAGTCTATTGTACCGGCTCTCATCATAGCTTCTAGCATTATAGCTTTTGCTTCTCGATACTCATTCTTTTCTAATTCGTAAGCGTTACTATCTTCCGTACATAATACTATACTGGTTACACTTTTGCTCGTTAGCGTTCTATAACCTTTTAATAACCACGTCAACCTTAATATCACGAATGTGTTTCCATTCCGAATACTACCACAACTTTATTACTCCTTTTTCAGCTATTTCTATTTCCCAAAGTTTGATCAATCATTTAGAAGTAAAGGAATTTGTTGAGAGATCACTATGATCATGAACACTTGTTATATCGCATAGTTAGTACAGAAGGTGGCCAGCCTTTAGTACTTGACAAGCAATTAAACAATAGATGGTATCCTACTAGGCTTTTATCACACAGATAGATAGTCATTCGGCAATACCTCCCCTTCTGGAAGGGTTGTTCTTCTCAGCTTACATGAAATGAAAAGTAGAGAAAAGAACGAACTGAAGAGAATTGTATATATGAAAAAAAATATACTGCCACAAAATATCTGGCTTGGAACCTACCTCTGAACTATAGAGGTTTATCATAGGAGAACAAAACATATGTGTATATATATCAAGTATTATCGCATCGCATTTCGCATGCTTAAATATTTACTATTCCATCCATCATTCTATGGACCCATGCTCTTGCTCGAGCTTATACACAATCACCTTTGAAACTCCCTCGATATCGAAAATCGATCTGGGATCTCATTCTAGACATCATCGTTACTAGAATTCTATGCTTGCACCGCAACCTTCCTCATATAGTAATACGACTCTCTTTTCATAAGAGGGAATAAATATTCAATAGGTAGATACTCTACTTAATTAGTCTATCAATGATAACTTATAAACTACCACGACCCGATTAGTGGTACTCAATCTCAACATCCATTCCAATACAACTCTCACGATTGTAATCAGCTCATGCTCGCAGAATCATTGCTGCATTACTATGGTCCACTACTGACCTACTGTCGTCATTCACGTTCCATGAAATCTTACTATCTAACCATACGGAGTCCATACATGTCGTATCAAATCCTTCTAAGGAGGTAACATAATCACCATTCATGATTCATGAAGAACACTCCTGATCTTGACATACATACATGACATGAAGCAGATAAAATTGCAGAAGAGTTTCAATCAAAGCAACGATAGCAGGTTAATACCATTCTTAATCATATGCCTTCGATAGAAGACTTAACTCAAAGGTTCGTTTAGTCCTTTTGAAACATGGTCCAGGCTCATTCTCAAGATAGTACCTTCTAAGATAGATAGCCAGCTCATGGCGATTACACAAATTAAACCTTTACCAAACTACTATTACTGTTGGGTATTGCACAGTCATCAGAAGGAATGTCAATCTTTCAAACCATAATACAACCTTTACGGCTTCAACCATTATCACTGTATTCCTCTGGCACGAGCGCCTGTAATTGTCCTCTTACACTTAAAGTGTTGGCCACCTCTTTGGCCTTTCTTGATAGTAATATTTCCTTACAATCAATGTCATCTTAACCACTTTCACTAATTTTCTACCTCATTTCCCATCACCGCTTGTGTGAAAATGCTCTTCCTTACGCTTTGGTGAAAAAAAAAATATCACCATTTTTCCATAAGTTATTGCCTCGGTCTTTTAGAGGTTAACATTGTCACAACTGACTCTCGATCATACTTATGACGTCTCTTATCTTGGGTCCTACATGTTTTCACCAATCTCGACCTTCATTGGGTCGATCTATACTTTCTTATGGTTCAACACGTGCCCACCTGGCATTATTATAATTATGTCATATTTCCTTTATCAAAATTTCTATTCTTGAGAATTTTGAATATTACCTTCCCCCTTGTAAAACCTCTAAGGTTATCCTTAAATTCTTCATCAGGTACACCTTAGGCACAGGGCATATCAAGATACGATTTATTAATACCAGAATCATTGTCTATATACTTCTGAAAAATTTCTCCACCGATCCTTAAAGGTTGTTATTACCTTAATCCTTTCCAATTCATACTGTCAAAACTCATACTCTCCCTATTAAGGGTGAAATGCCAACCTTTATGCATTCCCCTAGGATTCGTTTTAAGTTACCGATGTTCTATCCTTAATTCCACCTTTAAAAAGGTACATGCATCCTTCCATGGATAAATTAAGTCATATATCCCTGATAAGGGTGTCTTATTCAATCATTCCCACCTCGATAGTATATGCCTAATTTTCACAATAACATTTGTATTCAAAATGAGGTCAATCAATATGGCCTCCAAAAGATAACAACGGTTATCCGCTCTTCTTGCCTAATTTGGTAACGATAACAAGGATGTTCTGGAAGATATTGGTCGTGTTTAACGTGAACTTCTTCTTAATAATTCCTTATTTACTTTTGTTGTTTATCTCAACAGTCATCTCAATGTTGGGATATCTTTCATACCTGGCGTCTCCCTTTCTGGGTATCAAGCCACCGGTCTTACACTTCACATTCTTGAAGGTCACTTCCTTCATCCAATTTTCCTAATTTCTTACTTCCTTGTCTCCTCAGTCTATCTGCGTCTCATTATTTCTCCTTCGAACTATCTCAAGGTTTCCTCGAATCCTCCCAACTTACAGGGGATAAAATATATGTATCTCTTATGCCTTCAACCATCAATTTTAACTCATGGTGAATCACCCTCATCCTGACGATTACATACTTTTCTATTTCTATTGCTACGAGTCTTTAGGGTTTCCTCATACCCAACTCCTTTATCATTCCTCAAACTCTATTGCCTTTATATTCCTTTCCACTTCAGTTTCTTTTTATTTTTCTTTATCTTATCATTATTTCATGAACCAACACAACATAAGCATTGATTTCAAACATCCCGTCATTCTGGACTCGTGTCCTCAGAACGAATCTTGACAACTTTTACAACTTAGATTCATAATTCATCATGCTCGTCTACCTTTGTTCTGGCTCTAAAGCTTTTACACTATCTCCATAACCTTGGGAAGTACTTTTCTGAAAACAATTGACTGAACTTAAATCAGTTTATTATAATCTCTTGCTTCGTGCCTTCCTTGGCCTTTCACCAGCGGGTGGTCTCTCTCTTAGGAGGGTAAGTGACAAAAACAGTCTTTTGTGATTCGTCCATCATTTAGAATCTCAAATGATTCCTATATTTCCTTTAGCCAGGCTCTTGCCTCGACTGGGTCAACTTGTTCCTTGGAACTCTAAGAGCTTAGCGACTTAAAGGTCCTGAAAGAATTTCTCGCTGCATTGTTTCCTCAGGGTGGTGGTTGGGGATAATAGTCTAAGTTCTGTTTAGGCAGGTCCATGAATTTCCGTATAGGAGTACCGTCTCGGGTCTCCTTATCTCGCTCGACTTCTGTTTTCTCAGTCTAAATATTTCTTCCTACTTCCCATAATTGGGGTCATATTTTAATTTAAACTCCTCATTTTCCACTTTATTATATTCTGGGTTCCTTATATCTTAATTGCGACCTCCCTGATTATCACATTCAAGATTTGCCCCTAATCTTATTCCTTGTGGGGGCATATTACTTGGAAATATTTTGAGAATCTCTGGATATTTGTCTTACTTATTTTGCTTAAGTCTTTCCCTCGTTCCGTCCTTACACGATTGCAAATTATGAATTCTCAAGTTCGATAACTTCATGACACTCTCTTAAGTGTTAATAGTGCAATTAACAATGTGATCTTATCACAAACAAACTGATCTGAACTGAAATTAACGAATATATACATAACCATTTGTTCGAGGGTACAACAACTGAACACATTAAAGAGAATTACATCATTTGATCTGATCGCTTCTATCCCAAAAGTACTACCATAGATAATCATCTAGTCATTAAAACTAATCATCCATAACTTAGGCTAATCCTCCAAAAGCGATGCTACATGAAACCCTTGTCTGATCGCTCTGGCTCTGCACACTACCATGGATCAAGAAATGCGGGCACGCACGACATCCCTAACCCGCTCCATCACAGAGGTGAGGAGGTCCGGGATAGTTGCAAGTAGAGCTGGATCAATCTGACCCTCAAGATGGCCTCTAGCTGTAACACGGGTGGTAGCCTCAATCCTTTCCATGCTATACGCTAATCCTGCCGGAAGTACTCCGCCCTCAATCCTTGGTGCAGTAAGTCGGTCCAACAGATCACTTCTAACATTACGGGCCTCAGACAGGCCACCCATCGTCATATGATAATTGGCGATAAGAGAAGCCTGAGTGGTAGCATCTAGCAGTCCATTGGGTGCAGGTGGCGCAGACCCAGGAGATCCAAATGGATAACCAAGCACGGTATCAGGTGACAATGGTGCAGGAGATAAAGGTGGCATTTCCTCAGTAGGTGCTGGGCTCTGTACCGGGGATGGAACAGGAATTGGTGGAATCTCATGGATGTCTACAGGAACCTCTGGAAGAGGGTCTGATACTGGTATAATTGGTGCCGTGGAAGGCCCTACTCCTTCTGCCCTCATTAACCTTTGTGCCCTTGGTAACTCTTCATCCTCTAGTGCCACCCTCGCGGCCATTCTTGCTCTGGTAGTCGCCCTGACTACGGTCATCAATTCCTCAGCGGTCCTCTCTTCATTCTCATCAGGATCCTCCATGAGATCCTCCTCAGCCACAATCCTTTCCGGAATAACATCCTCAACCGCAACATTCTCAATATGAATCTCATCAGGTCCCTCATTAGGGTACTCTATCGGATTCACAATTTGATCTCCAACTTGTAATAAAACATCCTCATGCTGATGCTCCTGAACCTCAGGGTTCGGTGCCCCGCTGCCCTATACGAGAACGAACCATGTTACTATCACGATATTTATAAGGGTTCCCGTAAGGGTTTTAACTGTCATTACTACGTTAGGTAGCCCGACTATGAACTTGGCAAGAGTTCTTATTATCTTAGTGAACTTATTATCTTAATGTCACATCATCTCTGAGGTTTATAACGCTTGGCTCTGATACCACTTCTGTAACACCCCCAAATCCGGGGTCGGGGATCCGGGTTGTCACGAGTTCCATTTCCCTTAATAACACCCAATCTTAATAAACAATCAACTACTTTGTACTGTGACCCCACAATAAACACACACACCACAAGTTATAGTCTCAGAGATGAATATCCAAAAAATAACACAAGTCGTTTTATTCCACATAATAAGCCATTACACCTCAAGAAGGTTCTGAATAAATTTGCATTTCTTTGCCATTATTACAATTCATATTATACATAAGTCTGATTCATCAATAGTTGAAAACCTAGCCTATTGGTAGCTCCTACCTCAGCTACGGCGGCATCGACGCTTCCAGAAAACTGCGGAACATTTTCTAACCGCTTGCGAATTGGGAGCTTGGTCCTGTTCATCTTTTCTATCTGTTGTTGTGTGATGAAAGAAGAAAGCAAGGGTGAGCAGCAAGCCCACCAAAATAATATGTATAATGATTAACAATATATGATCCTTCTCATAGTACTCATGAAAGTCTTGGTCAAAAGAAATGGACCAAGTTTGATATCTTAATGTGATGAAGTCGCAAAATATTCAGTATATATACATATATACTTTTCAAAATCTTGGAAGTCCTCTTCCATGCATAATATACACAGAGTCCCAGTTTATAACTGTATAAAAATATCGTTGCAAGGTGATCTCATATATTTAACCTTGTCTTAACATTTTTGTGAAAATCTTTGTCATGCATAAGATGATCATTAACCAGATATAAGTTGAAAAGATGAAGTTACAAGATACTCCAATATACTTATATCTTTTCCGAATACTACTTGAACTATCACCGTTCAAGTTATAATTAGTTTCAAAAGTTCATCACATAGATGAGACTACAAGACAAGATTTGAATAGATTCAATCTTTGAATATCATAATAAATAATGAAGTTACGAGATACTTCATTAAGTCCCGATATATATATACACCTATATATATACATTTCATACACTCCTTGAAAACCTCTGTTATGAAAATTATAAACAGAGTTGCAATATCCAATGAATTTTGGAAAGAAAAGAATTTTGGCATAAACCTGATATCTTGCTGATCAGACAAAGATACCAATAAGTAACCTATTCTACTAGTAGATGGATGAATCCCCCACCGGTCATCACCCTGGCCACATAAGGACCTTGTGCTGGACCGCCACCCGGCCTCTTACGCGTTGATGGACTGCCACCCAGCCACTTACACTTTGATAGACCGTACCCCGGCCTGTCACTTATGCCGACTTAATTAGATGGACTTACTTCCCGAACGTTGGGCAAGTAATCAAATTGTTTTCTCAAAACAGCAACCACGCTGCGAATGTAAAATACACCACAGAGCCGGATCCCCCAGGTTTTGAGCGAGTATTTAAATCCCCTTGTGAAAGGAAGATCTTAAATATAAAAATGAGTTTTGGGGTCCACTCTAACTTTAAAAATCATTTTGAAGACTCGAAAACATTTTTAAGAATGTTTGGAGTACTGCTGATTTATTAAAATAAATCAGTCCCGATATACTAGAAATATCTGAATATTATTATTTAAATAATATTCTCATAAAGATAATCCTTATAAAAATATTCGAAGTAGACGTTTTAAAACTCATACTTGAAATGGATATTAAATAACCAAAGATATACTTATATGAAAGTACTATCTTTATTTGAATAATCGAAAATAAGTTTAATTATCGAAACATTATTCTTTAATAAAATAAAGAATATTATTAAATAATAAGCGGAGTCATAATACCTCGAATGAATATTATAAATAATATTCATTAAATAAAATAAACAGAGTCATAAGTCCTCGAATGAATATTCAAATAATATTCATTAAATAAAATAAAGTTATCGAATAAACCTTATTCGATCAATAGTTTTGAAAACTATATCCATATATATATAAATATATATATATAATATACTCGGGAACATCGACTCCCGGTTTAGAAATATGTTCACCTTTGGGTCCCCTATACTAAGGATATACGCCACTACTGCTTATCTCTAGCATAGGTATTATGCAACTAATAAGCATTTGAACCAACAGATATATAAATCAAGAATACGAAACAGGCATGCATATATACCATATCACATGCTCCAATATATCGCAAGAATTTGCTAATAACAAATATGCATTTATCACAAGATCATGCATATACACATATACATCACAACAACAGTTTATACGGGTAGAAAACTTGCCTGAGCGACTAGGGGTATTAATGGCTTGGGACGAGTCTGGTAACCTATAAACAAAATATAAGTTGGAATTAAACCAAAGTCACTTGTAAATCTATACTTTAACCAATTTAGACTCTAACGCTCGCTTTGCGCTTAATGATTTTCTTAAGTCGCTCGAGTACCCTCGGCTCCACTATTTTTAATAAATTAACAATTACGAGTTTTAAGGAGATTCTTTCGCGAGTGTCTTACCAACTGCCTAACACACTTTACATAAATGTTTCATACTCCAATTAGTCCTTTAAGGTCTTTAACCAAGGTTTCAAAGTAAGGCGAGGGGAAATGTTTCGTTCGCGAAACGTCGTTACTTAAAACGACCGTTTCTCCTAAACCGTACATCGGAATCAAACGAACCACATATCAAAATGAAGCTCGTAACATGAACTATCTAAAAATGGCAATGGTCAAAACCTAGCAGGGAGTTCTCGGGTCCTAATATTATGAACAAAAGCAATCTAAAGTAAATCATACATTACGACGGCTATGTTTACACGATTTCCCAATTTTATACCATTCCAATTCAACCACCAATCAATCCCAATTCATTCATACAACCAACATACACCCACACTACATCATAACAGCCCCAATCAACTCAAAATTAACAATTTATACTTATTCTTAAACTTGAATTTAAACTATACTTAAGTCCTTTAACCAAACCATAAGATTTCAACATTCAATTCACTACCATTCCAACCCAAACTCTAAACCAACAAGCATCAAGCTACTCTTTTACCATAACTATCAAAATCATCCTAATATACAAAGTAAATCTAGGGTTTGGAGATGTTATACCTTCCTTGAAGTGATTGGAGTAGCTAGGAAGCCTTAAGAAGCCTTGAGATGTCTTAGGGATGCTTGGATCTTAAAGGAAAAACAAGAAAAATCAAGTTAAAAACCTTGAAATCACTATTCATTGTCTTCTTCATTGATTTCTTGGAGAAGATTGTGAATGATTTAGAGGCTTAAACTCATAGGATAGCTATATCTATGCATAAGGAGTACTAGATAATTATCTTACCAATTAAGGAAGCTTGGAACTTGAATTTTGAAAATTTTTCTTCTTGAAATGGAGAAAAGCCGAGAGCAAATGTGGGAGAAATGAAATAATTTTGTGTTTTTTATTTGTTTAGCTTAGCTTGGTTGTTTTTTGTTTTGTTTTTGGTTAATTACCTTTCTAACCTTGAACTTTGTGTGGTTTTAAATCAACCACACCTCCTTCCCCTTATGTCATGCTTATGTCATGCTTATGATGTCATCATCTCTTACTTGCCCTCTTCTTATTGGTTGGATGACCTCATCATCCCTAACCTCCTTGATTAACTTCCTAATTGTTGCCTAATCACCGCTGATCTGTTAAACGGTTCACTTAACTTTTGTTCTCGTTTCTCGTTTGAGGGATCATACCCGGGATCTCATTACTTGGGTTTCCTTAGCCTTTCTCAATACATTATATTCCTTTTATGATCCTCTCTTATAATCCTTTTATTTAAATCATTTTTATCCTGTTACCTTATACTCAATTCTTTCCGTATCTAGTGGATTTCCGGGAAAAATCTAAGTGTTCGGAATTGGATTCTGACGAACTTTACATACATTTATATACCATATAGAGTACTAATAAAATCTTAGAATATCAATAACAGAACCCCTACATAGTGTGGCATGAAAAGTTTTCTCATTCAGCATAATCTGTAAAATCACTATTCATAAGGGTTTCAAAAATTTCCAAAAATTGGGGTTATTACAATGGCTGTATCCACCCTTATTACTTCTGTACCTGCTTTTCTCTCATAATCTCTCTTTTGTTGCATCAGGGTCTCACCCTGGCTCCCCACCCTCACACCCTCACCTTCACCTACTAAGGTGGGACTCCTCTCACTCACTTTTGCCAATCCTGAATAAATGGATTGCTGATTTTCACTCTTTTCCTCTCCTTTTGCCTTAGAGCAACCCAGCCTCTCACTCAATACACTCCCCTCTCTCAGTCCTAAGAGTGACTGTACAACCACTAAATCTTCTGTACTTGAAATAATTGAAGTTTGAAGTTGTGCAGAGATACTCGATGGATAAGTGATATCCGTCGAGTGAGTGGTAATGCTATCCGACGGATAACTGCCGTTAGGCTTATCCGTCGGGATACAATCACTACTCGACGAATGAGCAATATCCATCGAGAGAGTAGAAATGAATGAGGTGGGAAGAGAAACTATTGTTGACTCTGTGTTGTTGAAGATATTTGGGGCACATATGTCATAATAGTATCTGAAAGAATTGGCAAGTGAGCCAACAAATCATCTAAAAGATGATGCTCACTTGCACTAGATTTTGGCTTCCCCAATAGAGTTAAAGAAGGGGAATCAGGAATTGAAGTGTTTATCATATCCACTTCCAGAGAGTTTATTGGTGAGTATAGTGTTTCAGATGCTTCTATTATTAGAGATTTTGGCTGTGACTCCACATTTATTGGAGCCACATCAAACTGAATTTGAGAGAGTGCAGTGACTGTGTCTTTAGCACCAGTTTGCACTGTGTGTGTGCCCTGTGCACCAATTTGAGAGGTTTTAGATTTCTTCTTTCTTGTGTAAGTTTGGGGTGAGCTTGTGTCCCTAACCCTTTTGGCCTGTGCTCTTGGCTGAGAGCTTTGTTCAATAACTGCATCCTTTTGGGAGGATGCAGAGGATGCAGCTAGAAGTGAGCTTTTATCCTTTTTAAGCACTGCAGTTTGTTGGGAAACTGCAGTGTGACTAGGCTGGGATTCACTCAACTCTCCATCCTTATTCTTGGGGTTTCTTTGATATTCACCCCTTCCCTCACCTGACTTTCCCCCCCTTCACACTACCCTCTTTTGCTTTTGTGGATTTTTCAACTGGCATCCTTTGAGAGATGCCAGAGGGGGTTTTCTTTGATTTAGATTTGGAAATTGTAGAGGGTTTGGAGGCTTTGGTAGGCAACTGTTTGGTCATTGGAACAGTTGCCATAGCTACTCCTGAAGTCAAAGAAATAGTGGAGGTTGGAATAGTTGTAGGGATGGATGAACTTACCTCACTTACCTGAGGTGCCTGTATTACAGGAAAATAGAACATTGGAACATCCCTGTGATGGTTGGCTCTGTTCAAATCTGCAATTTATCTTCTCTCTTGAACTCAACAAGCCAGTTTGTTGTTTGGGTTCTCAAGCACAATCTCTTGACATGGATGGTTAGCCAATAACATGAAAAATATAGCATAATACACATTCTTTCCTCTTTTAGCTAACTCACCTAGTTTAAAACCTAACTCAAATAAGACAAGGTCACTGAAATTATAAAATTTATCTATAACTAGCATGTATAACATGTTAAGCATGGAAATATTCACTGAATCAAAATTACTGACTTTTCCAGAGAAAACTTTAGTAACCACATCACACAAGAAACTCCACTCCTTCCTAAGACTTAATCTCCTAATATCACTTAGTTTAGTAGAAGGAAGTGCATAATGCATGGAATTAGGCATATTGATAATATCAGTGTCATTGTGTGGTGAAGTCACATTATTATCAAGAATTTTGAAACATGCTTTTATCACTTCACTATTGATACATAATTCATTACCTTTGATAGTTAGAGTGATGGTCTTGTCAGCAGAGTTGTAGATAGCAGTGGTCCACATCTCTTCAACAACTTCACAGAAGATTGTGGGTGACTCCAGCATGGCGTAATTTAGCTTGCAATTCTTCACAAAGTCCATCATCTTGTGATAGTCCTCTGATTGCTGAATACCCATTTAACCAAAGCAGTGAAGTTGTTCTTCTCATAAATGAACCCAGTTTGAGACATAATCTTTACTACAGGTGCCATTGTTAGAGAATGAAAGCTTTGAAGAGAAAGAGAATATTTGCTTGAGAGAGAATGAAATAAAAGCAGTTGAATTTGTGAATGATAAAAGAAAACAATTGGAATGAAATAAGCTTTTATACTATCTAAAAAATAACTGATAAAAATAATAAAGAAAAGTAAATTAACCAATAGAAATTGCCTAAAATAGCCGTTTAAAAGTAAACTATAAAAATTCCACCAATTATCCGTCGTGTAATGCTTACAAACTGTAAGTATACTCGATGGATAATGTTTAGGGAATTAACGGCTGAGATTTAGACAATTCGACGGATGAGGATAAACTGATATCCGTCGAGACATAAAGTATTCCAGAAAAATAATTGACTTTTATTAGCAAGTAGTATATCGACGAATGACTAAACTCAATGGATAAGGGTCATCCGTCGAGATGCAAATTTTGACTTATCCAAAATTTCATCCAAGACTTAAAAATCAACTAAATTTCTGGCTACATTACAACTTGAAAAATAACTCAGATAAATTTAAGAGTAATTAAGCATACCTAACTCACTTACCAACCTTGAAAAGGTGGATTCTTCCAGTGGCTTGGTAAAGATATCTGCAAGTTGCTTTTCACTGGGAACAAAATATAATTCCACAGTACCATTCATCACATGTTCCCTTATGAAATGGTACTTGATGTCTATGTGCTTTGTCCTTGAATGTTGCACTGGATTCTCAGTGATGGCAATTGCACTTGTGTTATCACAGAAAATAGGAATCCTTTCAACTTGCAAACCATAGTCTAGCAATTGATTTTTCATCCATAAAATCTGTGCACAGCAACTGCCTGCAACAATATATTCAGCTTCAGCTGTTGAAGTAGAAACTAAATTTTGCTTTTTACTGAACCAAGACACAAGCTTGTTTCCTAGAAATTGACAAGTTCCTGTTGTGCTCTTTCTATCAATTTTACAACCTGCATAATCTGCATCTGAATAACCAGTTAGATCAAAACCAGAATCTCTAGGGTACCAAATGCCAAGTTTTGGTGTTCTCTTGAGATATCTGAAAATTCTCTTAATAGCTATCAAGTGAGATTCTCTAGGATCAGCCTAAAATCTAGCACATAAACATGTAGCAAACATTATATCTGGCCTACTAGCTGTTAAGTACAGAAGTGAGCCAACCATGCCTCTGTAACTTGAAATATCCACAGACTTTTCAGTAGTGTTTAATTCAAGCTTAGTTGTAGTGGCCATGGGAGTTTTTGCAGATGTACAATCCATTAGATCAAACTTCTTTAAAATATCAAAAATATATTTAGTTTGACTAATGAATATTCCATCACTAACTTGCTTAACTTGCAAACCAAGAAAGTAAGTTAGTTCTCCCATCATACTCATTTCATACTTACTTTGCATCAATTTGGCAAACTTTTTGCAAAGTTTCTCATATGTAGAGACAAAAATAATATCATCTACATAGATTTGAACAAGTATACTAGAGCCATTAACATTTCTGAAAAATAAAGTTTTATCTATAGTACCTCTTGTGAAATGATTTTCCAAAAGGAACTTTGATAAAGTGTCATACCAGGCTCTAGGTGTTTGCTTCAGTCCATAAAGTGCTTTCAGAAGATAATAGACATATTCTGGAAAATTTGGATCTTCAAAACCAGGAGGTTGACTAACATACACTTCTTCCTCCAAATCTCCATTTAGAAAGGCACTTTTGACATCCATTTGATAGACCTTGAATTTGGCATGTGCTGCATAGGCTAAGAAGATTCTGATGGCTTCAAGTCTTACAACAGGAGCAAAAGTTTCATCAAAATCTATTCTTTATTGTTGATAATAACCCTTAGCAACCAATCTAGCTTTATTCCTGATTACCATGCCATTTTCATCCATCTTGTTTCTGAATACCCACTTGGTGTCTATTGGATTCTTTCCTTTAGGCTTGGGTACCAGCTTCCATACATTATTCCTTTCAAATTGGTTTAGCTCCTCCTGCATAGCTAAAATCCAATCAGGATCCAACAAAGCTTTTTCTACCTTCTTTGGTTCTTCCTTTGACAGAAAGCTACTGTATAGACATTCTTCCTAAGTTACTCTTCTTGTTTGAACTCTAGAAGAAACATCACCAATGATAAGCTCAAAGGGGTGATCATTTGTCCATTTCCTTTGTTGAGGTAGATTAGCTCTAGATGAAGAGACCTCATGGTTGTCTTGATGTGTGATTGAGTTTTGATTGCTAGAAACTCCCTCTGAGTTTGTGGATCTTTGATTTGAGAAAGGGAAATTTTCTATAGGTGATCTGTCTTGACCTCCTGCTCCTTTTGATAACCCGACGGATGGTGAATTTTGAGTACTGACGGATGAGGCAGGTTGTCTTCCGACGGATAACACAGATTGCCTTCCGACGGATGAAGCATTATGCAACTCGACGGATGTTGAGTTTTTTGCTTCATTGGTGGTAGATTTGTCTGCATTATCCTTAGACACTGTTTCTTGATCGCTCTCATCATCACTGTCATCACTAACCATCTTCACATTATCAAATTTAAGGCTCTCATGGTAATCTCCATCTTTCAGTCGTTCAATCTTTTTATCATCAAATACAACATGTATAGATTCCACAACAATGTTGGTTCTTAGATTGTAGACTCTATATGCTTTACCAACAACATATCCAACAAAAATTCCTTCATCTGCTTTAGCATCAAACTTCACATTTTGATCAGTTTGATTTCTCAGGATATAGCATTTGCAGCCAAAGACATGAAGAAAGTTTAGAGTTGCCTTCTTGTTCCTGAACAATTGATAGGGAGTCATGCATCTTGCTTGATTAATTAGAGAAATGTTCTGAGTGTAGCATGCAGTATTTACAGCTTCAGCCCAGAAATATGTTGGTAGTTTGGATTTTTCAAGCATTGTCCTTGCAGCTTCAATAAGTGATATGTTCTTCCTTTCCACTACTCCATTCTGTTGTGGAGTCCTTGTTGCTGAAAACTCATGCCATTTTCTTCACAAAATGCTCTCATGACAGAATTCTTGAACTCAGTTCCATTGTCACTCCTGATTCTTCTAACTTTGAAATCAGGATGATTATTGACTTGCCTTATGTGATTAATGATGATTTCACTAGCCTCATCTTTAGACTTTAGAAAATGTGTCCAAGAGAACTTTGAGAAATCATCTACAATTACTAGGCAAAATCTTTTCCTTGAGATTGACAATACATTGACTGGTCCAAACAAATCCATGTGAAGTAGTTGCAAAGGCTCTTCAATTGTTGAATCAAGTTTCTTCCTGAATGATGCTTTAATCTGCTTCCCTTTTTGGCAGGCATCACACAGTCCATCCTTTGTAAACTCCACTAGAGGAATGCCTCTTACTAGTTCTTTCTTTACCAGCTCATTCATGGTCTTGAGGTTTAAATGGGATAGCTTCTTGTGCCATAGCCAACTTTCATCCTGACTTGCTTTACTGAGAAGGCAAGTTACAGATTCTGTTTTGGATGAGTTGAAATCAGCTAGATACACATTTCCTCTTCTCACACCAGTGAGAACCACTTTGTTTCTTTGATTATTAGTCACAACACAGGCTTCTTTGTTGAAGGTTACTGAATTGCCTTTGTCACAAAGCTGGTTGATACTCAACAGATTGTGTTTGAGACCATCCACTAAGGCAACCTCCTCAATGATGACATTGTCCTTTGAAATGAAGCCATATCCCACAGTATAACCCTTGTTGTCATCTCCAAAAGTAATACTTGGGCCAGCTCTCTCCTTAAACTCTGTGAGCAGGGTAGAATCACCAGTCATGTGTCTTGAACAACCACTATCCAAGTACCAAAGATTCCTTATGTTTCCCTGCACACATCAAAATCAAATCAAGTTAATTTTGGTACCCAAGTTTCCTTGGGTCCTGCCTTGTTAGCTTTCTTCTTCTGTTTTTTAGGTCTTATCTCATTTGACTTATGAATTTCAGATACATCCTTAGTCATTTGGGTTGGACCTTTGAAACCATTCATTGCAACAGAATTATCATGCATGTTATGACTAACAGGAAATGGCATGCTTGGTGTAAACATGTTATTCCAGTAAGGCATGCTAAATGGCATTTGAGGCATACTATATGCAGCATAATAAGGATTAGGTGCAAATGGCATATTAGCAAACTGTGTATTTATGTTCTGTGTAGGCATAGCATTAACAGGCATGGGAGGCATGGCATTCATGTTGGGAAATTGAGACTGAATAGACATGGGAGTAGGCATGACAGATTTGCAATTAACAGATAAATGATTTACACTACCACACTTGACATAGATTTTTCTAGGAGCATATTTATCAAGTGTGTAGTTATTGTGTTTGTTAATCCCTACTTTACCATTCCTATTGTTTTTCCTTTTAGTCTCTGTTTTTACCTCAATTTTCTCAAGTCTGTCACTTAACTGTTTGACAGTCATGTGACCAACATTAGCCTTTTTCCCTTTCTTAACTTGACTTGACTCTCCTGAAACAAAGTTCTTGGAAACAGACCCATACTTCTCATTCATCTTGATTAGTTTGGCTTTCCTAATGGGCTTGCTCACAGCCGACGGATGAGGATTTTCATCTTTTGAGGGATAACACTTTTTGTTATCCGATGGATAGTCCTCATCATCCGTCGAGTCTACATCTGTTAGCAAACCATCTACCAAATTAGGTTCTAGTTTCTCTTTGCTCTTTTTCCAGGCTTCATCACAAAAAGACTCAATTCCTTGAACTTTGGTGATTTGAGCATGGACATCCCTGGATGTTTTCCATGCTTTAATCACCTTTTGTTCACGCTCGAACTGCTTCTTCAAAATTTTTTCCTTTTTCAAGGACTCAGTTAATTCCTCCTTAGCAATCTTACACTCAATTCTTAATTTCTCAAAATCAATAAACTGAGACTCAAGCATATTATTCCTCTCACTTAAAAACAAGTTGTTTTCTTTGATTTTAGTATTTTCTTTAGTAAGAGACTTAAGTGTAACACGCAAATGATATAATTCTGTAGACATGTCATTTATGGCATCATTACACTCAGCTTTAGATAAATGTGCAAATCAGCAACTAGTGCAATGGATCCTCCTTTCTTCTTTCCTCTCTCCATCCTTTCATCCTGCTCTATCTCAAGCTCATAGGTCTTCAGGATGCCATACAGTCTCTCCAAAGTAAACTCTTTATTATCTTGTGAGTTTCTTAATGAGACTGTCATTGGTTTCCATTCCTTTGGAAGAGATCTATGGAAATTCAGATTAGAGTCTTTAGTCTGATAGACTCTCCCATGCAACTTAAGAGCATTTAGTAGTTTTTGAAACCTACTAAAAATGTCAGTGAGAGACTCACTTTCCTCATTGTGAAAATGCTCATATTGCTGAATCAAGAGCTGCATCTTGTTTTCTCTAACTTGCTCAGTGCCATCACAGATTATCTGTATAGTATCCCATACTTCCTTGGAAGTTTTGCAGTTGATAATGTTGTCAAACATGTCTGCATCAACTCCATTGAACAGAATGTTCATGGCCTTTTTATCCTTCCTGACTTGTTCAATGTCAGGATCAGACCATTCGTGCCTTGGCTTGGGAACTGATGGCTCGTTTCCTGTTGCAGCTCTCATTGGAATATGAGGGCCTCTTTCTATACAGTCCACATAGGCCTCATCTTGAGAAAGCATATGAAGATGCATCTTTACCTTCCAATGATGGTAATTATCTTTATCTAGAAAAGAAATCTTGACTCCAACGTCTTTCTTGTTCATCTTGCTGAATTATTTTGATCTTTAAACTCTTTGTAGATTAAGAGCTCGCTCTGATACCAATTGTTAGTCCCTTAACAATATAGTAAGAATTACAGAAGGGGGGTTGAATGGAATTCTTGAACCTTTTTCTCGAAATAAAAATGTTCAACTCGAATATAGATATAAGTGTTTTGATTAGCACAATGCGGAATAGAAACTTAATTGAATCAAAACATAAGTAATTAAAAACAAGAGTCTTTAAAAACTTTCTGGTGGATTTAAACAATTCTACCAGAGATATATATTATATATCGAGAGAACTCTGTGTGCAAGAATGCTCACAGCTGCTTACAAATTGAACTACTGAGAATACAGGGAAATGCTAATAATTCTGCTTACAAAGATTTATCTGTTTTTGTATCTCAGCTCTCTTGTTTCTATTTGCTACGTTCTTGGTTTATATATTACCAAAATTACAAAGTCAAAAAGACTGAATAAATATAAAAACTATCAGTCTTAAGCTTTTCTACTTTTAGTCCTTTATTACCCAGTTAATGGGCTTCCACAATAGATTTGTATACATCTCGACGGCTGTGCTCAGCTTTCACTATTCAACTGCTGTTTGAATTCTTTATATGATCATCCGTTGGACTTTATGAACATCCGTTGGATATATGATCATCCGTCGACTTTCTGAACATCCGTTGATGGCTTCATTGATCATCCGTCGACTGCTATATTAAATATCCGTTGATAGTCATTTGATCATCCGTCGATGGCTTTGTTAATCATCCGTCGATAGCTATTTTGGTACTTGACTTCATTTCACTTATGCAGAATTACAAGAAATCATTTATATACAATTAATCAACCTATTCTGCATATCTAGTTAAAGTCAACATGACTTATAGGCTACTACAGAATCTATACAAAGATGTATACAGAACTGTGCTACAGACTCATTATTACATAAGCTACTCACTGGATGGATAATAAGTCATCATCCGTCGGGACTATAATGAGTTATCCGTCGGGATTATAATTCTTATCCGTCGAGTGCTACATAATTTTACTAAGTAAAATCTACTTAGATGTTTTGTTTATGAAATCATCAAGTACACAACATATGCACAACATATCCCCACGTGTCAGCTGGTGAGGTCTTGGTCAACAGAACGGTACATAGTCTGTAGTCAATATACCGGTAGGGGAGTTCAACTTTATATTCAGATCTAATTATTTTAGCCCAATAATAATAACAATTCTTGTCATGGGTCTGTTTAAAGCCAATATCAACTTTCGGGTATAACAAAATGAAACAAAAAAATGAAGCTCTCGTGCACATGCATATGCTGCTAGGTGTCGCAATGTTTTGAGTATGTCTTGTTATAAACATGACAGCCTAAATATATACTCTTGAGACGAGCACATATACATAGCCATATGAGTTAGTTAACAAAGTAATATTATGTGTCTCATGACATTTTTCGAAATAGTTAAAAATGATATAATATGAAATGAGAGGCGACAAAATCTAATTAGTGGGCGAATATTCATGGACTCCGATTATTATGAAAGTTATCACATACATAATTTGGGGAAAAATTGTAACAATTTTTCGGTCTCGTATAAAGCTACACAAACATATTTCGATCAAAAACTTGATTTTATATGTGTGCCCAGTGAAGATGCTTTTGATCTTGTGTGTGTCCAGTAAAAATATAGGGTGAAAAATCAAATACCCGCCATTTGGGGAAAACACCAAAAATACTGATCGGCGGGAATGTCTGTCGAAAATACCCACGAAACACGCATTTGGGAGATGCGTTTTTGTTTTTTTTTTTAATTTTAAAAAAGAACACGCATGAATGACTGTCAAGCGCATTCCCTTTTGTATTTTTGGGTAGCATACCTTTTAAAAAGTAAAAGGCAATACGCATGCAAGTCATGCATATAGTTTGTTCGATATGCATTCTCGTAATGTGGATTTCACATGTATTTTGGATAACTGCCCCGCTTATGGATATTTTGGGCTGTTGAAACCCAAAATTGATGTATTTTGGATATTTTTAAAAAAATTATATATAATATAGTCAGTAGTGTAAAAATCGGTAATTGAAACTAATCGGTATAGGTACTTTTTTTATCATAGGAAACCCACTTTCGGGTGCGCAGCGCACTGGGTAAATCACACAGGCTCACTTATCTAGAATTAATTGGAGGATCGGGGATTAAGCAGACAAAAAATGGATGCATTTCAATATTTTAATTAAATTTAATTGAATACCCTTATTTTATTAGTTGTTTATATAATATAAATATGTATCATATTATATAATTATAATTATTTAAATTTATTAAAAATTCTATTTTGTAGCTAATAATTTATATGCAATATATTGATCAAGAATAATTCAAGAGGATTAATCGGATTTTAAATATCAGATCACTTACGTACCTTGTAAAATATTAATCGATAAAATCGAAGATTTTTTGAAACATTGATACATGTAATATTTATTTAAAAAGTGTTATACTTCAAATAATATATTTGATCAAATCAGAAATATTTTAGAAAATAACATTTTTATATTAAATAAATATATAAAATACAAAAATATAACACCTTCTTTATAAATTTTATTTTGTTACCCAGTAGTGTTTAAATATATAAATAATTGCTTCTTCTTCTCCTTCGATACACTTTTTATCAGTTTCTATTGTGTGTCATGAGCACATACTAAACACAAATTTTTATCATTTTTGGCTTGTTATGATTGACCAACACTTTTTAATAGTGATGGGTCCTCCTTCGTTAATTAAAACACTTCAAATTTAAAAATTTCAGTGCTTAGCCTTTATCACTAATTTATAAATTTATAAACACTTTTTAGTTCTTCCTAGTGGGTGACATGGCTTTGTATTGTTATCCTGCTAAATATTTGTGACAAGGAGGTATGAACTTCAAAGAAAAAATACAATTACTTGGGCGTAAAGTTAATTTTTGACAAACGTGGGTCCAAAGTTAGAAGATTAAATCTTTTATTCCTACCGAAGATGGATGTACTAATAGTAATACACGTGGAGACTTGTATTAATACAGTGTCCTAGACTTAATAGGACTAAGCAAACCCTATAAATATAGTCTTGGGGGTTCTTAAACTACTTTCATTCGCATCATTCACAAATAAACCTCAAAGAAGATTAGAGATGAAGCCCCCAAACTCCTTTGCAGCCGATTCCAAGGCCTACAAGATAGTCGAGAAAGTTGCTTCTTCCTACTACTCGACTTTGTACAAGGCTGTTTATGTTCATGGCGATGACCATGATAATAATGTTTTCATCAAGATTTTCAAGTTGAATCAAAGAGTCGATATGTATCCTTTAGACCGTATACTCAAAGAGATCTTCCAAGCAAAGAAGTGTTGCCAACACCCAAACATGGTTCGATCCGTCCATTGTTCTTTCGAGAAGCAGAAACGGAATAATCTATGCGTTGTGATGCCTGAGTCGAAAAAACCTCTGCCTTCTATGGCTATTTTCAAGCATGGATTGCCTGAAGAGATCGTCGCTTTTGTCATAATAGAAACCCTTAAAGCCTTAGAGTGCATTCATGAAAGTGGCGACCGCGTGCATGGGAATTTGTGCAGTACAGAGGTGTTCTTGGATGAGGAAGCTAATGTAAAACTAGAGTTTCCTACATGGCTAACCAAAACAGAGATGGTTGGGTATCCTGCTTCGAATAAGAAGAACAAGAAAGGTGATTTTAGCATGGTGGGAACATTGGCTTATGACTTGTTCAACGGAACAGGCCCTGCAGAGAAGAAGCTACCTGAATATTTGGAAGATTTTGTGAGATTTTGTGGTTCATCTGGCGGCCCAGTTACGATACAGGAAGTGATGTCCCACCGATTCTTGAAGAAGTTTTGTCACTTTGATCGGTACAAGAAAGATTTGAAGAAACTGCTTACCAGGAAGCTACGCCCAAGGATTAGTAGTTTGTTTGTATGCATTAGTTAGCAGGAGCTATAGTTCTTTTTTTTCTGTTTTCCTTTGTGACATTCAGTACTGTATTTCTTCTTTAAGGAATTTTATAGATGGTTCTCCATTCTTGATCTGCTGTATCAATTAGTGGTTTAAGACTACTGTAATATGCAATGAAGCAGCGTCTCTCATCTGTCACATAAATGAGTTTCAGAAAGCATGGAATGTTGTAGTATATGGTACTCACACTCTAGGTCTACAGATGATAATGTAATGTCTACATTTACTAAATCATTAGAGTAGACTGATGATACCAATCTAAGAAAAACAAACACATCCTCATAAATGTAGTGAACTTTCCAGTGATGATGAACTTATAGCATCATTTTATACCCTTAAAATACTGTAAAATCCTCAAACAGGCAAGTCGCTGCAAAGCATGAAAGTGCTAAAAGACACCAATTACAGCTCCTTAAAATACTGTGAAATCCTCATACCAGAATTTTTACAATAACAAGGCAGTAATATAAGTTATGACAACAACATATTTCTCATTGCTAAGAACGACATTAATTTATTACTGAGTTCAGCTTTAGCATCAGATTGAGCCTCTTTGCATCGACCATACTCTGCTGTCAGTACCTTGACTCTCTCTTCTTCCTCATACAGCTCCTCTTTAAGCTTAAGTAATGCAACTGTCAGCTCTTCCTCTTTAAACTTCATAGAACTGACATTAGCCTTAGCTTCAGAAAGTTCATTTTCAACACCGGATAGTTTCTTCGTCACATCAGACACATACTTCACTTGCTGAAAATAGTGATCCCATATGACCTGGTCATTCCAAATTCCCTTATTTCTAGCAACAGATTCAAGCTCTTCGTGTTGCTCAATTAGTTTGTATACTTTACTCCTAAATGATGCATAATTATCTCCTAATTCACGGAGTGCATAGTAACACCTATTAGCAAGAGTAATTTTATCATCGCTGCTTAATACATTAGCATTTATTTTGAGACGGGCCACCAACTGAGAGTGCTTTGGAAGATAGAGTAGAGAGTTGCACCCGAATGTGCTTTGGAAGCACAAATTTCACTTTATCATGAAAGTTGTTCTTAACCAAGTTAGAGAACAGCACCTTGGATTGCACAAACACTTGCAATGTATTATTTTTATCTTGTATAATAAGGTTCTTGCATGAATGATTAGCAATAATCATAAGAAACCTAGCATAATTGATGACTTTACTTCTCTTTTCCGTATCACCTAACTTGTAAGAGAATTCATAAAGCAGTAAAGATTCAATGCCAATGGTCCTATTATACATAAGGCTGTAGGCAATTTTCTGAACAAACCTAATAATCGCATCATATCCACCACATTTACCCGTAAACACCTTTGTTAAAATGTGTCAAAAAAGTAAGACCACTCCTTTCTAAGATACTTTTTATTGATCTGACCTAACTGAGTAGTTTTAGATGCATACTTAATAGAATGCAACATTATAGAAATCTCATCATCAGAATTAAGGTAAGTTTTTGAAGTGAATTAGGCAAGTGTAGTGCTTTATTGATGACAGAGGGAGTAATAGTGGAAGATTTACCCTGAATCTTGAGTTTGATTTGGCCAACAGAGCAGCATGCAGCGCTCCACGTCTCTTCAACTACTTCTGCATAGATGGTAGGGCTTGCGGTGAGTGCATATCGGAGAGTTGTACAAGAAATCCATGAGAGGATGAAAATCTTGATGAACTGATTCTTTGTCAAGAAAAGCAACATGATTAGTAACTGCATATTCTACTCTGGCTGTTGAACTAAAACATGTATTTGATTGTTTGGGAGCCATTGTAAAGTTTTCAAAGCTTCATCAAGAAGCTCAATGGTTAAATCTGAGAGATGGTACTGAGAAAAGAGGATAACCATTTAGTATGCTCCAATTTCCAACATACAAATGTTGTACTATTCTTGCAAATTAAGGAGTATTTTTGTAGTTGCATGGAACGGTGTATATTCATATGCGCTCACTTGTTCCGACTTCTTACATATTATTTTATAACTACTTTGGTATAAATTTTGATTTAGCCAGCATTACTCTACTCCCTAAATCCTTTTTTAGTTAGTGGTTAAATTGACTAATTTTCTACTAATGATTAAAACTTTAACATTTATTATTTTAAAAACTGAAAATTATCTAGTAAAATAGATTGGTTTTATATTTTTCAATGACATAATTTTTAAAAATAATTTCAATTATATAATATATTAAAATTTCAATAAATATTTGGTTAATTTGACCATTAAAAAATTAAAATATGACAACTAAAAAGGAGGAAATAATCCAAATTTATTACATCTGTTCTTTTTCTTTTTTATTGTCACAATTGAGTTTTGTGCATTGAAATCGATAAAAATTTAAACGAAATTTATTGATATTTTATAATTGAACAAAATAAAAATGGACTAAAATAATTCAGAATTCTTTTTACTTAAATGGTCTAAAATTAATAATTTTCAAATATAATTATATTAATTCTTATATTTTAATTTAGATTAACATTTAATAAAAATTATAAGACTAAAATTAATAAAAAAACAAAAATCAAAAATAAGTTGAGAAAATATAAGTCGTTACTAAAATTGAATTTATCTTGTAAGTCGTAAAGTCAACTTAAGTTAGTTATCATGGACTTATAAATTATTATGGACTTATAAATCATTTAATATAATGATTTTTAGTTTTTAAATAAGATAAGATTATTATTTAGTGTAAAGTTATCAACACATGATCAAGAAGCTCAATGGTTTTGAGAGAGAGGGTATTATTAGGTACTCCCTTGTTTTTTTATTTGTCATTTTGACTATTTTACACATCTCAATAAATTTTGACCGCCTAGTTAGAAATACAATTTTAAAATTTTTCTTTTTATGTATAAAATATAAATTGTCTAGTTTTATTTACATAAAGAAAATTTTATAAATAATAATTCTAACTAGTCAGTTAAAATATATTAAAATCTGTGCAAAAATCAAAGGCACAAATAAAAAAAAGCACCTAGAGAGCTGGAGTATTAAAGAAAAGAGGAAAAAAATACCAACAGCTAATTTCACTATCAAATCTTATTAAAAATATAATTCTTATATGTTACATGTTATGTTATAGTTTCTTTATATAGTTGAGATTCTCTCTCAAGTCTTGTCTTATGACATGAGTTTTTTAGTTTTTTTATCGTAAAGTTTGGCTGTCGTAGTCAAAATCAGTCTGTTATTCGTTATTGTGTGAGTTTAGTCCTATCATGGCCATTAGTAGTGACCTAGTCCAGGACATGGAAGATGATTTCACAAGGATTAGATTGGAGGATGAAGAAGACGGAGGTTTAATGTATGAGGAGAACTAGGAAGATTTGGCTGAGATCGATACACGCTGGTGTTTGGTAGGGAGGTTCTTAACGGAGTCGATAATTGATTTTCAGGCGATGCAAAATAAAATGGCATCACTATGACGGCCAGGGAGAGGAATGTACGTGAAAGAGTTGGACATAAATCGCTACATTTTTCAGTTTTACCATGAAGTTGATATTGCAAGGGTTATTGAAGGTAGTTGTTGTGAATATATTGTGTACTTGATGATTACCTAAACAAAACATCTAAGTAAATTTTACTTAGTGAAATAATGTAGCACTCGACGGATAAGAATTATAGTCCCGACGGATAACTCGTTTTAGTCCCGACGGATGAGTAACTTATTATCCATCGAGTGAGTAGCTTATGTAATAATAAGTTTGTAGCACAGTGTTGTTTGCACCTTTGTATAGAATCTGTAGTAGTATATAAGTCATGTTGACTTTAACTAGATATGCAGAATAGGTTGATTAACTGTACATAAGCAATGTCTTGTAATTCTGTATAAGTAAAATGAAGTCAAGTGCCAAAATAGCTATCAACGGATGCTTAACAAAGTTTCGACGGATGATCAAATGACTTTCAACGGATGTTTAAAATAGCAGTCGACGGATGATCAAGTAAGTCATCGACGGATGATCTGAAAGTCGACGGATGATCATATCAAGATTCAAACATCAGTTGAACAGTGAAAGCTGACACACAGCCGTCGAGTTGGATACAAGCACACTGTGGAAGCCCATTAACTGGGTAATAGAGGATGAAAAGCAGCAAAGATCAAGACTGTGAGATTTTATATTTATTCAGTTCTTTTGACTTTGTAATCTTGGTAATATATAAACCAAGAGAGTAGCAAATAGAAAAACAACTAAGAGAGCTAAGAAACAAACACAGAGAAATCTTTGTAAGCACTATCTTTAGCATTTCCTGTGTTCTTAGTAGTTCTATTTTGTATAAGCAGCTGTGAGCATTTCTGCACACAGAGTCCTCTCGATATATTAAATATATCTCTGGTGGAATTTCTTTAAATCCACCAGAAAGTTTTTAAAGACTCTTGTTTTTAATTACTCTTGTTTTGATTCATTAAAGTTTATATTCCGCATTGTGCTAATCAAAACAAATATATCTATAATCGAGTTGAATATTTTTATTTCAAGAAAAAGTTCAAGAATTCCATTCAACCCCCATTCTGTAATTCTTGCTATATTGTTAAGGGACTAACAATTGGTATCAGAGCAGGCTCTTAATCTACAAAGAGTTTAAAGATCAAAACAATACAGCAAGATGAACAAGAAAGATGTTGGAGTCAAGATTCCTTTTCTTGATAAAGATAATTACCATCATTAGAAGGTAAAGATGCATCTTCATATGCTTTCTCAAGATGAGGCCTATGTGGACTGCATAGAAAGAGGCCCTCATGTTCCAATGAGAGCTGTAACAGGAAATGAACCATCTGTTCCAAAGCCAAGGCATGAATGGTCTGAACCTGATCTTGAACAAGTCAGGAAAGATAAAAAGGCCATGAACATTCTGTTCAATGGTGTTGATGCAGATATGTTTGATAACATCATCAACTGCAAGACTGCCAAGGAAGTTTGGGACACAATACAGATAATCTGTGATGGTACTGAGCAAGTAAGAGAAAATAAAATGCAGCTCCTGATTCAGCAATATGAGCATTTTCACAATGAAGAAAGTGAGTCACTCACTGACATTTTTAGTAGATTCCAAAAGCTACTAAATGCTCTTAAATTGCATGGAAGAGTCTATCAGACTAAAGACTCCAATCTGAAATTTCTCAGATCTCTTCCAAAGGAATGGAAACCAATGACAGTCTCATTGAGAAACTCTCAAGATTATAAGGAGTTTACTTTGGAGAGACTGTATGGAATTCTGAAGACCTATGAGCATGAAATATAGCAGGATGAAAGAATGGAGAGAGGAAAGAAGAAAGGAGGATCCATTGCACTAGTGGCTGAACTAGAAAAGGAGAAGGAAGTGAAGATGGAAGCTGTGGAATCAACTTCAAAGGCCTGTGAAAGTAAGGGTAAAGGGCTAGCTGCAGAAAGCGAAGATTCTTTGAGTCAAGATGACATGGAGGACATTGATGAGCACCTAGCATTCTTTTCAAGAAGATTTTCCAAGCTCAAGTTCAAGAAGAACTTTGGAGCTGCCAAGCCAAATAGAAACATGGTGGATAAGTCAAAATTCAAGTGTTTCAAATGTGGCTTGGCAGGGCATTTTGCAAATGAGTGTAGAAAGTCATATTCCAGTAAGAAGAGATTTGAGTCTGTGGATTATAAGCAAAAATACTTTGATCTACTCAAACAAAAGGAAAGGGCTTTTATTACACAAGAGAATGACTGGGCAGCTGATGGTTTGGATGAAGATGAGGATGTCAGCTATGTCAATCTAGCCCTTATGGCCAAATCTGATGAAACAGAGACAAGTTCCTCAAGTAATCAGGTAATTACTACAAACCTTGCACATTTATCTAAAGTTGAGTGTAATGATGCAATAAATGACATGTCTACAGAATTGTATCATTTGCGTGTTACACTTAAGTCCCTCACTAAAGAAAATGCTAGAATCAAAGAAAACAACTTGTTTTTGAGTGAGAGGAATAATGTGCTTGAGTCTCAGTTTGTTGAGTTTGAGAAACTAAAAATTGAGTGTAGAATTGCTAAGGAGGAATTAACTGAGTCCTTGAAAAAGGAAGAAATTTTAAAGAAGCAGCTTGATCGTGAACAGGAGGTGATTAAAGCATGGAAAACATCCAGAGATGTTCATGCTCAAATCACCAAGGTTCAAGGAATTGAGTCCTTTTGTGATGAAGCCTGGAAAAAGAATAAGGAGAAACTAGAACCTATTTTGGTAGATGGATTGCTGACAGATGTCTCGACGGATGATGAGGACTATCTGTCGGATAACAAAATGTGTTATCCGTCGAATGATAAAAATCCTAATCCGTTGGCTGTGAGCAAACCCATTAGCAAAGCCAAATTAACCAAGCTAAATGAAAAGTATGGGTCTGTTTCCAAGAACTTTGTTTCAGGGGAGTCAAGTCAAGCCAAGAAAGGGAAGAAAGCTAATGTTGGTCACATGACTGTCAAACAGTTGAGTGACAGACTTGAGAAGATAGAGGTAAAAACAGAGACTAAAAGGAAAAACAATAGGAATGGTAAAGTAGGGATTAACAAACATAATAACTACACACCTGACAAATATGCTCCTAGAAAAATCTGTGTCAAATGTGGTAGTGTAAATCATTTGTCTGATAATTGCAAATCTGCCATGCCTACTCCCATGTCTGTTCAGCCTCAATTCTCTAACATGAATGTCATGCCTCCTATGCCTGTTAATGCTATGCCTACACAGAACATGAATGCACAGTTTGCTAACATGCCATTTGCACCTAATCCATATTATGCTGCATACAATATGCCTCAAATGCCATTTAGCATGCCTTACTGGAATAACATATTTGCACCAAGCATGCAATTTCCTGTTAGCCATAACATGTATAATAATTCTGTTGCATCTAGTGGTTTCAAAGGCCCAACCCAAATGACTAAGGAAGAATCTGAAATTCCTAAGTTAAATGAGTTAAGACCTAAGAAACAGAAGAAGAAAGCTAACAAGGCAGGACCCAAGGAAACTTGGGTACCAAAATCAACTTGATTTGATTTTGATGTGTGCAGGGAAACAGAAGGAATCTTTGGTACTTGGATAGTGGTTGTTCAAGATACATGACTGGTGATTCTACCCTGCTCACAGAGTTTGAAGAGAGAGCTGGCCCAAGTATCACTTTTGGAGATGACAGCAAAGGTTATACTGTGGGATATGGCTTGATTTCAAAGGACAATGTCATCATTGAAGAGGTTGCCTTAGTGGATGGTCTCAAACACAATCTGTTGAGTATCAGCCAGCTTTGTGATAAAGGCAACTCAGTAACCTTCAACAAAGAAACCTGTGTTGTGATTAATAATCAAAATAACAAAGTGGTTCTCACTGGTGTGAGAAGAGAAAATGTGTATCTAGCTGACTTCAACTCAACTAAAGCAGAATCTGTAACTTGTCTTCTCAGTAAAGCAAGTCAAGATGAAAGTTGGCTATGGCACAAGAAGCTATCCCAATTGAACTTCAAGACCATGAATGAGCTGGTAAAGAAAGAGCTGGTTAGAGGCATTCCTCTGGTGGAGTTTATAAAGGATGGACTGTGTGATGCCTGCCAAAAAGGGAAGCAAATTAAAGCATCTTTCAGGAAGAAACTTGATTCAGCAATTGAAGAACCTCTGCAACTGCTTCACATGGATTTGTTTGGACCAGTCAATGTATTGTCAATCTCAAAAAAAAGATTTTGCCTAGTAATTGTAGATGATTTCTCAAAGTTCTCTTGGACCTATTTCCTAAAGTCCAAAGATGAAGCTAGTGAAATCATCATCAATCACATAAGGCAAGTTAACAATCATCCTGATTTCAAAGTTAGAAGAATCAGGAGTGACAATGGAACTGAGTTCAAGAACTATGTCATGAGAGCATTCTGTGAGGAAAATGGGATCTTGCATGAGTTTTCCGCAGCAAGGACTCCACAACAGAATGGAGTAGTGGAAAGAAAGAATAGATCTCTTATTGAAGCTGCAAGGACAATGCTTGAAGAATCAAAATTACCAACATATTTCTGGGCTGAAGCTGTCAACACTGTATGCTACACTCAGAACATCTCTCTGATTAATCAAGCAAAATGCAAGACACCTTATCAATTGTTCAAAAATAAGAAGCCAACTCTGAACTTTCTCCATGTCTTTGGCTGTAAATGCTATATTCTGAGAAATCAAACTGATCAAAATGGGAAGTTTGATGCTAAAGCAGGTGAAGGAATTTTTGTTGGATATGCTGTTGGTAAAGCATATAGAGTCTACAATCTAAGAACCAACATTGTTGTTGAATCTATACATGTTGTGTTTGATGATAAAAAGATTGAAGGACTAAAAGATGGAGATTACCATGAGAGCCTCAAATTCGACAATGTTGAGATGGTCAGTGATGATGAGAGTGATCAAGAAAAAGTGTCTAAGGATAATGCAGACAAATCTACTACAAATGAAGCACAAAACTCAACATCCGTCGAGTTACATAATGCTTCATCCGTCGGAAAGCAATCTGTATTATCCGTCGGAAGACAACCTGCCTCATCCGTCGATACTCAAAATTCACCATCCGTCGGGTTATCAAAAGGAGCAGGAAGTTAAGGCAGATCACCTATAGAAAGCACCCCAATTTCAAATCAAAGATCCACAAACTCAGGGGGATTTTCTAGCAATCAAAACTCAATCACACATCAAGACAACATTGAGGTCTCTTCATCTAGGGTTAATCTACCTCAACCAAGAAAATGGACAAATGATCACCCCTTTGAACTGATTATTGGTGATGTTTCTTCCAGAGTTCAAACCAGGAGAGCAACTCAAGAAGAATGTCTATACAGCAGCTTCCTGTCTAAGGAAGAACCAAAGAAGGTAGAAGAAGCCTTATTAGATCCTGATTGGATTTTAGCTATGCAAGAGGAGCTAAACCAATTTGAAAGGAATAAAGTATGGAAGCTGGTACCCGAGCCTAAAGGAAAGAATCCAATAGACACCAAATGGGTATTCAGAAACAAGATGGATGAAAATGGCATAGTAGTAAGGAACAAAGCAAGATTGGTTGCTAAAGGCTATTGTCAGCAAGAAGGGATAGATTTTGATGAAACATTTGCTCCTGTTGCAAGACTTGAAGCCATCAGAATCTTCTTAGCCTATGCAGCCCATGCCAATTTCAAAGTCTATCAAATGGATGTCAAAAGTGCCTTTCTGAATGGAGATTTGGAGGAAGAAGTGTATGTAAGTCAACCTCCTGGCTTTAAAGATCCAAATTTCCCAGAGTATGTCTATTATCTACTGAAAGCACTTTATGGACTGAAGCAAGCACCTAGAGCCTGGTATGACACTTTATCAAAGTTCCTTTTGGAAAGTCACTTCACAAGAGTACTGTAGATAAAAATTTATTTTTCAGAAATGTGAATGGCTCTAACATACTTGTTCAAATTTATGTAGATGATATTATTTTTGGCTCTACAGATGAGAAACTTTATAAAAAGTTTGCCAAACTGATGCAAAGCAAGTATGTTAGTCCCTTAACAATATAGCAAGAATTACAGAAGGGGGGTTGAATGGAATTCTTTATCTTTTTCTTGAAATAAAAATGTTCAACTCGATTATAGATATATCTGTTTTGATTAGCACAATGCGAAATATAAACTTTAATGAATCAAAACAAGAGTAATTAAAAACAAGAGTCTTTAAAAACTTTCTGGTGAATTTATTTGATTCCACCAGAGATATATATTAATATATCGAGAGAACTCTGTGTGCAGAAATGCTCACAGCTGCTTTTACAAGATAGAACAACTAAGAACACAGGAAATGCTAAAGATAGTGCTTACAAAGATTTCTCTGTGTTTGTTTTTAAGCTAACTTAGTTTTCTTAGTCATTATTTTTATTTGCTACTCTCTTGGTTTATATATATTACCAAGATTACAAAGTCAAAAGAACTGAATAAATATAAAATCTAACAGTCTTGATCTTTGCTGCTTTTCGTCCTCTATGACCCAGTTAATAGGCTTCCACAGTGTTTGTATCCAATCTCGACGGCTGTGTGTCAGCTTTCACTGTTCAACTGATGTTTGAATCTTGATATTATCATCCGTCGACGTTCAGATCATCCGTCGATGACTTACTTGATCATCCGTCGACTGCTATTTTGAACATCCATTGAAAGTCATTTGATCATCCGTCGAAGCTTTGTTAAGCATCCGTTGATAGCTATTTTGGCACTTGACTTCATTTCACTTATACAGAATTACAAGACATTGCTTATGTACAGTTAATCAACCTATTCTGCATATCTAGTTAAAGTCAACATGACTTATATGCTACTACAGATTCTATACAAAGGTGCATACAACACTGTGCTACAAACTTATCATTATATAAGCTACTCACTCGATGGATAATAAATTACTCATCCGTCGGTACTCAAACTGAGTTATCCGTCGGGATTATAATTCTTATCCGTCGAGTGCTACATTATTTCACTAAGTAAAATCTACTTAGATGTTTTGTTTAGGTAATCATCAAGTGCACAACATATTCACAATAATCTCCCCCAATTTATGTCTACTGGAATTGTAGCCATAAATTAAGAGACACTTGATGATAACAAAACATCCTAAACATATATCTTTAAAGATAAGTAGATAAAACTGAAAGTGCTTCAATTTAAACAAGGTATACAAGGTTTGGCTCACAGTCAATTCAAGATGCTCCTCTAGCCTGAGCAGATTTTTCTAGTTCCTTGAAGGTCTGGATCTTCTTCCAAACTTTCTGTTGTTTTCTTCAATTTGATTCTGGAGCTGTCTGTGGAATTCTAATTCATCAGATTCTGAGAGATCTAACATTTCTTGCATTTCCAAAAGAGTCTCATTGCTAGAGATACTCAATTGGTCTTCTAGTCTGAAGAATCTTCTCACACCCTTGTCATCTATGAATTCCATCAGCCAGTAGGGCCTTAGATGCACTCTTCTCCCTGTGTATGGGATGATAAGAGTTTTGGGTAGTGCATCTTTGGCTCTAACACTCCTTAGCTCTTCAATCTTCTTCAATACTAATCTTCTTGCAGTTATATTAAACCCAAAGTTTTTCTTGAAGGATGAATAGACTTTGATCAACACAGCTTGGCTTTCTTGAAGTATCCTGTGAAGGGGCCACTGAATCTCCCTTCCTCCTTTGTACTTGAATACCAACCTTTCAGGTAGGTTTCTATATGCATCAATTGCCCTTACCTCATCCAGCTCCTCCAGATAAAGGTTTAGGTCTGAAAATTCCTTGATGTCACACAAGTACATGTAGTCTCCCTTGTTGATCTTGGGTTGAGCTTTGACTACTGCCTTGGATTTGAGAGGTGACAGCTTCACTTTCTTGACTACCCTTGATTTTGTCCTTCTTGGCTTGGTGAGAATTGGCAAGTTGAAGTCAGGAATTGGTAATTTATCCCACTCTATTGGCTCATCCTTTGGCACAATAGGCTCTCCATGTATATTCCTGTAGGGGTCCACCACCCTTATGTCTTCAAATACCACAGAGGGCTTTGATGCTTGAGTTTCAGCTTTAGTGGATTCCATTGGAAATTGATCTTCCAATTCCTTGTTTACAATATCCAACTTTCTTTTTGTTCTTTTAGCCAATTCTTACTTTCTTGGAGATTTCTTCTGTTCTTCAGTCTTCTTCTTTGATCCAGTAGTTTGAGTTGGTTGAGAGGGAATTTGTTGAGAAGAATTCACAGCCTGTAGCTTGGTCAGGATAGCAAACTGTTCTTTCTTTTGTTTAGACTTCTTTGCATCTAGAGCAGCTTGCCTCTTTTCCTGCTTTAATCTGGCTTTTTCTTCTTCCTTTGCTTGAGCAAATTGTGGATGTCCAGCTACCACACAAATTTCCTTCCCATTTCTGAATATCTTTGCAATTCTCTCTCTTGAGGCTGAATCAGCTGGATCTTTATAGAGAAGAATAGATCTTGACAGAAGCTTCTTTTCATCAGGCTTGGGTGTCTCATACATAGTATCCATAGGGTTCTTCAAAGATGAGTTTGGATAGTTTGCCCTTGGTTTAAGAATCATCTCAGCCTTTGTAGTCTTGATGCAGGAAGATTGTCCTTTCTCCAGATAGTTCATGCTCATCTCATTTACATTGATTGGCTTGACAAGAGAGTGATGGATTGCTGACTGATCTGGTTCCTTGACTAATTGAAACTTTCTCTGTATTTCCTCATCAATCTTTTTTCAGTTGATCAGAGTCAACTCTTCTTTATCAGCATCTTTCAAACTTGCTGCTGCTGCATTTATAAGATCTATACCATCTGTAACTGGTGGCTTGGAGATAGTAATTGAAGGTACAATTACTTTGCTGATTTGAACTACAATGTTCTCCCCCTTAGTTGGTCCTTTCTCCCTCTTACTTGATTCTCTCTCCCCCTTTTTGTTATCATCAAGTGAAGGAGTTAGGCCTTGTGCTTTAGCCAGTTGCATGAGAAGATTTGTCTGAGTCTGTTGATTTTGAAGAAGTAAGGCCACTGAATCCTTAATAATTTGAACTCTGGTCTCCAGCTTGGCTATCTTCTTCTCAGAATCTGATTCTCTTCTCAACCTTTGTAATAAGTCATGCATGATACCATATGGCATTAGTGAATCCAGTTTCTCAGAGTTGTATGTCTTTAAGTCAGCTATCTCCTTTGTCAATTCATCCACACTGATATTCTGTCCGGAGTGTTGGATCTTCATTAAGTGCAAGGAGTCTAGATGAGCTTTAAGAATAGCCTTGGTACCTGCATCTGAAACTTCCTGAAGGGCTTGCTAAATAGCTGTTACTTGTCTTACCAAGGACACCTCAAATTGTCCTGGTGTAAAGTCCTTTGCCCATGCCCATTCAGGTAAACTTAAAGCAGAACTTTGGCCTTCAGCTCCCCCTAAGTTCATGCTTCTATTCAAAGAACTAGAGTCATCATCATCAGAATTTACTCCTAATTCTTCAGATGGCTCTTCAGCTTGAGGAGGCATCCTGTTGACAGCAGCTTTATCTCTTTGAAGAGATTCTGTGGTGTGCACTAAGTGTAAAGTCTGCTCTGCCTCCACATTGCCCTGAGCAGCCAACAGTTGATAGACTGAAACAGGGTGAGTAAAAGTGTCAGCATCCAAGGAAATGTTATCAATTACAGCTTTGTAATGTTGCTGAAATTGTCTTTCCTTTTCAGCATCATCCATAATCGTTGACTCACTAGCAATGGCTGGCTCCATCCTTATTGCTCCAGTACCTGCTTTTCTCTCATATTCTCTCTTTTGTTGCATCAGGGTCTCACCCTGGCTCCCCACCCTCACACCCTCACCTTCACCTACTAAGGTGGGACTCCTCTCACTCACTTTTGCCAATCCTGAATGAATGGATTGCTGAGATTCACTCTTTTCCTCTCCTTTTGCCTGGGAGCAACCCAGCCTCTCACTCAATACACTCTCCTCTCTCAGTCCTAAGAGTGATTGTATTACCACCAAATCTTCTGCACTTCAAATTATTGAAGTTTGAAGTTGTGCAGAGACAAAGCAATCCGACGGATAACTGCTGTTAAGCTTATCCGTCGGGATACAATCACTACTCGACGGATGAGCAATATCCATCGAGAGAGTAGAAATGAATGAGGTGGGAAGAGAAACTATTATTGACTCTGTGTTGATTGAAGTTATTTGAGGCACAGATGTCACAATAGAATCAGAAAGAATTGGCAAGTGAGCCAACAGGTCATCTAAAAGATGATGCTCACTTGCACTAGATTTTGGCTTCCCCAACAGAGTTAAAGAAGGGGAATCAGGAATTGAAGTGTTTATCATGTCCACTTCCAGTGAGTTGGTTGGTGAGTATTGTGTTTCAGTGGCTTCTATCAAGAGAGATTTTGGCTGTGACTCCACATTTATTGGAGCCACATCAATCTGAATTTGAGAAGGTGCAGGGACTGTGTCTTTAGCACCAGTTTGCACTAAGTGTGTGTCCTGTGCATCCCCAGTTGTTTTGGATTTCTTCTTTCTAGTGTAAGTTTGGTGTAGGCTTGTGTCCCTAACCCTCTTGGCCTGTGCTCTTGGATGAGAGCTTTGTTCAATAGCCACATCCTTTTGGGAGGATGCAGCTAGAAATGAGCTTCTGTCCTTTTTAAGCACTGCAGTTTGTTGGGAAACTGCAGTGTGGCTAGGCTGGGATTCACTTATCTCTCCAACCTTATCCTTGGGGTTTCTTTGATATTCACCCCTTCCCTCACCTATCTTACCCTCCTTCACACTCCCCTCTTTGTGTTTGGTAGGATTTTAAACTGGTACCTTTTGAGAGATACCAGAGGGGGTTTTCTTTGATTTGGATTTAAGAATTGCAGTTGTTTTGGCAGCTTTGGTAGGCAACTGCTTGGTCATTGTCACAGTTTCCATAGCTATGCCTGAAGTCAAAGAAATAGAAGGGATTGGAATAGTTGAGAGTATAGATGAACTTACCTCACTTACCTGAGATGCCAGCATTACAGGAAAATAGAACATTGGCACATCCTTGTGATGGTTGGCTCTGTTCAGATCTGCAATGATTCTTCTCTCTTGAACCCAACAAGCTAATTTGTTGGTTGGGTTCTCAAGTTCAATCTCTTTACAAAGATGGTTAGCCAAAAGCATAAAAAATCTAGCATAGTAAATATTCTTTCCTCTTTTGGCTAAGTCACCTAGTTTATAACCGAACTCATACACAACCAGATCACTTAAGTTGTAATATTTGTCTGTAACTAGCATGTATAGCATGTTAAGCATGGAAATGTTCACAGAATCAAAATTACAGATTTTTCCAGAAAAGACCTTAGTTACTACATCACACAAGTAACTCCATTCCTTCCTAAGACCTAGTCTTCTAATTTCACTTAGTTTTGCAGTAGGAAGTGCATAATGAATGGAATTTAGCATATTGACAATATCAGTGTCAGTGTGTGGTGCAGTAACATTGTCATCAGGAATCTTGAAACATGCTTTTATGACATCACTATTGATACAGAAAACATTACCTTTGATGGTCAGAGTGATGGTTTTGTCAGTAGAGTTGTAGATTGCTGTTGTCCACATCTCCTCAACAACTTCACAATAAATTGTGGGTGATTCCAGCATAGCAAAACTTAACTTGCAGTTCTTCACAAAGTCCATCATCTTATGATAGTCTTCAGATTGCTGAATCCCCTTATTGACCAAGGCAGTGAAGTTGTTCTTCTCATAGATGAACCCAGTCTGTGACATGATCTTTACTACGGGTGCCATTGTTAGGGAAGAAAAGCTTGAAGAGAAAGAGAATTTTTGCTTGAGAGAGAATGAAATAAGACAGTTGAATTTGAGAATGATAAAAGAAAATGATTAGAATGAAATAGGCTTTTATACTTTGCTCAAACTCAATGGATAAAAATAATAAAGAGAAATAAATTACCCAATAGAAACTGCCTAAAATTACCGTTTTAAAATAAACTTTAAAAATTCCACCCATTATCCGTCGTGTAATGCTTATAAACTGTAAGTATACTCGATGGATAATGTTCAGGGAATTAACGGTTAAGAATTAGACACTTCGACGGATGAGGATAAAATGTTATCCGTCGAGCTTTAAAATATTCCAGAAAAGTAATTGATTTTTATTTACAATTTGTATATTGACGGATGACTCAACCCGATGGATAATGGTCATCCGTCGAGAGACAAATTTTGACTTAGCCAAAATTTCATCCAAGACTAAAAATCAATTAAATTTCTGGCTCCTTTTCAACTTGCAAGAATAATTCAGATAAATTCAAGAGTAATTAAGCATACCTAACTCACTTACCAACCTAGAAAAGGTGGATTCATCCAGTGGCTTGGTAAAAATATCTGCAAGTTGCTTCTCACTTGTAACAAAATGTAACTCTACAGTACCATTCATTACATGTTCCCTTATGAAATGGTACTTGATGTCTATATGCTTTGTCCTTGAATGTTGCACTGGATTTTCAGTGATGGCAATTGCACTTGTGTTGTCACAGAAAATAGGAATCCTATCAATTTGCAAACCATAGTCTAGCAATTGATTTTTCATCCATAAAATCTGTGCACAGCAACTGCCAGCAGCAATATATTCAGCTTCAGCTGTAGAAGTAGAAACTGAAATTTGCTTTTTACTGAACCAGGACACAAGCTTGTTTCCTAAAAATTGACAGGTTCCTGTTGTGCTTTTTCTATCAATTCTGCAACCTGCATAATCTGCATCTGAATAACCAGTTAGATCAAAATCAGAATCTCTAGGATACCAAATGCCAAGGTTTGGTGTTCCTTTGAGATATCTGAAAATTCTTTTAATAGCTATCAAATGAGACTCTCTAGGATCAGCCTGAAATCTAGCACACAAACATGTAGCAAACATTATATCTGGCCTACTGGCTGTTAAGTACAGAAGTGAGCCAACCATGCCCCTATAACTTGAAATATCCACGGACTTTTCAGTAGTGTTTAGTTTAAACTTAGTTGCAGTGGCCATGGGAATTTTTGCAGATGTGCAATCCATTAGATCAAACTTCTTTAAAAGATCAAAATTATATTTAGTTTGACTAATGAATATTCCATCACTAACTTGCTTAACTTGTAAACCAAGGAAGTAAGTTAGTTCTCCCATCATGCTCATTTCATACTTGCTTTGCATCAGTTTGGCAAACTTTTTACAAAGTTTTTCATCTGTAGAGCCAAAGATAATATCATCTACATAAATTTGAACAATAAAGTTTCTAACAATAATACATTTCTGAAAAATAAAGTTTTATCTACAGTACCTCTTGTGAAGTGATTTTCCAAAAGGAACTTTGATAAAGTGTCATACCAGGCTCTAGGTGCTTGCTTCAATCCATAAAGTGCTTTCAATAGATAGTAGACATACTTTGGGAAATTTGGATCTTCAAAGCCAGGAGGTTGACTTACATACACTTCTTCCTCCAAGTCTCCATTCAGAAAGGCACTTTTGACATCCATTTGATAGACCTTGAAATTGGCATGGGCTGCATAGGCTAAGAAGATTCTGATGGCTTCAAGTCTTGCAACAGGAGCAAATGTTTCATCAAAATCTATCCCTTCTTGCTGACAATAGCCTTTAGCAACCAATCTTGCTTTGTTCCTTACTACTATGCCATTTTCATCCATCTTGTTTCTGAATACCCATTTGGTGTCTATTGGATTCTTTCCTTTAGGCTTGGGTACCAGCTTCCATACTTTATTCCTTTCAAATTTGTTTACCTCCTCCTGCATAGCTAAAATCCAATCAGGATCTAATAAGGCTTCTTCTACCTTCTTTGGTTCTTCCTTAGACAGGAAGCTACTGTATAGACATTCTTCTTGAGTTGCTCTCCTGGTTTGAACTCTGGAAGAAACATCACCAATAATCAGTTCAAAGGGGTGATCTTTTGTCCACTTTCTTGGTTGAGGTAGATTAGCCCTAGATGAAGAGACCTCAATGTTGTCTTGATGTGTGATTGAGTTTTGATCGCTAGAAACTCCCCCTGAGTTTGTGGATCTTTGATTTGAAATTGGGGTGCTTTCCATGGGTGATCTGCCTTGACTTCCTGCTCCTTTTGATAACCCGACGGATGGTGAATTTTGAGTACCAACGGATGAGGCAGGTTGTCTTCCGACGGATAATACAGATTGCCTTCCGACTGATGAAGCATTATGTAACTCGACGGATGTTGAGTTTTGTGCTTCATTTGTAGTAAATTTGTCTGCATTATCCTTAGACACTGTTTCTTGATCACTTTCATCATCACTTTCTTCACTGACCATCTCAACATTGTCGAATTTGAGGCTCTCATGGTAATCTCCATCTTTTAGTCCTTCAATCTTTTTATCATCAAACACAACATGTATAGATTCAACAACAATGTTGGTTCTTAGATTGTAGACTCTATATGCTTTACCAACAGCATATCCAACAAAAATTCCTTCATCTGCTTTAGCATCAAACTTCCCATTTTGATCAGTTTGATTTCTCAGAATATAGCATTTACAGCCAAAGACATGAAGAAAGTTCAGAGTTGGCTTCTTGTTCTTGAACATTTGATAAGGTGTCTTGTATTTTGCTTGATTAATCAGAGAGATGTTCTGAGTGTAGTATGCAGTGTTGACAGCTTCAGCCCAGAAATATGTTGGTAATTTTGATTCTTCAAGCATTGTCCTTGCAGCTTCAATAAGAGATCTATTCTTTCTTTCCACTACTCCATTCTGTTGTGGAGTCCTTGTTGCTGAAAACTCATGCAGGATCCCATTTTCCTCACAGAATGCTCTCATGACATAGTTCTTGAACTCAGTTCCATTGTCACTCCTGATTCTTCTAACTTTGAAATCAGGATGATTGTTAACTTGCCTTATGTGATTGATGATGATTTCACTAGCTTCATCTTTGGACTTTAGGAAATAGATCCAAGAGAACTTTGAGAAATCATCTACAATTACTAGGCAAAATCTTTTCTTTGAGATTGACAAAACATTGACTGGACAAATCCATGTGAAGCAGTTGCAGAGGTTCTTCAATTGCTGAATCAAGTTTCTTCCTGAATGATGCTTTAATTTGCTTCCCTTTTTGGCAGGCATCACACAGTCCATCCTTTGTAAACTCCACCAGAGGAATGCCTCTAACTAGCTCTTTCTTTACCAGCTCATTCATGGTCTTGAAGTTCAAATGGGATAGCTTCTTGTGCCATAGCCAACTTTCATCTTGACTTGCTTTACTGAGAAGATAAGTTACAGATTATGTTTTATTTGAGTTGAAGTCAGCTAGATACACATTTCCTCTTCTCACACCAGTGAGAACCACTTTGTTGTTTTGATTATTAATCACAACACAGGTTTCTTTGTTGAAGGTTACTGAGTTGCCTTTATCACAAAGCTGGCTGATACTTAACAGATTGTGTTTGAGACCATCCACTAAGGCAACCTCTTCAATGATGACATTGTCCTTTGAAATCAAGCCATATCCCACAGTATAACCTTTGCTGTCATCTCCAAAAGTGATACTTGGGCCAGCTCTCTCTTCAAACTCTGTGAGCAGGGTGGAATCACCAGTCATGTGTCTTGAACAACCACTATCCAAGTACCAAAGATTCCTTCTGTTTCCCTGCACACATCAAAATCAAACCAAGTTGATTTTGGTACCCAAGTTTCCTTGGGTCCTGCCTTGTTAGCTTTCTTCTTCTGTTTCTTAGGTTTTAACTCATTTGACTTAGGAATTTCAGATTCTTCCTTAGTCATTTGGGTTGGGCCTTTGAAACTACTAGATGCTACAGAATTATTATGCATGTTATGGCTAACAGGAAATGGAATGCTTGGTGCAAACATGTTATTCCAGTAAGGCATGCTAAATGGCATTTTAGGCATATTGTATGCAGCATAATATGGATTAGGTGCAAATGGCATATTAGCATACTGTGCATTCATGTTCTGTGTAGGCATAGCATTAACAGGCATAGGAGGCATGGCATTCATGTTAGAGAATTGAGGCTGAACAGACATGGGAGTAGGCATGGCAGATTTGCAATTAACAGACCAATGATTTACACTACCACATTTGACACAGATTTTTCTAGGAGCATATTTGTCAGGTGTGTAGTTGTTATGTTTGTTAATCCCTACTTTACCATTCCTATTGTTTTTCCTTTTAGTTTCTGTTTTTACCTCTATCTTCTCAAGTCTGTCACTCAACTGTTTGACAGTCATGTGACCAACATTAGCCTTCTTCCCTTTCTTGGCTTGACTTGACTCCCCTGAAACAAAGTTCTTGGAAACAGACCCATACTTTTCATTTAGCTTGGTTAATTTGGCTTTACTAATGGGTTTGTTCACAGCCGACGGATGAGGATTTTTATCATTCGACGGATAACACATTTTGTTGTGCGACGGATAGTCCTCATCATCCGTCGAGTCTACATCTGTCAGCAATCCATCTACCAAAATAGGTTCTAGTTTCTCCTTATTCTTTTTCCAGGCTTCATCACAAAAGGACTCAATTCCTTGAACCTTGGTGATTTGAGCATGAACATCTCTGGATGTTTTCCATGCTTTAATCACCTCCTGTTCACGATCGAGCTGCTTCTATAAAATTTCTTCCTTTTTTATGGACTCAGTTAATTCCTCCTTAGCAATTCTACACTCAATTTTTAGTTTCTCAAACTCAACAAACTGAGACTCAAGCACATTATTCCTTTCACTCAAAAACAAGTTGTTTTCTTTGATTTTAGCATTTTCTTTAGTGAGAGATTTAAGTGTAACACGCAAATGATACAATTCTGTAGACATGTCATTTATTGCATCATTACACTCAGCTTTAGATAAATGTGCAAGGTTTGTAGTAATTACCTGATTGCTTGAGGAACTTGTCTCTGTTTCATCAGACTTGGCTATAAGGGCTAGATTGACATAGCTGATCTCCTCTTCTTCATCCAAACCATCAGCTGCCCAGTCATTCTCTTGTGTAATAAAAGCCCTTTCCTTCTGTTTGAGTAGGTCAAAGTATTTTTGCTTATAATCCACAGACTCAAATCTCTTCTTACTAGAATCTGACTTTCTACACTCATTTGCAAAATGCCCTGCCAAGCCACATTTGAAACACTTGAATTTTGACTTATCCACCATGTTTCTATTTGGCTTGGCAGCTCCAAAGTTCTTCTTGAACTTGAGCTTGGCAAATCTTCTTGAAAGGAATGCTAGGTGCTCATCAATGTCCTCCATGTCATCTTGACTCAAAGAATCTTCACTTTCTACAGCTAGCCCTTTACCCTTGCTTTCACATGCCTTTGAAGTTGATTCCACGGCTTCCATCTTCATTTCCTTCTCCTTTTCCAGTTCAGCAACTAGTGCAATGGATCCTCCTTTCTTCTTTCCTCTCTCCATTCTTTCATCCTGCTCTATTTCAAGCTCATAGGTCTTCAGAATGCCATACAGTCTCTCCAAAGTAAACTCCTTATAATCTTGTGAGTTTCTCAATGAGACTGTCATTGGTTTCCATTCCTTTGGAAGAGATCTGAGAAATTTCAGATTGGAGTCTTTAGTCTGATAGACTCTTCCATGTAATTTAAGAGCATTTAGTAGCTTTTGGAATCTACTAAAAATGTCAGTGAGTGACTCACTTTCTTCATTGTGAAAATGCTCATATTGCTGAATCAGGAGCTGCATTTTATTTTCTCTTACTTGCTCAGTACCATCACAGATTATCTGTATTGTGTCCCAAACTTCCTTGGCAGTCTTGCAGTTGATGATGTTATCAAACATATCTGCATCAACACCATTGAACAGAATGTTCATGGCCTTTCTATCTTTCCTGACTTGTTCAAGATCAGGATCAGACCATTCATGCCTTGGCTTTGGAACTGATGGTTCATTTCCTGTTGCAGCTCTCATTGGAACATGAGGGCCTCTTTCTATGCAGTCCACATAGGCCTCATCTTGAGAAAGCATATGAAGATGCATCTTTAACTTCCAATGATGGTAATTATCTTTATCCAGAAAAGGAATCTTGATTCCAACATCTTTCTTGTTCATCTTGCTGAATTGTTTTGATCTTTAAACTCTTTGTAGATTAAGTGCTTGCTCTGATACCAATTGTTAGTCCCTTAACAATATAGCAAGAATTACAGAAGGGGGGTTGAATGGAATTCTTTATCTTTTTCTTGAAATAAAAATGTTCAACTCGATTATAGATATATCTGTTTTGATTAGCACAATGCGAAATATAAACTTTAATGAATCAAAACAAGAGTAATTAAAAACAAGAGTCTTTAAAAACTTTCTGGTGGATTTAAACAATTCCACCAGAGATATATATTAATATATCGAGAGAACTCTGTGTGCAAAAATGCTCACAGCTGCTTTTACAAGATAGAACAACTAAGAACACAGGAAATGCTAAAGATAGTGCTTACAAAGATTTCTCTGTGTTTGTTTTTAAGCTAACTTAGTTTTCTTAGTCATTATTTTTATTTGCTACTCTCTTGGTTTATATATATTACCAAGATTACAAAGTCAAAAGAACTGAATAAATATAAAATCTAATAGTCTTGATATTTGCTGCTTTTCGTCCTCTATGACCCAGTTAATAGGCTTCCACAGTGTTTGTATCCAATCTCGACGGCTGTGTGTCAGCTTTCACTGTTCAACTGATGTTTGAATCTTGATATTATCATCCGTCGACTTTCAGATCATCCGTCGATGACTTACTTGATCATCCGTCGACTGCTATTTTGAACATCCGTTGAAAGTCATTTGATCATCCGTCGAAGCTTTGTTAAGCATCCGTTGATAGCTATTTTGGCACTTGACTTCATTTCACTTATACAGAATTACAAGACATTGCTTATGTACAGTTAATCAACCTATTCTGCATATCTAGTTAAAGTCAACATGACTTATATGCTACTACAGATTCTATACAAAGGTGCATACAACACTGTGCTACAAACTTATCATTATATAAGCTACTCACTCGATGGATAATAAATTACTCATCCGTCGGTACTCAAACTGAGTTATCCATCGGGGCTATAATTCTTATCCGTCGAGTGCTACATTATTTCACTAAATAAAATCTACTTAAATGTTTTGTTTAGGTAATCATCAAGTGCACAACATATTCACAACAAAGTATGAAATGAGTATGATGGGAGAACTAACTTACTTTCTTTGTTTACAAGTTAAGCAAGTTAGTGATGGAATATTCATTAGTCAAACTAAATATATTTTTGATCTTTTAAAGAAGTTTGATCTAATGGATTGCACATCTGTAAAAACTCCCATGGCCACTGCAACTAAGTTTGAACTAAACACTACTGAAAAGTCTGTGGACATTTCAAGTTATAGAGGCATGGTTGGCTCACTTCTGTACTTAACAGCCAGTAGGCCAGATATAATGTTTGTTACATGTTGTGTGCTAGATTTCAGGCTGATCCTAGAGAGTCTCATTTGATAGCTATTAAAAGAATTTTTAGATATCTCAAAGGAACACCAAACCTTGGCATTTGGTATCCTAGAGATTCTGGTTTTGATCTAACTGGTTATTCAGATGCAGATTATGCAGATTGCAGAATTGATAGAAAAAGCACAACAGGAACCTGTCAATTTTTAGGAAACAAGCTTGTGTCCTGGTTCAGTAAAAAGCAAAATTCAGTATCTACTTCCACGGCAGAAGCTGAATATATTGCTGTTGGCAGTTGCTGTGCACATATTTTATGGATGAAAAATCAATTGCTAGACTATGGTTCGCAAGTTGAAAGGATTCCTATTTTCTGTGACAACACAAGTGCAATTGCCATCACTGAAAATCCAGTGCAACATTCAAGGACAAAGCATATAGACATCAAGTACCATTTCATAAGGGAACATGTAATGAATGGTACTGTAGAGTTACATTTTGTTCCAAGTGAGAAGCAACTTGCAGATATTTTTACCAAGCCACTGGATGAATCCACCTTTTCTAGGTTGGTAAGTGAGTTAGGTATGCTTAATTACTCTTGAATTTATCTATATTATTCTTGCAATTTGAAAAGAAGCCAGAAATTTAGTTGATTTTTAGTCTTGGATGAAATTTTGGCTAAGTCAAATTTGTATCTCGACGTATGACCATTATCCATCGGGTTGAGTCATCCGTCGATATACAAATTGTAAATAAAAATCAATTACTTTTCTGGAATATTTTAAAGCTCGACGGATAACATTTTATCCTCATCCGTCGAAGTATCTAAATCTGAACCTTTAATTCCCTGAACATTATCCATCGAGTATACTTACAGTTTATAAGCATTACACGACGGATAATGGGTGGAATTTTTAAAGCTTATTTTAAAACGGTCGTTATAGGCAATTTCTATTGGGTAATTTACTTCGCTTTATTATTTTCATCCGTTGAGTCTGAGCAAAGTATAAAAGCCTATTTCATTCTAATCATTTTCTTTTATCATTCTCAAATTCAACTGTGTTATTTCATTCTCTCTCAAGCAAAAATCCTCTTTCTCTTCAAGCTTTTCTTCTCTAACAATGGCACCCGTAGTAAAGATCATGTCACAGACTGGGTTCATCTATGAGAAGAACAACTTCACTGCCTTGGTCAATAAGGGGATTCAACAATCTGAAGACTATCATAAGATAATGGACTTCGTGAAGAACTACAAGTTAAGTTTTGCTATGCTGGAATCACCCACAATCTATTGTGAAGTTGTTGAGGAAATGTGGACAACAGCAATCTACAACTCTACTGACAAAACCATCACTCTGACCATCAAAGGTAATGATTTCTGTATCAATAGTGATGTAATAAAAGCATGTTTCAAGATTCCTGATGATAATGTAGCTGCACCACATACTGACACTGATATTGTCAATATGCTTAATTCCATTCATTATGCACTTCCTACTGCAAAACTAAGTGAAATTAGAAGACTAGGTCTTAGGAAGGAATGGAGTTACTTGTGTGATGTAGTAACTAAAGTCTTTTCTGGAAAAATCAGTAATTTTGATTCTGTGAACATTTCCATGCTTAACATGCTATACATGCTAGTTACAGACAAATATTATAATTTCTGTGACCTTGTTGTGTATGAGTTAGGTTTTAAATTAGGTGACTTAGCCAAAAGAGGAAAGAATATTTACTACGCTAGATTTTTTATGCTTTTGGCTAACCATCTTTGTCAAGAGATTGAACTTGAGAACCCAAACAACAAATTAGCTTGTTGGGTTCAAGAGAGAAGAATCATTGCAGACTTGAACAGAGCCAACAATCACAAGGATGTGCCAATGTTCTATTTTTCTGTAATGCTGACACCTCAGGTAAGTAAGGTAAGTTTATCCATACCCTCAACTATTCCAATCTCTTCTATTTCTTTGACTTCAGGCATAGCTATGGCAACTGTGAAAATGACCAAATAGTTGTCTTCCAAAGCTGCCAAAACAACTGCAATTCCCAAATCCAAATCAAAGAAAACCCCCTCTGGTATCTCTCAAAAGGTACCAGTTGAAAAATCTACCAAAGCCAAAGAGGGGAGTGTGAAGGAGGGTAAGATAGGTGAGGGAAGGGGTGAACATCAAAGAAACCCCAAGGATAAGGTTGGAGAGATGAGTGCATCCCAGCCTAGCCACACTGCAGTTTCCCAACAAACTGCAGTGCTTAAAAAGGACAGAAGCTCACTTCTAGCTGCATCCTCCCAAAAGGATGTGGCTATTGAACAAAGCTCTCATCCAAGAGCACAGGCCAAGAGGGTTAGGGACACAAGCTCACACCAAACTTACACTAGAAAGAAGAAATCCAAAATAACTGGGGATGCACAGGGCACACAATTAGTGCAAACTGGTGCTAAAGACACAGTCCCAGCACCTTCTCAAATTCAGATTGACGTGGCTCCAATAAATGTGGATTCACAGCCAAAATCTCTCATTATAGAAGCCATTGAAACACAATACTCATCAACCAACTCACTGGAAGTGGACATGATAAACACTTCAATTCCTGATTCCCCTTCTTTAACTCTGTTGGGGAAGCCAAAATCCAGTGTAAGTAAGCATCATCTTTTAGATGATTTGTTGGCTCACTTGCCAATTCTTTCTGATTCTATTGTGACATATGTGCCTCAAATAACTTCAATCAACACAGAGTCAACAATAGTTTCTCTTCCCACCTCATTCATTTCCACTCTCTCGATGGATATTGCTCATCCGTCGAGTAGTGATTGTATCCCGACGGATAAGCTTAACAGCAGTTATCCGTCGGATAGCTTTACCACTCACCCGACGGATATCACTTATCCGTCGAGTGTCTCTGCACAACTTCAAACTTCAATAATTTCAAGTGCAGAAGATTTGGTGGTAATACAATCACTCTTAGGACTGAGAGAGGAGAGTGCATTGAGTGAGAGGCTGGGTTACTCCCAGGCAAAAGGAGAGGAAAAGAGTGAATCTCAGCAATCCATTCATTCAAGATTGGAAAAAGTGAGTGAGAGGAGTCCCACCTTAGTAGGTGAAGGTGAGGGTGTGAGGGTGGGGAGCCAGGGTGAGACCCTGATGCAATAAAAGAGAGAACATGAGAGAAAAGCAGGTACTGGAGAAATAAGGATGGAACCAGCCATTGCTAGTGAGTCAATGATTGTGGATGATGCTGAAAAGGAAAGACAATTTCAGCAACATTACAAAGCTGTAATTGATAACATTTCCTTGGATGCTGACACTTTTACTCACCCTATTTCAGCCTATCAACTGTTGGCTGCTCAGGGCAATGTGGAGGCAGAGCAGACTTTACACTTAGTGCACACCACAGAATCTCTTCAAAGAGATAAAGCTGCTGTAAACAGGATGCCTCCTCAAGCTGGAGAGCCATCTGAAGAATTTGGAGTAAATTCTGATGATGATAACTCTAGTTCTTTGAATGGTAGCATGAACTTAGGGGGAGCTGAAGGCCCAAGTTCTGCTTTAAGTTTACCTGAATGGGCATGGGCAAAGGAATTTACACCAGGACAATTTGAGGTGTCTTTGGTAAAACAAGTAACAGCTATTCAGCAAGCCCTTCAGAAAGCTTCAGATGCTGGTACCAAGGCTGTTCTTAAAGCTCATCTAGACTCTTTGCACTTAATAAAGATCCAACACTCAAGTCAGAATATCAGTGTGGATGAATTGAAAAAGGAAATAGCTGACTTAAAGACATACAACTCTGAGAAGCTGGATTCAATAATGCCATATGGTACCATGCATGATCTATTACTAAGGTTGAGAAGAGAATCAGATTCTGACAAGAAGATAGCCAAGCTGGAGACCAGAGTTCAAGTTATTGAGAATTCAGTGGCTCTACTTCTTCAAAATCAACAGACTCAGACAAATCTACTCATGCAACTGGCTAAAGCACAAGGCCTAACTCCTCCACTTGATGATAACAAAAAGGGGGAGAGAGAATCAAGTAAGGGGGAGAAAGGACCAACTGAGGGGGAGAATATTTTAGTTCAAATCAGCAAAGTAATTGTACCTTCAATTACTATCTCCAAGCCACCAGTTGCAGATGGTATAGATCTTATAAATGCAGCAGCAGCAAATTTGAAAGATGCTGATAAAGAAGAGTTGACTCTGATCAACTGGAAAAAAGATTGATGAGGAAATACAGAAAAAGTTTCAATTAGTCAAGGAACCAGATCAGTCAGCCATCCATCACTCTCATGTCAAGCCAATCAATGTGAATGAGATGAGCATGAACTATCTGGAGAAAGGACAATCTTCCTGCATCAAGACTAAAAAGGCTGAGATAATTCTTAAACCAAGGGCAAACTATCCAAAGTCATCTTTGAAGAACCCTGTGGATACTGTGTATGAGACACCCAAGCCTGATGAAAAGAAGCTTCTGTCAAGATCTATTCTCCTCTACAAAGATCCAGCTGATTCAGCCTCAAGAAAGAGAATTGCAAAGATATTCAGAAATGGGAAGGAAATTTGTGTGGTAGCTGGACATCCACAATTTGCTCATGCAAAGGAAGAAGAAAAAGTCAGATTGAAGCAGGAAAAGAGGCAAGCTGCTCTAGATGCAAAGAAGTCTAAACAAAAGAAAGAACAGTTTGCTATCTTGACCAAGCTACATGTTGTGAACTCTTCTCAACAAATTCCCTCTCAACCAACTCAAGCTACTGAATCAAAGAAGAAGATTGAAGAACAAAAGAAATCTCCAAGAAAGAAAGAACTGGATAAAAGAACAAAAAGAAAGTTGGATATTGTTAACAAGGAATTAGAAGATCAATTTCCAATGGAATCAACTAAAGCTGAAACTCAAGCATCAAAGCCCTCTGTGGTATTTGAAGACATAAGGGTGGTGGACCCCTACAGGAACATACATGGAGAGTCTATTGTGCCAAAGGATGAGCCAATAGAGTGGGATAAATTACCAATTCCTGACTTCAACTTGCCAATTCTCACCAAGCCAAGAAGGACAAAATCAAGGGCAGTTAAGAAAGTGAAGTTGTCACCTCTCAAATCCAAGGCAGTAGTCAAAGCTCAACTCAAGATCAACAAGGGAGACTACTTGTACTTGTGTGACATCAAAGAATTCTCAGACCTAAACCTTTATCTGGGGAGCTGGATGATGTAAGGGCAATTGATGCATACAGAAACCTACCTGAAAGGTTGGTATTCAAGTACAAAGGAGGAAGAGAGATTCAGTGGCCTCTTCACATGATACTTCAAGAAAGCCAAGCTGTGTTGATCAAAGTCTATTCATCCTTCAAGAAAAACTTTGGGTTTAATGTAATTGCAAGAAGATTAGTATTGAAGAAGATTGAAGAGCTAAGGAGTGTTAGAGCCAAAGATGCACTACCCAAAACTCTTAACATCCCATACACAGGGAGAAGAGTGCATCTAAGGCCCTACTGGCTGATGGAATTCATGGATGACAAGGGTGTGAGAAGATTCTTCAGATTAGAAGACCAATTGAGTATCTCTAGTAATGAGACTCTCTTGGAAATGCAAGAAATGTTAGATCTCTCAGAATCTGATGAATTAGAATTCCACAGACAGCTCCAGAATCAAATTGAAGAAAACAACAGAAAGCTTGGAAGAAGATCCAAACCTTCAAGAAACTAGAAAAATCTGCTCAGGCTAGAGGAGCATCTTGAACTGACTGTGAGCCAAACCTTGTATATCCTGTTTAAATTGAAGCACTCTCAGTTTTATCTACTTATCTTTAAAGATATATGTTTAGGATGTTTTGTTATCATCAAGTATCTCTTAATTTATGGCTACAATTCCAATAGACATAAATTGGGGGAGATTGTTGTGAATATGTTGTGTACTTGATGATTACCTAAACAAAACATCTAAGTAAATTTTACTTAGTGAAATAATGTAGCACTCGACGGATAAGAATTATAGTCCCGACGGATAACTCGTTTTACGGATGAGTAACTTATTATCCATCGAGTGAGTAGCTTATGTAATAATAAGTTTGTAGCACAGTGTTGTATGCACCTTTGTATAGAATCTGTAGTAGTATATAAGTCATGTTGACTTTAACTAGATATGCAGAATAGGTTGATTAACTGTACATAAGCAATGTCTTGTAATTCTGTATAAGTGAAATGAAGTCAAGTGCCAAAATAGCTATCAACGGATGCTTAACAAAGCTTCGACGGATGATCAAATGACTTTCAACGGATGTTTAAAATAGCAGTTGACGGATGATCAAGTAAGTCATCGACGGATGATCTGAAAGTCGACGGATGATCATATCAAGATTCAAACATCAGTTGAACAGTGAAAGCTGACACACAGCTGTCGAGTTGGATACAAACACACTGTGGAAGCCCATTAACTGGGTAATAGAGGACGAAAAGCAGCAAAGATCAAGACTGTTAGATTTTATATTTATTCAGTTCTTTTGACTTTGTAATCTTGGTAATATATAAACCAAGAGAGTAGCAAATAGAAAAACAACTAAGAGAGCTAAGAAACAAACACAGAGAAATCTTTGTAAGCACTATCTTTAGCATTTCCTGTGTTCTTAGTAGTTCTATTTTGTATAAGCAGCTGTGAGCATTTCTGCACACAGAGTCCTCTCGATATATTAAATATATCTCTGGTGGAATTGTTTAAATCCACCAGAAAGTTTTAAAGACTCTTGTTTTTAATTACTCTTGTTTTGATTCATTAAAGTTTATATTCCGCATTGTGCTAATCAAAACAAATATATCTATAATCGAGTTGAACATTTTTATTTCAAGAAAAAGTTCAAGAATTCCATTCAACCCCCCTTCTGTAATTCTTGCTATATTGTTAAGGGACTAACAGTAGCCTTGGACATTTGGGCGTTTTCAGTTGGTTTTTGAACGCCTCAAACAAGGAGATGACCCGAGAACTGTCAATATTAATAAACTGGATATATGGGTTCAGTTGCATGGAATGATAGCTGGTTTCAAGTATCAAAAAGTAGACACTGATGTTAGGAATTATGTAGGGGAGTTTATCCAGTCTGATAGCAATAACTTTGTGGGTGTTTGGCGTGATTACTTTCGGGTTAGAATGGCTATAGATCTTACTAAACCTCTGAAGAGAAGGATGAAACTCAAACGCAGTAATGAAGTATGGTGTTGGGTGAATTTTAAATATGAGAACATTCCCATATTATGTTATATTTGTGGAATGGTTGGACATGGAGAGAAATTTTGTGAAAAAATATTTGATACACCATTAGAAGCAATCAAAAAGCCTTATGATGCGTTTATGAAGGCAGAATCATGACGTAGATCACATACAATAGGAGCAAATTGGCTGGTACAACCTGGGAGAAAAATTTCGGCGAGTCCTACAACGGAGGAGAAGGGGAAGGATGGTAGCAGAACAGGTGGCACTAATCGCGGAAAGGTGGTTAATAGTTCTGGTGTTTTAGGAAATATAGATAATGCAAAGGCAATTAAGGATATGGCGGTGATAGACGGAAATCTTGGGGATCGAGAGGATAATGGAGTAAAAATAGCAACGGAGGGAAATTCAAAGTATTTGAAAAATATTATGGACTTAAATGAGACAAATGGCCTTTTTATCATGGACAGAAAAGAAGGAGAGTGGAAGTATCTGATATGGAAAGCCTAATTGATAATAACGTAGCCGATGATACAGACATGGTTGATAGTCAAAAAAATGTAAACGAGAATTTAAAAAAGTTGCTGGAGGCGGGTTCTGCTCTGCAGACCCGCCCATCATTATGACAACTTTAAGTTAGAACTGCCAGGACATGGGGCTTCCTCGGAAAGTTCAGTTCCTTTATGACGTGGTGCGTCAAGAACATCCCACTTTCTTGTTTCTTTATGAGACTATGGCTAAATGATCGAGGTTGGAATGGGTGAAGAAAAAGCTTGGTTTTGAAGGTTTAATAACAGTGGATCCAGTTGGTAAAAGTGGGGGTCTCGCGCTGATGTGGAAAGAAAAAATCCAGCTGAGCTGATAGGTATGTCTAAATATCATATTGAAGTTAAAGTGAGATTGGTTGATTTGCAAGAATGGTGTTTAACAGGGTTTTATGGTGAGCCAGATAGGAATAAAAGACGAATTACTAGGGAACTTCTTCGGAATTTGGCACGGGATGCGAATCTCCCGTGGTGCGTAGTTGGTGACTTGAATAATATTATGTCTGCCAATGACAAGAAGGGAGGAGAATCGTACCCTGATTGGTTGATTGAGGGATTCAATGAAGTTATTCATGATACTAATTTAGTTGATTTGGAGTTAACTGGGCACCAATTTACTTGGAAACTGGGGAGAGATACGGATGATTGGATGGAAATTAGATTAGACAGAGCACTTACAAATGAGAGTTGGTTAAATTATTTTCCATTAGAGAAATTGTATAAGTTGGACGGAGCTCCATCTGATCATAGTGCAATTTTGTTAGTTCCTCAAATTCTGAATCGAAAGCCAAAGGTGTACCGGTTTAAGTTTGAGAATGCATGGACTACGGAACCGATGTGTGAACAGCTAGTCAGGGAGAGTTGGTTGCATAGTCAAGATAATAATATTCAGGAGAAAATCAAGATGTGTAGTGATAATTTGGCAGTGTGGGGGAAAGAGATTACAGGGAATTTTTCTGGCCGAATTAAAGAATGTAAAGCAGAGTTGAGGCGGTACAAGAAGGGATGTGATGCAGTGTCTAAAGAAAGGTACAAGATAGCAAAAGAAAAACTGGATAGCATTTTCAATCAGAGGGAGATTTTTTGGAGGCAGAGGTCGAAGCAGCTATGGCTACAAACAGGGGATAAAAATTCTAAATATTTCCACAAAATAGCTAGTGGTCGTAGGAGAAACAATCATATCCAGAGGTTGCAGGATGGAAATGGAAATTGGCTGGATTGGTAACATGGTCTGCCAGGTTTAATTTTGAGTTACTTCAATAATCTATTTACAACAACCGAGGCTGACTGGCGAGGTGTAGTGTAACACCCCCAGATCCGGGGTCGGGGATCCGGGTCGTCACGGTCTTTCTTTCCACAATATCACTTCACTTAATTAATAATAATAACCTTATGCTGTGACCCCACACTAACACACACCACAACCCGTTATAGTCTCAGAGATGAAATTTAAATAAGTACAAGTCTTTGAATCCACAATTTAAAAGTTATTACAACCCAAAATGATTACTTGATAAATTTACAGTTAATTGCCATTATCTGCCACAAGTTATAATTATACATAATTGATTCTCAAAAGTAGATGGTCTGATCTACAATAGATCTACCTCTGCAGCTATAGCAGCTACAACATCAACGGGAAGATGCGGGACGCTTCCCACGCGCTTACGCTGGGTCTGCTGGAGTCTGGCCATCTTTCCTAACTGTTGTTGTGTGATGAAGAAATAAAGCAAGGGTGAGCAGCAAGCCCACCAAAATAATATGTATAATGATTTACAATATATGAGCCTACTCATAATACTCATGAAAGTCTTGATCAAAAGAAATGAACCAAGTTTGATATCTTAATGCGATGAAGTCGCAAAATATTCAGTATATATACATATATACTTTTCAAAATATTGGAAGTCTTCTTCCATGCATAATATACACAAAATCCCAGTGTATAACTATATAAAAATATCGTTGCAAGGTGATCTCATATATCTAACCTTGTCTCAACGTTTTTCTGAAAATCTTTGTCATTCATAAGACAATTATTAATTAGATATAAGTTTAAAAGATGAGGTTACCAAATACCCCAATATACTTATATCTTTCCCAATACTACTTGAACTACCACCATTCAAGTTATAATCAGTTTCAAAAGTTCATCCCACTGATGAGACCACAAGATAAGACTTGAATAGATTCAATCTTTGAAATATTATTGAATGAAATAAAGTTACGAGATACTTTATTTAGTCCCGATATATATATATCCACATATATATATCTCTTAAACATTTCCTGGAACCTCTGTTATGTAAAGTATGAACAGAGTTTAAAACATCCAATGAATTTTGGAAAGGAAAAGAATTTTGGCATAAACCCGATATCTTGCTGATCAGGCAAAGATACCAATAAGTAACCTTTTCTACTAGTAGATGGACGAATTCCCCACTGGTCATCACCCTGGTCATAATTAAGACCTATGCTGGACTGCCACTCAGCCACTTATGCATTTGATGGACTCCCACTGAGCCACTTACACAATAATAGACCGTACCCCGGCCTGTCGCTTATGCCGACTCAATGAGATGGGCTTACTTCCCGAACGTTGGGCAAGTAATCAATTCATTTACCAAATCTGCAACCTCGTTGCGAATATAAAATACACCACAGAGCCGGACTCCCCAGGTTTTTGAGCGAGTATTTAAATCCCCTTTTAAAAAGGAAGATCTTAAATATAAAAATGAGTTTTGGGATCCGCTCTGACTTTTAAAAATCATTTTGAAGACTCGAAAACACTTTAAAGAGTGTTTGGAGTAAGACTGATTTAATGAAGTAAATCAGTCCCCAGAATATTAGAAAATATCTGAATATTATTAATTAAATAATATTCCCATAAAGAATAATCTTTATAAAAATAATTGAAGTAGAAGTATTAAATTTATACTTGAAACGAGTATTAAATAACCCAAGATATACTTATATGAAAGTATTATCTTTATTTGAATAATCGAAAATAAGTTTGATTATTTACACCTTATTCTTTAATAAAATAAAGAATATATCACAGCAAATAATCGGAGTCATAGATCCTCAAATGAATATTCAAATAATATTCAATAAATAATATAAAAGAGTCATAAGCCCTCGAATGAATATTCAAATAATATTCAATAAATAATTAAAAGGAGTCATAAGTCCCCGAATGAATATTCAAAATAATATTCATTTAAATAAATAAAAGGAGTCATAAGTCCTCGAATGAATATTCAAAATAATATTCATTTAAATAAATAAAAGGAGTCATAAGTCCTCGAATGAATATTCAAAATAATATTCATTAATAAAATAAAGTTTAAAGTTATCGAATAAACCTTATTCGATTAATAGTTTGGAAAACTATAACCATATATATATATATAAATATATATATATATATATATCCATATCCATATATACAAGATTACTCGGGATCCTCGACTCCCGGTTTTAGAAAATATTTTCACCTTTGGGTCCCTATACTAAGGGTATATGCAAGATACAACTATCCTCTAGCATAGGTATTATCAAATAACCAACAGATATAAATTTCAAGAATATGAAACAGGCATGCATATATACCATATCACATGCTACAATATATCGCAAGAATTTGCTAATAACAATCATGCACTATCGCAAGATAATGCATATACATATATTTACATCACAACAACAGTTATAACTGGTAGAAAACTTGCCTGAGCGACTGGGGTTACGAATGGCTCGGGACGAGTCTGGTAACCTATAAACAACAAGTAAGTTGGAATTAAACCAAAGTCACTTGTAAATCTATACTTTAACTAACTTAGACTCTAACGCTTGTTTTGCGCTCACTAATTCGCTTAAGTCACCCGGGTACCCTCGGCTCCACCATTTTTAATAATTTAACCTTTACGAGTTTTAAGGCGATTCCTTCGCGAGTGTCTTACCAACTGCCTAACACACTTACCATAAATGTTTCATACATTAATTAACCCTTTTTGGTCTTTAACCTATGTTTCAAAGTAAGGCGAGGGGAAAAGTTTCGTTCGCGAAACGCCGTTACTTAAAACGGTCGTTTCTCCTAAACCGTGCATCGGAATCGAACGAACTACATATCAAAACGAAGCTCGTAACATGAGCTATCTAAACATGGCAGTGGTCATAATCTAGCAGGGGGTTCTCGGGTCCTAATGTTATGCACAAAAACAGTCCAAAGAAAATCGGACATTACGACGGCTATGTTTACGCGATTTCCCAATTTTTTTACCATTCCAAATCATATCAATCCAACTACCAATCAACAAAAACTCAAGATACATATCAATGATACTGATTTCAGTCATAATAAGCTCAAGGATCTCAATCCAATCATATATTATAACATCTCCAAATTCAACTAAACTACTTAACAATTAAGCTCGAATCATGCTTATCGTTCGAATAACTACTCATCCATCCAAACCATCACCAAACTTCAACATTAAAACTTATTACTAAAGGGTGTGAAGATTTATACCTTTCTTGGAGGGTGGAAAGTTACTAGGAAGTCTTATGGAGCCTCCTACAAGCTTGATCTTTCCAAAGAAATCAAGAATGCAAAGTTAGGCTTTGAAGTTTCTAAAAGTCCGATTTAAAGAACTGTAAAAATGAGGGTCTTACCATGCTTATTTGGAAGAGACTTGTGAACAAGAGTTGTAGGCCATCTCAATACCTTTCCAAAGAGCTATAGAACACAACATTTGAGTGAGTATTGAAGGAGATATGACAATTTCAAGTTGCTGGGTTTGTTTTGGCCGAGAGCTTCTCTTCATGGGAGCAAAGTCAAATTTTTAATTTTTGTGTTATGATATTTTGCTTGGTTGATTTCCTTTTTGGCTTGGCAATTTTGATCTTTTACCATGGTAACTTTTGCATGGCCAAGAATCAACCAACAACACACTTCTTTTTGTCATGCTTATGTCACCATGCTTGTGTCACCTTTTTAACACATGTCCTTTCCTTGTGGTTTGATGATGTCATAATCCTTGGCTTCTTGTACAAGCTTGTCTCTTGGTCGCTTATTTGTTTTACGGTTCGCTTAACTTTCGTTCTCGTTCGTCGTTTGAGGGATCATATCTGGGATCTTATTACTTGGGTTCCCCTAAAGCTTTCTCAATATTTTATATTCCTTTTATGATCCTCTCTTATAATCCTTGAATTTAAATCCTTTTAATCATGTTACCTTATACTCATTTCTTTCGGTATCTGGTGGATTTTCGGGAAAAATCAAAGTGTCCGGATTCGAATTTTAACGACCTTTACATACACTCATTTACTTTATGGAATACTAATACGATCTTAGAATTTCCATAAAAGTACTCCTATATAGTGTGGTCTGAAAAGTTTTCTCGTTCAGCAAAAACACTATTCATAAGGGTTTCAAAATTTCCAAAAAATTGGGGTTATTACAGTCTCCCCTCCTTAAAAGGATTCCGTCCCGGAATCAGATAGAAAGTGAATAGGGATACTCTCTTAGCATTGCACTTTCTAACTCTCGAGTAAATTTTCCCACATTGTGGTTCTACCATCAAACTCTTACTAGTTTGATAACCCTTCTCCTAAGCACTCGTTCCTTTTTACTTTATACCCTTCCTGGTTGCTCCATATAGGTTACGTCTGGTTGCATATCTATGCGCTCATATGCCTCTATTTATCTGGCATCCGAATTACACTTCCTTATCATTGATACGTGGAACACGTTATGAACTTGCTACATGTTCGGGGTTAGGGCTAGCTCATATGCTAACTTCCCAAACGTCTTAATATATCCAAGGGTCCAACAAATTGTAGAATTAGCTTTCCTTTCTTTCCGAACCTCATCAATCCTTTCCAAGGGATACCTATAACATTACTAGGTCCCCTATTTCATACTCTTTATCCTTTCGTGTCAAATCAACATACTTATCATGTCCATTTTGGGCTACTACCAGCCGTCCTCTGATTAGATCTATCATATCCTTGGTCCTTTGGACTACTGCGGGTCCGAGCATCTTACGCTCTACAACTTCATCCTAACATAAGGGAGATCGACATTATCTTCCCTCAAGAATCTCATAAGGCGACATCTCGATAATGACATATGATCTATTATCGTAAGATAACTCAATCCGAATTAAGTGATCATTCTAAATTCTTTCAAGTCTATTGCACAGACTCTCATTATAGCTTTTAGCATTAGAACTTTTGCTTCTCAATACTCATTCTTTTCCAGTTCGTAATCGCTATCACCTTCCGTTCCTAATATTATACTGGTTATACTTTTGCTCGTTAGCGTTCTATAACCTTTTAATAACCACGTCAACCTTAGTATCACGAATATGTTCCCATTCCGCATACTACCACCACTTTATTACTCCTTTTTCAGTTGTTTCTATTTTCCAAAATTTGATCAATCAAATAGAAGTAAAGGAATTTGTTGAGAGATCACTATGATCATGAACACTTGTTATATTGCATAGTTAGTACAGAAGGTGGCCAGCCTTTAGTACTTGACAAGCAATTAAACAATAGCTGGTATCCTACTCGGCTTCTATCACACAGATAGATAGTCATTCGGCAATACCTCCCCTTTTGGAAGGGTTGTTCTTCTCAGCTTACATGAAATGAAAAGAAGAGAAAAGAACGAACTGAAGAGAATTGTATATATGAAAAAAATATACTGCCACAAAATATCTGGCTTGGAACCTACCTCTGAACTATAGAGGTTTGTCATAGGAGAACAAAACATATACGTATTTATATCAGCATCAAGCATTATAGCCTCGTATTTCCCATGCCTAAATATTTTCGCTATCCCGTCCATCATTCTATGGACCCACACTCTTCCTTGAGCTTATACATAATCACCTTTGAAACTCCCTCGACATCGAAAATCGAATCTGGGATCTCATTCTAGACATCATCGTTACTTGAATTCTATGCTTGCACCGCAACCTTCCCCGTATAATAATACGACTCTCTATTGATAAGAAAGAATAATTATTCACTAGGTAGATACTCTACTTAATTAGTCTATCAATGATAACTTATACACTACCACTACCCGATTAGTGGTACTCAATCTCAACACCCATTCCAATACAACTCTCACGGTTGTAATCAGCTCATTAATCGCAGAATCATTACTGCCTTACTATGGTCCACCACTGACCTACTGTAGTCATTCATTTTCCATGAAGTCTTAATAACTAACCATACGGAATCCATACATCTCGTATCTAATCCTTCTAAGGAGGTAACATAATCACCATTCATGATTCATGAAGAACACTCCTGATCCTGACATACATACATGACATGAAGCAAATAAAAGTGCAGAAGAGTTTCAATCAAAGCAACGATAGCAGGTTAATACCATTCTTAATCATATGCCTTCAATAGAAGACTTAACTCAAAGGTTTGTTTGGTCCTTTTTGAAACATGGTCCTGGCTTATCTCAAGATAGGACCTTCTAAGATAGATAGCCCGTTCATGGCGATTACACAATTTAAACCTTTACCAACTACTATTACGGTTGGGTATTGCACAGTCATCAGAAGGAATGTCAATCTTCCAAACCATAATTCAACCTTCACATTTTTAACCATCATCACTGTATTCTTTTGGCACACGCGCCTATAATTATCCACTTACCTTTAAAGTGTCGGCCACCTCTTTGGCCTTTCCTGATAGTAAAATTTCCTTACAGTCAATGTCATTTTAACCACCTCCAAATAAATTTTCTACCTTATTTCCGATCACTGCTTGAGTGAAGATGTTTTCCTTAAAATCAGATGGGAAAGAAAAAAAATTTCCATTTTTCCATAAGTTATCCCCTCAGTCTTTAGAGGTTAATCACTGTCATGACTGACTCTCAATCATAATTAGAACATCTTTTATCTTAAGTCCTAATTGCCCTGAACAATTTCGACCATTACTGGTTCGATCCATACTTTCTCGTGGTTTAACACGTGCCCCACTTGGCAACATTATAATTATGTCATATTTCCTTTATCAACATTTTTATTCTTGAGAATTTTGAATATTACCTTTCTCCTTGTAAAACCTCTAAGGTTATCCTTCAATCATCCCTCCTGTATTCCCTAGATACAGGGCATATCAAAATACCATTCACTATTACTAGAACCATTGTCTATATACTTCTGAAAAATTTCTCCACTGATCCTTAAAGGTTGTTGTTATCTTAATCATTTCCAATTCATACTGTCAAAACTCATACTATCCCTATTAAGGGTGAAATGCCAACCTTTATGCATTCCCCTAGGATTCGTTTTAAGTTACCGATGTTCTATCCTTAATTCCACCTCTAAAAAGGTACAAGCATCCTTCCATGGATAAATAAAGTCATATATCCCTGATAAGGGTATCTTGTTCAATCATTTCCACCACGATAGTCTATACCTAACTTCATAATAGCATCCTTATTCAAATTAAGGTCAATCCATATGGCCTCCAAAAGATAACAACGGTTATCCGCTTGTCTTTCCTGATTTGGTAATGATCACATGGATGATCTGGAAGATATTGGTCGTGTTCAACGTGAACTTCTTCTTAATAAATCCTTATTTACTTTTGTTGTTTATCTCAACAGTCACCTCAATGTTGGTATATCTTTCATACCTGGCGTCTCCCTTCCTGGGTATCATGCCACCGGTCTTACACTTCACATTCTTGAAGGTCACTTCCTTCATCCAATTTTCCTAATTTCTTACTTCCTTGTCTCCTCAGTCTATCCGCGTCTCACTATTTATCCTTCGAACTATCTCAATGTTTCCTCGAATCCTCCCAACTTAAAGGGGGTACAATATATGTATCTCTTATGCCTTCAACTATCAATTTTAACTCATGGTGAATCATCCTCATCCTGACAATTACATACTTTTCTATGTCTATTGCTACGAGTCTTTAGGGTTTCCTCATACCCAACTCCCTTATCATACCTCAAACTCTATTGCCTTTATATTCCTTTCCACTTCAGTTTCTTTTTATTTTCCTTTCTCTTATCATTATTTCATGAACTAACACAACATAAGTATTGATTTCAAACATCCCGTCATTCTGGATTCGCGTCTTCAGAACGAATCTTAACAACTTTTACAGCTTAGATTCATAATTCATCATACTCGTCTTCCTTTGTTTTGGCTCTAAAGCTTTTACATTATCTCCATAACCTTGGGAAGTACTTTCCTGAAAACAATTGACTGAACTTAAATCAATTTATTATAATCTCTTGCTCCGTGCCTTCCTTGGCCTTTCACCAGCGGGTGGTCTCTCTCTTAGGAGGGTGAGTGATACAAACAGTCTTTTGTGGTTCATCAATCATTTTGAATCTCAAATGATTCCTATATTTCCTTTAGCCAGGCTCTTGCCTCGGCTGGGTCAGCCTGTTCCTTGGAACTCTGAGAGCTTAGCGATTTAAAGGTCCTGAAAGAATTTCTCACCTAACTGTCTCCTCAGGGTGGTGGTTGGGGATAATAGTCTAAGTTCTCTTTAGACAGGTCCATGAATTGCCGTATAGGAGTACCGTCTCGGGTCTCCTTTCCTTACTCGACTTTCTGTTTCCTTAGTATGAAATGTTCCATCCTACTCCCCATAATTGGGGTCATCTTTTAATTTAAAATCCTCATTTTCCACTCCATTATGTCATGGGTTCCTTCTATCTTGATGGCGACCTCCCTGACTATCACGTTCAGGGTTTGCTCTAAATCTTATTCCTCAAACTATGGCTCTCATCTAAGTTCTCATCCTTACGCTCTTGAACTTTTGGAACCCAAATTCTATAGGAATACCTCATTATTCCCTTATCATCTTTCTCAGTATTAATCTCATATTTATTTGTTGGCTCTCTGCCTTCATTCATCACCTTTTTCTGGCACAATATGCTCTTTTCCAATAATTCGGTCTCTATTGCAATTTCAAACAGCTTTTCGGTACCGGCTCCGGTTACCTTCACTACTATTTCCATTTTCTCAAAATCTCTTATCACTTCTCCCAAAGACATTATCATCTTGAGTCTCTCCTTTTTACTAAGGGCATAAGCCACCATATTGGCTTTCCCCGAATGATAAAGAATCTCCCAATCATAATTCTTGATTAGCTCTAACTGCCTCCTCTGGAATATGTTGAGCTCTTTCTACGTGAAAATGTACTAGAGCACTTATGGCTTAGGTAATTCTCGCACTTCTCTCCATACAAGTAGTGCCTCCGATCTTTAGGGTAAAACTATTGCCACGAGCCTAAGCTCATGGGCGGGGATATCGAATTTCATATTACCTTAATTGTCTTGACGCAGACGCGATTATCTTGTTGTGCTATATAAGAAGCACCCTAATTTCTTATGCGAAGCGTCACTTACAAATCACAAAATCTCATTTTCCATCCGGCAACGCCAACATAGGGAACGTCACCAACCTTTGCTTCGGTTCTTAAAAGTTGTTCCCACATTTCTCTGTCCATTCGAACTTCTCAGTCTTACGAGTAAGCCGCGTTAAAGGGGCTACTATCTTTACAAACTTGAACGAACCTCCGGTAGTGACCGGTCAATCCTACCTCTGGTAGTCGACCAAACCATGGTCATCAATTCATCAGTGGTCCTTTATCCAATCCTATCAGGATTCTCCATGGGATCCTCCTCAACAACTATCCCTTCTAGGACAACATCCTCAACCGCTAAATCCTCAATATCAACATCATCCGGTCCTGCATTAGGACACTCTATCGGATCCACAATCCGATCTCCAATTAGTAATAAAATATCATCGCGATGTTGCTCCTCAACCTCAGGGTTCGGAGTCCCGCTACCATATACGATAACGAACTACGCTCCTATCACGATATTTATAAGGGTTCCCATAAGGGTTTTAACTGTCAGTATTACGTTAGGTAGCCCGACTATGAACTTGGCAAGAGTTCTTATTATCTTTGTGAACTTATTATCTTAACGTCACATCATCTCTGAGGTTTATAACGCTTAGCTCTGATACCATTTCTGTAACACCCCCAGATCCGGGGTCGGGGATCCGGGTCGTCACGGTCTTTCTTTCCACAATATCACTTCACTTAATTAATAATAATAACCTTATGCTGTGACCCCACACTAACACACACCACAACCCGTTATAGTCTCAGAGATGAAATTTAAATAAGTACAAGTCTTTGAATCCACAATTTAAAAGTTATTACAACCCAAAATGATTACTTGATAAATTTACAGTTAATTGCCATTATCTGCCACAAGTTATAATTATACATAATTGATTCTCAAAAGTAGATGGTCTGATCTACAATAGATCTACCTCTGCAGCTATAGCAGCTACAACATCAACGGGAAGATGCGGGACGCTTCCCACGCGCTTACGCTGGGTCTGCTGGAGTCTGGCCATCTTTCCTAACTGTTGTTGTGTGATGAAGAAATAAAGCAAGGGTGAGCAGCAAGCCCACCAAAATAATATGTATAATGATTTACAATATATGAGCCTACTCATAATACTCATGAAAGTCTTGATCAAAAGAAATGAACCAAGTTTGATATCTTAATGCGATGAAGTCGCAAAATATTCAGTATATATACATATATACTTTTCAAAATATTGGAAGTCTTCTTCCATGCATAATATACACAAAATCCCAGTGTATAACTATATAAAAATATCGTTGCAAGGTGATCTCATATATCTAACCTTGTCTCAACGTTTTTCTGAAAATCTTTGTCATTCATAAGACAATTATTAATTAGATATAAGTTTAAAAGATGAGGTTACCAAATACCCCAATATACTTATATCTTTCCCAATACTACTTGAACTACCACCATTCAAGTTATAATCAGTTTCAAAAGTTCATCCCACTGATGAGACCACAAGATAAGACTTGAATAGATTCAATCTTTGAAATATTATTGAATGAAATAAAGTTACGAGATACTTTATTTAGTCCCGATATATATATATCCACATATATATATCTCTTAAACATTTCCTGGAACCTCTGTTATGTAAAGTATGAACAGAGTTTAAAACATCCAATGAATTTTGGAAAGGAAAAGAATTTTGGCATAAACCCGATATCTTGCTGATCAGGCAAAGATACCAATAAGTAACCTTTTCTACTAGTAGATGGACGAATTCCCCACTGGTCATCACCCTGGTCATAATTAAGACCTATGCTGGACTGCCACTCAGCCACTTATGCATTTGATGGACTCCCACTGAGCCACTTACACAATAATAGACCGTACCCCGGCCTGTCGCTTATGCCGACTCAATGAGATGGGCTTACTTCCCGAACGTTGGGCAAGTAATCAATTCATTTACCAAATCTGCAACCTCGTTGCGAATATAAAATACACCACAGAGCCGGACTCCCCAGGTTTTTGAGCGAGTATTTAAATCCCCTTTTAAAAAGGAAGATCTTAAATATAAAAATGAGTTTTGGGATCCGCTCTGACTTTTAAAAATCATTTTGAAGACTCGAAAACACTTTAAAGAGTGTTTGGAGTAAGACTGATTTAATGAAGTAAATCAGTCCCCAGAATATTAGAAAATATCTGAATATTATTAATTAAATAATATTCCCATAAAGAATAATCTTTATAAAAATAATTGAAGTAGAAGTATTAAATTTATACTTGAAACGAGTATTAAATAACCCAAGATATACTTATATGAAAGTATTATCTTTATTTGAATAATCGAAAATAAGTTTGATTATTTACACCTTATTCTTTAATAAAATAAAGAATATATCACAGCAAATAATCGGAGTCATAGATCCTCAAATGAATATTCAAATAATATTCAATAAATAATATAAAAGAGTCATAAGCCCTCGAATGAATATTCAAATAATATTCAATAAATAATTAAAAGGAGTCATAAGTCCCCGAATGAATATTCAAAATAATATTCATTTAAATAAATAAAAGGAGTCATAAGTCCTCGAATGAATATTCAAAATAATATTCATTTAAATAAATAAAAGGAGTCATAAGTCCTCGAATGAATATTCAAAATAATATTCATTAATAAAATAAAGTTTAAAGTTATCGAATAAACCTTATTCGATTAATAGTTTGGAAAACTATAACCATATATATATATATATAAATATATATATATATATATATATATATCCATATCCATATATACAAGATTACTCGGGATCCTCGACTCCCGGTTTTAGAAAATATTTTCACCTTTGGGTCCCTATACTAAGGGTATATGCAAGATACAACTATCCTCTAGCATAGGTATTATCAAATAACCAACAGATATAAATTTCAAGAATATGAAACAGGCATGCATATATACCATATCACATGCTACAATATATCGCAAGAATTTGCTAATAACAATCATGCACTATCGCAAGATAATGCATATACATATATTTACATCACAACAACAGTTATAACTGGTAGAAAACTTGCCTGAGCGACTGGGGTTACGAATGGCTCGGGACGAGTCTGGTAACCTATAAACAACAAGTAAGTTGGAATTAAACCAAAGTCACTTGTAAATCTATACTTTAACTAACTTAGACTCTAACGCTTGTTTTGCGCTCACTAATTCGCTTAAGTCACCCGGGTACCCTCGGCTCCACCATTTTTAATAATTTAACCTTTACGAGTTTTAAGGCGATTCCTTCGCGAGTGTCTTACCAACTTCCTAACACACTTACCATAAATGTTTCATACATTAATTAACCCTTTTTGGTCTTTAACCTATGTTTCAAAGTAAGGCGAGGGGAAAAGTTTCGTTCGCGAAACGCCGTTACTTAAAACGGTCGTTTCTCCTAAACCGTGCATCGGAATCGAACGAACTACATATCAAAACGAAGCTCGTAACATGAGCTATCTAAACATGGCAGTGGTCATAATCTAGCAGGGGGTTCTCGGGTCCTAATGTTATGCACAAAAACAGTCCAAAGAAAATCGGACATTACGACGGCTATGTTTACGCGATTTCCCAATTTTTTTACCATTCCAAATCATATCAATCCAACTACCAATCAACAAAAACTCAAGATACATATCAATGATACTGATTTCAGTCATAATAAGCTCAAGGATCTCAATCCAATCATATATTATAACATCTCCAAATTCAACTAAACTACTTAACAATTAAGCTCGAATCATGCTTATCGTTCGAATAACTACTCATCCATCCAAACCATCACCAAACTTCAACATTAAAACTTATTACTAAAGGGTGTGAAGATTTATACCTTTCTTGGAGGGTGGAAAGTTACTAGGAAGTCTTATGGAGCCTCCTACAAGCTTGATCTTTCCAAAGAAATCAAGAATGCAAAGTTAGGCTTTGAAGTTTCTAAAAGTCCGATTTAAAGAACTGTAAAAATGAGGGTCTTACCATGCTTATTTGGAAGAGACTTGTGAACAAGAGTTGTAGGCCATCTCAATACCTTTCCAAAGAGCTATAGAACACAACATTTGAGTGAGTATTGAAGGAGATATGACAATTTCAAGTTGCTGGGTTTGTTTTGGCCGAGAGCTTCTCTTCATGGGAGCAAAGTCAAATTTTTAATTTTTGTGTTATGATATTTTGCTTGGTTGATTTCCTTTTTGGCTTGGCAATTTTGATCTTTTACCATGGTAACTTTTGCATGGCCAAGAATCAACCAACAACACACTTCTTTTTGTCATGCTTATGTCACCATGCTTGTGTCACCTTTTTAACACATGTCCTTTCCTTGTGGTTTGATGATGTCATAATCCTTGGCTTCTTGTACAAGCTTGTCTCTTGGTCGCTTATTTGTTTTACGGTTCGCTTAACTTTCGTTCTCGTTCGTCGTTTGAGGGATCATATCTGGGATCTTATTACTTGGGTTCCCCTAAAGCTTTCTCAATATTTTATATTCCTTTTATGATCCTCTCTTATAATCCTTGAATTTAAATCCTTTTAATCATGTTACCTTATACTCATTTCTTTCGGTATCTGGTGGATTTTCGGGAAAAATCAAAGTGTCCGGATTCGAATTTTAACGACCTTTACATACACTCATTTACTTTATGGAATACTAATATGATCTTAGAATTTCCATAAAAGTACTCCTATATAGTGTGGTCTGAAAAGTTTTCTCGTTCAGCAAAAACACTATTCATAAGGGTTTCAAAATTTCCAAAAAAATTGGGGTTATTACATGTAGTCGATTGTGTTTCAAAGACAATAACGGAGGTTCAAAATGATGAGTTACTTAGCCCAGTTCTAGAGGAGGAGATCAAAACGACGTTATTTCAAATGAATCCGGACAAAGCTCCGGGCCCGGACGGTATGACTCCGGCATTTTTCCAACGGCATTGGAAAATTGTTGGGACAGATGTAGTGAAGATGGTGCAAGATTTCTTCATGACAGGTACTTTAAATCCTGATTTGAATGCCACTAACATAGTTTTGATTCCGAAAAAGAAATGTCCAGTGCTAATTAGTGATTTAAGGCCAATATCCTTATGCAAAGTTTTAGTAAAGATAATAACGAAGGTGGCTGCAAATCGACTGAAAAGGACTTTGGAGTCGGTTATATCTGAAAATCAAAGTGCCTTTATGCCGGGAAGGTTAATTACATACAATGTCATGGTATCTTATGAAGTCATGCATTTCTTGAAGCGAAAAAGAAGAGGCAAGGAAGGTCATATGGCTATTAAACTTGACATGAGTAAAGCGTATGACAGAATTGAATGGAGTTTATTCAGGGCAATATTGATCAAAATGGGCTACAATGACTGGTGGGTTCATTTAATCCTAACTTGTGTGAGCACGTGTTAGGTCACACACACTGTAGAAGGGGGTTGAATACAGTGTATAGCACAATCAAATCGAATTCAAAGAATAAAAGTAACAGAAAACAAATTTTATTAAACTTTGTTACAATGTAGAACTGTCCTCTCTCAGTGATGAAGAAATATCACGAGAGCTGCTAGGGTTACAATGAATAATATTCTCGATAATGATAACACTTTCAGTGTAAACCCTATGTCTGTGTTTATATATCACACAGTTACAAGATAATCGCTAATTGATATGGAATATAATTCTGCTTCCTAAAATATATCAATCAGTTATCTTTTCTTCCAAGTATTCCATTCTTCACATAATTCCTTCTTCATGCATATCTCTTCTTACGTTTGTCTTGATCTTCTTTCCTTTAAATCAGCCGCCTTCCTTATCTGAAAGTTTCCTTTAAGTCCTGATATTATGTCCTGATAATTATCTCCTAAATCTTAAGTACTGATAAGTTAAGTTCTAACTTCAGTATAAGTGCTGATTTCAGTTAAGTACTGATTTGTCCTGTTTAAGTAAGATCTGAAAACTAAACATAAATTATATTAGACATGACATTATCAAATATATCTAACAATCTCCCCCAACTTGTAAATTATCATAATATACAAGTTTAACAGATATTTGATGATGTCAAAAACATTAAGTACAAATGCATGAGAATTTGACTAGATAACTACAACTTACAGTCCTTAAAGCTTTACCAACTTTAACTTCTGATAACAACTTCAGTCTGTATACATATCAGAATTTGAGCAGTTATAGATCTTGACTTGGCTTCATTTTCTGATCTCTTTGATGTCAGGAGTTGTTCTGAGATAGTTCTTTAACAAACATCTCACAGCATATCTGAGTTCATCAATCATCCTCCTTTTTGCATCTTTGAGTTCTGCAGTATCTTCACCAGTTTGGAAGATTGCATATCTGAGATCATTAATTTTTGCTTTTCTCAACTCCTGATCTAGTCTTATGACATAGGCTTTGTCAGACTCTAGATTGAATCCAAGTCCCTTAATACCAAGATATGTTCTGATCGTTGCAGTATTAGGCTTCATATCAACAATATCACCCTTGTGATCTCTGTACTTGGGACAGTATGTGCTGTAAGACTTTACAGAATAAAGCCTTTTCTGTCTCTGAATTTGAGTCTTCAAATAACTTGCAGCACTTTCTGTTATTCTGTCATTCACTTGAAGTAAGAATAAAACATGTTCTAGTTCCTCAAAATACTTCAGTGGTATAGCATTTTCCCTTATATGGTAAACCCTTCCATCTGTCATAAAATATAACCAGATGTGTTCTTTCAAGAAGGTATGGTAGACCATCTGTACATATTCTAGTTGATTCAATCTTTCAGGAGTTGCTCCAACACCTGGTTCACTTAAGGAAGTTAGATCATTGGTTGTGTTCTGCACTCTTCTTTCATCAGCACTACCCAATCCAGATTTATCTCTTGCTTCCTTTCCAGTAACCACTCTTGCTTCAAAACCACTTGTTGCAGTCTTCAAAGGTTGAGTCTATTTGGCTTTAGTGAATCCTGGTAGGAGTAACTTTGAGGATTTAACATGAGTAATGTCAGAGGTTTCCTTTGACTTATCTTCTGATATCAAGTCAACTTGAGCTATGTCAGAGGTTGCTTGCTTCATTGTTATATCAGAACTAACTATATCTTGTCTCTGAACAACTTGAGCCATGTCAGAGGTTGTTTTAGAAATCTGACTTGAAGTCAGAGTAAGATCAACATCTTAACAGAAATTTCTTCATCCATAGGAGGCACATAAACCTTTACAGGTTCACCAACTTTTTCTTTGCCCTTGGACCTTGGATCTATCTGCATTTGTGATTTGGCCTTGGTTACCACAGGATTTGTCCTTTCTTTTATCACAATGCCTTTAGCCGTAGGAAGTTTCTTTTTAACAACAGAAGCTTCAGATTTGGAGTTGACCTTTTCTAACTTAAGTCTAGCTTCTTCTTCCATTAGACTCTCAAAGCCCATTCCTGGATTTTCTTTCAGAAATAACTGTCTTGAAATTTCTTCATCAAGATCCAAAAGTTCATCAGAACTTATCCTTTTACCAGTATCATAAGTCATTCTTCTCCCAGTATCAGAACTTGTTCTATAACTTGTAGTTCCGGCTCTACTTGATGAGAGACCTCCACCTTGACCACGACCTCCACCCATTCCAGAGTTTCCCGGGTCATTACCATCTTCCTTTTTCTTCAGTGTCTTATCAGGTTTGCATTTGGACTTAATTACTTTCTCCCCCTTTTTGGCATCGGCAGGTAAAAGAAGAGAGTGAAGCAATTCCACTGAGGATTGGATCTCATTGAGTTGAGATTGCTGAGAAGCTTGATTTTTCAAAATTTCATCAATCTGAGACTATTGCTTCTCTTGGGTTTTCTCAATGTTGGTAATTTGGTCAAAGGAAGGTTTGAAAAACCTTTTCTTGTCCAACTTGACAAGTGTATCTTGCTGCATTAAAGATTCTTGAATCTTGTCCACTTTGGCCTGAGTTACAGACTGTTGACCTTGAAGGTGCCTTGTAGTAAGTGCAGTAACTCTTAGCTGTGTCTTGAAATCTTCATTGACTAACAACTCATCAGCTTTTGCCAAATGATCAGCAAAAATCTTTTCTGTAGGAATAAAGGTAAATGAGTTTCACTCCTTAGTCCACTCCTGTCCTCTAGGAGTTTCACTCCAAGGTACTGGTGCTTCCCCTATAACAAACTTTTTGACTATTTCAGCCTTCAAAGGAGCTTGCAGAGGTGCATGTCCAGAAGGACCAGCTGCATCAGCATCTAAATTTGTAGCAGCATTACCAGTCGCATCAACATTTGCAGCATCAGAACTTACAGAGTCATCAGCTTCAGCATCTTCTGATACAAGAACAGTATGAGAAGCTATGGATGCTTCAACATCATCCTCTAAGGACTGATCTCCAACTAAGTTCTGATCAACATCCATATTCTGATGCTCACCTAAAATCTGATCTTCAGTATCTAGATGCAGAGAAGGTGTTGTAGGCAATTCTGGATGAAAATTAACATCAGGAATTGGTGTTGTTGGTGGAGTGACTTCACTTGTTGGAGCTTCTACATGCAAAACTTGAGGCACTTCCAAGTTATGACTGTCAATTTTATCTTTTGGCACCTGGGTATCAGCATATATTGGAGATACTGAAGGTGTATATGAGTGGATATTGGCTCATGTAGTGGTGAGTGATGAGTAGCATGAGGGTCTGAATCTGCACTAGGAGAATTGTGAGCTTCAACAGGGTCTTGTGAGATCAGAGATTCCTGATCCCCTTCCTTAGCTGCTGCTTCCATTCCTTTACCAGAATCTTCAGGCCTTTTTGCCAATGTTTTGAATCTTTTAGCTTTTAAGGTGACTGTGGGAGCTTTATCATCAAAATTATGCTTTCTAAGCCTTTTTAGAGGCCTAGAACTCCCAATATCATCATCCTTCTGAGAAGAGACCTTCTCAGCTTCTTAAACAACAGGTTCTGATACAGGAACCTGTTCCTCAGCATCTGATTCATCTCGCAGAATGAATCTTCTTCTCTTCTGTTGAGTCTGAGGTACTTTCTTAGTCCTCTTAGATTTGGAAGATGAAGGCTGCACTGTAGGGTCTGATGGTTGAGGTTGAGAAGTTTGTGGTGGTTGAGTAGAGGTGGTAGGTGCTGATGGATGAGGTTTAGATGGTTGAACATCAGGATATAATGCAGTGTACTTAACAGGATCATAGGTTATTAAGGCTTGTTTGATAGATAAAGGAATTAAGAGGGGTCTTAACACAGCCTTCTTATTATCAGTAGATAATAAGTCAGTAAAAGCTCTTTTAGCTATTCTGAATGATGAAATTAATTCACCATAACCTTGGGGCTTATTATCACAACAGAAACTATAAATAAGCTGACAGAATCTAGGAAAATAAACAATAGATCTATCTTCATTCATTCTGTCCCCAATAAAACCTAAGACAACACTTGCATAGTCAAAATCAGTTTGATTTATGAGAGCATACCCGATTTGTTGGCTGAAAATGGGAATTGCATCAAAAATTGGAACATTTTTTTGCAAAGGCTTTAGTTATGCAATCAAAGAAGAAACTCCATTCCCTCCTAATGAAAGATCTCTTCAACTGGCCCAGCTTTGCCAATGTTTTTTCATATCCCAGACTGGCCATCATGTTTTGAAGAACTGGCTCATCAACAGTAGAGTAAACACAGTTCTCAAGTAGCTGCAGTGCTTGTCGAACTGTAGACAAAGTCACAACATACTCATCCTCCCCAGATGAAAAAATGATACTTGGGGACCCTTGAACACCACCATCATCATACACACCGCTTCTCCAGAACTCCAGTACTTGAGTACCAGAAACTGCTTCGGGTTGAGTCAGAGCATACCCAATATCAGAACTAGCAAGAAAGTCCTGAATGAAATGAAGTTCAGAGGGTGCTTCTGACTTGCTAAGAATAGCAGAGAAGTTATTAGGAACAAACGTTGCTTCATCGAAGATTATGTCCTTTGGTGCCATGAGAATTTGTGAGAATGAAAGTTGCCTGTAAGGTGTTTGAGAAAATGTCTGTATGAAAAATCGTCAGTAGATGAGAGAGAATAGAAGTAAAGAGAGAGAGATAAAATGTGAAAGTAAATAAAAGATTTTACAATCTTTTTTCTCTTTTACTTATACACGGTAGAAAAAGTAACCGTTGGGACACCTGTCAGACATGCAGCAGTAAAAGATAATTAATGGGTACGTGTATTCAGTAATCATTACTTATCACATGCAGTTTTTCAAGGAAAAACCGTTCCACTTACCTAGTAATCCCATTAATTAAGGTAGTTCAGTTTTATTTTATAATTTAAAACTGTTCCCACTTGATAAATTTTTTTATCACTGCGTGACCAATATTCTGTAAAAGTATGACAAATGAGAGAATAACCAAAAATAAATCAAGTAAATAAATCCTGCCACGTCAGAGTCAGAACTTGATTTGTATCAGAGCTTGAAGGTCATCAGAATATGGTTAGTATCAGGATTTAACATGTTATCAGAATATCAAATGACTTAGAGACAAAATCTTGCATAAATATAAAATTTCATTAATATATTTAGCAAATACTTTTCATGAAATTCAAATTACATGCTGAAAAGTACAAGATTGTCCTAAGCTACAAATCCTAACATCAACAGCTTTTGTCCTAAGCTAAGAAGCCAGACAAAGCTGACGGTGGAGAGAAACAGGTAGGAGAAATTATTTCTTCTTCCTACTCTCAACAAAAAGAACAGCAAGATGAATAATACGCTCCTGCTGTCGGAGAGCTTCCAGCCGTTCCTCTTCCAGTCGTTCAAGATGGCGATGGTAGCCCATGTAGAAGAACAAGAGGTCTGTGAGGACCTCTTGGGGAACCGAGTCCCAAATTTCATCAGGAATGGCAGTAACATGCCATTCCTGCTGCCATTCTATACACCTCATATTAACAGTGAAGGTGTCATTGTTCAGAACTAAGTTGTAATGAACCATGGTTGTGATGAGTGAAAAAGAAATGAGTAGGAGGGTTTGAGAGAAAATGAGAGATGTGATGGCTGGAAAGAGGTGTTGGTTTATATAGCCAATAGAATGCCAAAAGACGCAAGGAAAATTGAATGATTATAGGTAGAAATAATTCTACCTCGTCTCCCTAGACTGATGAGAATAAAAACAGCCATTGGAAGTGTAAAACAGGATTTAATGTGCACAAGAAACAAGTAAAAATTACTGTGCATAGACGTGTACCACTAACCCAAATTATATTGACTGTTAATATCTCACCCAAACATATTCTGATTTTAAATAAGACTATTTCATATTTTAATCACAAATAAGTCAAGTAAAGAATTAGAGTGTAACATCAGAACTTAGACTTATATCAGAACTTAACAGTCATCATAACATGATTTCTTAACTCAAAAAAATGAATGCTTATTTCTGTAGTTCTTCATATAAATTCTGATTTCATTTCTTCAGAACTTAATCATCAGAACTTCCATCATAACTTGTCCTCATAATTTATGTAACAGACACTAAAACATTCATCTAAAACACCATTTATCACCACAGTAATTTTCATCATTCATATGGAGTGTATGTGTGTGTAGTAAGCTAAATATCAGATAAAGATTAAAGTCTGATTCACTTCAGTACATCTTAAAAATAAGGCATAACTAAGAACTTTGCTCAAAATCTGTCATGATTCTGAAGTCTACTTTAGAATGAGTTCATGCATGAGTCCACCTCAACTGTTTTGTGCTCATTTTATGCATATTTTGAAATTCCATTTTACAGTGGCTTCTCAGTGTAAATGAGTCACGACTGCTTATCAGAATTTATGCTATTATCAGAGTATTTCTCCAGTAATCATAGAGTGTGAAAAGTCACCAAGAAAAATATTTATTTTTGCTTTTCTGATGCATATTACCTAATACTAGCAATGCACTTGGGTCTTCCTTCCACAGTTTTTACTCTAGATCTCAAAGGAGTACCTGATTTTTTTATTTCTTTTTCTTTTCTTTTGATAAGTGAGGCTTATCAGCACTTAGTACATTCACAAGATTTACTAACATCAGAACTTAACAGATGAGAAGCACTATTCTAGTTGTTGACTTAGTAATAAGATAGACAAAGTAAACTTAACTAAGCTCAATATCAGAATTTGCTTGTGTCAATAGATTTCTACGTAAATAATTACTTCAAACATGGGATTTGTTAGTATATTAAAGACTACTAGGTCAGCATCTAGCATATTTATCCTCATTGGATTGAATAATCACAGAAACATTCATATCATTATCAGAGTTTAGAAATTCACATCAGACAATAATCAGTACTTAAGCAATTTTCAATTAAGCACAGAATACACAAAGATGATAATATCTGTAAATACTGATCATAAAGTCTGATGCATCAGAACCAAAACTAAGCAGATTTAGAGAAAGAACCTGAAACCATTCCAAGTTCATTTACCAATCTTGTAAAAGTAGCTTCACACAGTGGTTTTGTGAAGATATCTGCTAGTTGCTGATTTGTTGGAACAAAGTGCAATTCCACTGTACCTTCATCCACATATTCCCTTATGAAGTGGTACCTTATGCTGATGTGCTTTGTCATTGAGTGTTGAACTGGATTACCTGTCATAGCAATAGCACTTTGATTATCACAGTATATAGGGATTTTAAAATATGTTAACCCATAATACAGTAACCGATTCTTCATCCAAAGAATCTGTGCATAACAGCTTCCTACAGCAATGTATTCTGCTTCTGCAGTTGATGTGGAAATTGACTTTTGTTTCTTGCTAAACCAAGAAACCAATCTGCCTCCAAGAAATTGGCAGCTTTCACTTGTGCTTTTCCTGTCAATTTTGCAACTTGCAAAATCTGCATCTGAGTAACCTATTAGCTTAAAGTCTGATTCTCTAGGATACCACAATCCCAGATCAGCTATTCCCTTAAGATACTTGAAAATTCTTTTCACAGCTGTTAAGTGAGGTTCTCTTGGATCTTCTTGAAATCTTGCACAAAGACAGGTAGCATACATGATATCAGGTCTACTAGCAGTTAGATAGAGTAGAGAGCCAATTATACCTCTGTAATCAGTAATATCTACTGATTTACCAGTATCCTTATCCAATTTTGTTGCAGTGGCCATGAGAGTGGATGCACTGGAACAATCTTGCATTCCAAATTTCTTCAGCAAATTTCTGGTGTACTTGGTTTGACAAATAAAAGTGCCTTCTTCATTCTGCTTGACTTGAAGGCCCAGAAAGCAGCTAAGTTCCCCCATCATACTCATTTGATATCTTGACTGCATCAGTTTGGCAAACTTCTTGCAAAGTCCGTCATTTGTAGAACCAAAGATGATATCATCAACATATATCTGAACCAAAAGTAAGTCCTTTCCATGGTTGAGGTAGAACAGAGTTTTGTCAATAGTTCCTCTGTTAAATTCACTTTCCAGAAGAAACTGAGCTAAAGTCTCATACCATGCTCTTGGAGCTTGCTTAAGGCCATAAAGTGCTTTATCAAGTCTGTAGACATGATTTGGAAATTTGGAATCTACAAAGCATGGAGGTTGTTCAACATATACTTCCTCTTCCAACTCTCCATTGAGAAAAGCACTTCTCACATTCATTTGAAAGACAGTAAACTTTTTGTGAGCAGCATAAGCCAAAAATATCCTTATGGCTTCTAATTTAGCAACTGGTGCAAATGTTTCATCATAATCAATTCCCTCCTGTAGAGAATATCCTTTTGCAACCAGCCTTGCTTTGTTCCTTATAATTATGCCATCACTATCAGTTTTGTTTCTGAACACCCACTTTGTACCAACAACAGATCTGTTCTTTGGTCTTGGCACCAGGGTCCAGACTTTCTTTCTTTCAAATTCATTCAACTCTTCCTGCATTGCTTGCACCCAATCAGCATCTTGAAGAGCTTCTTCCACTTTCTTTGGTTCAGTCTGAGAAAGAAAAGAATTATAGAGATATTCACTTAAAGTAGTTGTTCTAGTTCTGACACCTGCATCAGGATTTCCAATAATTAAGTCAGGTGTATGTGATTTAGTCCACTTTCTTACAGATGGAAGGTTTTCTCTAGAACTGGATGCTCCCCCATGATCCATGCTATCTTTATCAACATGTTCTGATGCTCCCCCTGAAACTATGCTCTCTGAGTTGGATCTTTCAGAAATTGAGTTTTCAGAATTATCAGAATTTGGCTTATCAGAACTTGATGAATCAGAACTTGAAGAGCCAGTTGTAAGTTCTGATGCTACTTGAGATGTGGTTGTATCTTCAATATGCTCCCCCTGCACAGGTGCATCTTCCTTTGGCGTAGTCACCACAATTTTAATAATATCAGAGTTTAATCCATCAGAGTTTGCAGTATCAGAATTTAGACTGTCAGGATTTTCAGTATCAGAATTTAAGTCTTCATTTTCAAATTTCAGCTGATCATGATCATTGAAATCTTCAAGTCCAGTAATCTTCTTATCATCAAAGGAGACATTGATAGATTCCATGACAACCCTTGTTCTTAAATTGCAGACTCTGAAGGCTTTTGTGGAAAGTGGATACCCAACAAAAATTCCTTCATCAGCTTTCAAATCAAATTTGGATAGCTGTTCAGGGTGAGTCTTAAGAACAAAACACTTGCATCCAAATACATGAAAATACTTCAGATTTGGCTTCTTTTTCTTCACCATCTCATATGGTGTCTTTCCATGCTTGTTAATGAGTGTTGCATTTTGAGTAAAATAAGCAGTCTGCACAACTTCAGCCTAAAAATAGGTTGGTAGCTTTGCTTCATCAAGCATAGTTCGTGCATCTTCAATAAGAGTTCTATTCTTTCTTTCAACAACTCCATTTTGCTATGGAGTTCCAGGAGCAGAAAATTCCTGCTTGATTCCATGGTCTTTGCAGAACTCTTCCATTGTCAAATTCTTGAACTCAGTGCCATTATCACTTCTTATGATCTTCACAGAATCTTTGACCAATTTATCCAGTTGCTTGACATGATCAATCAAGATAGATGTAGTTTCACTTTTTGTGTGCAAGAAATACACCCATGTGTATTTGGTGAACTCATCCACTATGACCATAGCATATTTCTTCTTTACAATAGACATGACATTCACTGGACCAAATAGATCTACATGAAGTAGGTGATAAGGCTCAAGAATTGATGATTCAGTCTTGCTCTTGAATGAATATTTTCTTTGTTTAGCCTTCTGACATGAATCACAAAGGCCATCAGGAGCAAATACTGATTTTGGCAGTCCTCTCACAAGATCTTTCTTGACCAGTTCATTTATATTGTTGAAATTTAAATGAGAGAGTTTCTTGTGCCAATTCCAGCTTTCTTTAATTGATTCTCTACTCACCAGACAGATTGCAGACCCATCAGTACTTGTTGAAAGCTTGGCTTCATAAATGTTACCATGCCTGTATCCTTTCAGAATAATTTTGTCTATAGATTTGCTTACAATTTCACAGTGTTCTTCAAAGAAATCCACATGATTACCTCTGTCACAGATTTGACTAACACTCAGCAGATTGTGTTTAAGTCCTGAGACCAGAGCTACTTCCTTAATGATGACATTCCCAAGATTGATATTGCCATATCCCAATATTTTTCCAATGTTGCCATCTCCATAAGAAACACTTGGGCCAGCCTTCTCCACAAAGTCTGATAGTAGGGCTTTATTTTCAGTCATATATCCTGAGCATCCACTGTCCAGAACTAGGATATTTTTCCTGTTTCCCTGCAATCACAAATTTGGCGCCCTCCAAACCCGGGTCAGAAGTTTGGGGTCCACGCACACACACACACACACATCTTATTTATAACCTGCTTATAACAATAATAAAAATAACAATAATACGCAGTGACCCTATTTACCAACTACCACGGATCGCAACAGGTTAAAGTATGGACACAAGCCACACATCTACTTATATTACATATCGTTCAAATCTCAACCATTCAAACTCAAACTGAGTATTAAACTTTATTACAAACTTTTACAGACTTAAATTATTCCAAAAGAAGCCTACTAGCTCAGCTTTCTCAACCTGAACCCCTAGCTCTCGCGCTAGACTGGGGATCCTCGTTACCAACTGGTTCCTTTTTAGATGGAAAGAATATAAACAACATCACACAAATGAGCTAACTAGCTCAGCAAGTCACAATAACAAAATTCAGAATAATGATCATCAGGTGAACATGATTATGATATCAAGTGAATAATGGATTATGATTTAGAATTGGATATTATACTTTTAATTTAAAAACCAGGGTTAGGCTGCTGATCAGTCACGCACTAACCCCGAGCAAGGCACACAGCATTGCTCTAACTACTGGATCCAAGGCACACATTGACCTAACTTGACCATTATATGGTCTGACCACGAATTTGGTCCACAATTTTATAAAAATAATACAATTCTAACATAATAACAGAATAAGCAATAATAAACAATAATCAGAATCATTAACAACAATGAGTGTTTAACAATGAAAGGGTTTCAATCCTTGTAAGGATCAATAAGATAATTTAAAAGTTTGGATGCTGGTATTGAAAGAATTGGATAACAAAGGAATCAACATTTTAGGGTTTCAAAGATTTGGGCTTTCAAAGCATAGGATACAATGTTTGAGTATATAATTAATTCAGTTTAGTGTTTGGAATTTTGTTTGCATGTATTTGTGGAGTAGTATCGTATACTTGAGGTTCGTGTTCGGGTATACAACAATCAATGGTCTAGAAAGAATAAGGTTCATGGCTCAAGATCAATAACTAGAATCAGGGTTTAGGTTTCTGTGCTTCAAAGCACTTGCAATATCACAGGATTATCAAGTACTACAATATCTCGAGAAAGTTCAGAACGCTTGCCTGATACTAGCTTACTATTCTGCACTCACTTCCAATCACAATCGTCTTACTCCTCAACTACCTGTTTCCCTTTTCTACGCCTTGCCTCTTCTGCTCATATATCATAAACATCTATCAATAATCGACTCATAGAGTTATATTCAACACATACTTCTGTCTACCCTTCGTTTTACCCAAATCCGATTAACAAATTGAAAGTTATGCAATAATCAAGTAAACACCGAATATATAGACTGATAGTTAATCAACAAGTCACATATAGCACATAATACATCACGTAATCAATGATATATTATTTATAAAGAAGTCTCGGGTCATAAATAGGCTTTCTGATATTTAAAATGATTTTTAAAACATTTTTCGGAATTAAAACGGGTCGTTGGATCAATTTCGGAATAATAAACAGGGTCCGGTTGGCCAATTCAGGCTCCGAAACAATTTTATACTAATTATCGAGACTTGGAAATAATTTAGAATAATAATTTAAAGCTCGGAACTATTTTTCGAAATTTTTAAATCATTTTTAAGTAATTATATTTAATTAAATAATTAATTAAAATCAATTAATAATTAATTTAATCAATTAATCAATTAATTTCCAAATTAATTGACCAATTAATCGATTAAAAATTAACTGAAATTAATTAACTAATTAATTCATATTTATTTTTGAATTAAAAATAATTTTCGGAATAAAAATAATAATTTTCAGAATTTTCAGAAATTAAAAATGAATTTTTATAATAAAAATAAATAGGAAATATGATTTTTAAACATTTTATAAACAGGAATCCTATTTTTGAAAACTTTGCAAACTACAGGGACTAAACTTCACCATCTTCAAAAATACAGGGACTAAACTGCAATTTTGCAGTTTCAGTCGCCGGAAAATTGGGGGTGGTCGGAGAAGACGATCTCGGCGTCCTCACCCCACCAACACCTCCAGATCAACACTACACAACACCAGGAACTTGTTCATGCAATCAAAACATTCTAATCATCCCTGTTCTGGCCGGAAATTGGCCAAGAACATCGCCGGTTTCCGGCGAACATCGGGAATTTTAAAATCACAACTCCCTACGATTCAAGCATCCTCTGTTAACGAGCTATATATCAATCGATTGCAAATTTTATAAGGAACACAACCCACTATAAATCAACAGCTAATAACCCCTGAATCAAAAACCCCCAAATTTCAATTGAAAACATTCATACGGGTTATAAACCCTAATTTTGAAATTCAAAAATTAAACCCACTTTTGAGCATGTTATTGAACTCCAAATCAGACGTATGACATATGAAAATCATCAGGAAAACAATCTCTACAACATGCAATCATCAAATCATACAAACAATCATCCGAACAAAAATTCATATTTTTAATAAAATAAATTCGAAAATAAATAAATTTTCAGAAAATAAACCTTTGATTCTGCAGTGAAACAAAGCTCAGAATCTGATAGAACACTTCAAATCCTTCGTTTTGGTTACTCAAGCTTTGAAAACAGAGATTGGTAACGCCTTCGTTTTGCTGTTTGATTCTTAGAACAGTTTATGTAATTAGGGTTTTTCTCTGAAAATTATAAAATTAACTATCTGCAAATAATTTTGATACGAAATAAAATACGGTAAAAGGCTATTTATAATACGGAAAATTAGTATCCCATTGGATCATTCTGGATATAAAACGGTACGTTTATTTATAAAAACAGATCCAAACGGTATTGGTTTTCGGGATAATTATCCAAACCAGTACAATTTGTATTGCGATCTTGGTCTCAGCGCCTGGTTACACGTATTACAAAGTGATAATTGGGATAGTTTAATAAAAGCTCCCGTTTATCGAAAATACGGGTTTTATTGATTTACCGAAACGAATATTGTATCGAAAATATTGCGCCGGGACCCGCGCAGAATAAACCGTACGCCGGATCGAAAAAGTCAAAACATGGAATATGCTCGGAATATTACAATTAGGTTAGGAAGGAGTTCTCGGAAGAGTTTCGGATTCCAAAAACATAACAACGGTTGACGTCAGTTGGTTCCCGTTTTTATAAAATAGATTTTAAATACTCGGAAAAAGATTTTATAAATTTCATATGATCCTTATAAATCCATAAATCAATCATAAAAATAATTAGGAAAATATGACAATTATCTATGTTTTATTTTGGACATATAAAAATTAAAATACTCAATTAATATTATTTTTTGAATATCCAAATACAGATAACATTTAACAATTAACTCACAGAATAGATACTGAACACACATAATAATTATTTAATAGCAAAATAATTACACGATATATCTCGGATATTACATCTTTCCCCCTTAAAAGGATTCTGTCCTCAGAATCTCCTAAGAAAACAAATGAGGGTACTTTTCTCTCATATCACTTTCTAATTCCCAGGTTGACTCTTCAACCTTTGGGTTTCTCCACAATACTCTTACTAACTTTACCACTTTATTTCTCAATACGTTCTCTCTCTCCTCCACAATCTCTATCGGACTCTCTACATAAGACAAATCTGCTTGAAGCTCTATTGGCTCATATTCTATTACATGCCTGGAGTCTGGATTATATTTCTTGAGTATCGATACGTGAAAATTATTGTGAATGTGCTCCATGTGCGGTGGTAATGCCAACTCGTAAGCTACTTTGCCAACACGCTTTAGGATCTCAAAAGGTCCGACATATCTTGGACTCAGCTTTCCTTTCTTTCCAAACCTCGTTAGTCCTTTCCACGATGATACTTTCAGTAATACCAAGCTTCCTTCTTCAAATTCCATGTCTTTTCTTGACTGATCTGCATATTTCCTCTGACGATCTTGTGCGGCTATCAATCTCTTTCGGATAATTTCAACAATTTCCTTTGTCTGCTGCACCAATTCAGGTCCGAGTATTTTGCGTTCTCCTATTTCGTCCCAATATATTGGAGATCTACATTTGCGTCCATAAAGGGCTTCATAGGGTGGTATTCCAATGCTGGCGTGATAGCTGTTGTTATAAGCAAACTCTACCAGGGGTAAATGCTCGTCCCAACTTCCTTTGAAATCAATAACATAAACACGTAACATGTCCTCGATTGTCTGGATCGTTCTTTCACTTTGGCCGTCCGTCTGTGGGTGATAGGTCGTACTCATATTCAATTTTATTCCTAAACATTCTTGAAAACTCTTCCAAAATCTTGAATTAAATCTTGGATCTCGATCAGATACAATAGACACTGGAACTCCATGACGAATTACAATTTCCTTTAGGTACATATGGACTAACTTGTCGAGCGAAAATCTTTCATTTATAGGCAGAAAATGAGCTGACTTGGTAAGTCTATCCACTATAACCCAAATGGTATCATGATTAGCCCTTGTCCTTGGTAATCCAACTATGAAATCCATAGCAATATGTTCCCACTTCCACTCCGGAATCTCCAATGGATGTAACAATCCACTTGGTCTCTGATGCTCTGCTTTAACTCTCTGACAGGTATAACATTTGCTAATCCATTCCGCAATTTCCCTCTTCATGTCTGGCCACCAATAATTCTTCTTAAAATCTCTGTACATTTTGGTACTCCCTGGATGGATGGAATATCTTGAACTATGTGCTTCTTGTAAAATTTTATTCTTTAACTCCGTCACCGGTGGAATCCAGATTCTAGATGAAAATCTCAAAATGCCTTGATCATCCTTCTGCGTGCATAATTCTTCACCCACCAAACGATTTATATCTTGATCCATTACATCTTCCTGACATTTCTTTATTTTCTCTAATAACTCCGGCTGGAAAGTCATACTATACACTTTTGCTTCCTCAGGTTTGCAAACTCTAATTTCCAATTCCAATTTCTGAAATTCCTTATATATATCTTCAGGTACTGATAACTCATTTAACCTTTCCTTCCGACTTAACGCGTCTGCCACGATGTTCGCCTTACCGGGATGATAATTAATCGAGTAATCATAGTCTTTGATCAACTCTAACCATCTCCTTTGCCTCATATTAAGTTCCTTCTGTGTGAATATGTACTTTAGGCTTTTGTGATCCGTGAAAATCTCGCACTTTTTTCCATACAAATAATGTCTCCAAATCTTCAAAGCGAAAACTATGGCCGCTAGCTCCAAATCATGAGTAGGATACTTCTGTTCGTGTGATTTCAATTGCCTTGACGCATACGCAATCACCTTTTCATGCTACATTAAAACACATCCTAGTCCTTTGTGAGAAGCATCGCTATAAATTATGAAATTCCCTTGATCGTCTGGAAGTGACAAAACAGGTGCCGTGATTAATCTCCGCTTCAAATCCTGAAAACTTTCTTCGCACGTGTTGTTCCATATAAACTTTTCATTCTTTCGTGTAAGCTTTGTCAATGGTGTTGCAATCCTTGAGAAATTCTGAACGAATCGTCGATAATATCCCGCCAATCCCAAGAAACTTCTTACCTTGGTGGGTGTTCTCGGTCTCTCCCAATTCGTAATTGCCTCGATCTTTGCCGGGTCCACTTTGATCCCTTCATTACTGACTATGTGTCCTAAGAATTGAACTTCCTGTAGCCAAAACTCACACTTCGAGAATTTAGCATATAACTTCTTTTTTCTTAAAATCTCCAAAGCCGTTCTCACATGTTCCGCATGATCCTCTTCCGTCTTTGAATAGATTATAATATCATTTATAAACACAATAATAAACTTATTTAAATACTCCTTAAAAATTCTATTCATCAGGTCCATAAACGCTGTTGGGGCATTGGTCAATCCAAAAGATATCACTAAAACTCGTAATGTCCATACCTTGTTCTGAAAGCTGTCTTTGGTATATCTTCTGGCTTGATCTTCAGTTGATGATATCCTGATCTTAAATCAATTTTGGAGAAATACTTGGCTCCCTTCAACTGGTCGAATAGATCATCAATTATGGGTAACGGATACTTGTTCTTGATCGTAAGCTTGTTGAGCTCCCTGTAGTCAATACACAGTCTCATGCTTCCATCTTTCTTCTTGACAAATAATACCGGTGCACCCCACGGGGACACACTGGGTCTGATTACTCCTTTCTCTAACAGCCCTTGCAATTGCTTCGCTAGCTCTTTCATCTCAACAGGAGCCATTCTGTACGGGGCCTTGGATACTGGTTCTGTTCCAGATGCTAAGTCGATCGCAAATTCAATTTCTCTATCTAGAGGAAGTCCTGGTAATTCGTCGGGAAATACGTCTGGAAATTCATTTACAACTGGAATATCTTCAAGTTTTGCTGACTCCTGACTTCTGTCGATCACATATGCTACGAAATGCTCACATCCATGTCGTAGTAACTTCTTGGCTTGAATCATCGTTAAGAACTTCTTTACTTGTTTCAGACCTTTGAACGTTACTATTCTTTCGTCTGGCGTTTTCACCATTACCTTCTTATTTCGACAATCTATCTGGGCATCGTGCCTAGATAACCAATCCATCCCTAATATAACGTCAAATTCTCCTAACTTAAATAGTATCAAATCTACAAAAAACTTACTACCAGAAATCTCAACCTCACAATTCCCACAAACTTGATTCACAGTTACACGCTCTTGGTTTGTTAATTCCACAGTCATTATTTCATTTAAATACTCTACTGGACAAGTTAACTTCCTAACAAAATCTTATGAAACAAACGATCGAGTTGCTCCCGAATCTATTAACACTTTGGCACATAAAGAATTCACATTGAGCGTACTTGCCACAACATTTGTATCCTGGATAGCATCCTTCACTGACATGTCGAAAACTCTAGCCCTTGGAGTCTCATTCACTGTTGGGGTAGATCCCATAATCCTCAATGCAGTACTGACTGGGGTTGGTGTCTTGCAATCCCTGACCATATGTTCTGGCTTTCCACATTTGAAGCACGTAAATCCAATGGCTGGAACCTTCACTGCTGGATTCCGGATAGGTTGATCCTTATTTGCTGGCTCTCTTGCTGGCTGATTTCGGCACTCCCTCGAATAGTGCCCTTTCTGATTACATTTGAAACATACCACGTCCAACTTGTTACAAACTCCCCCATGCTTCTTTCCACAAACTTGACAATCTGGAAAAGTTAATCTCAACTGATTCGGCTGATTCACATTAGCTAGACGGCTGCCCTGGCCTCCGTCTCCTGCATTTTATCTCCTAAAATTAAAATTTCTCCCTGGCTGAAACTTGCCCTTCTTAAAATTTGGAAACTTCCCTGGTTGTGACTGACCCTCACTTCCTTCAACTTTCCTTTTCTTGCTTTCCTTTTCCTTCTGGAACATCTCACTCTCTGTCTCTGCGATCATAGTCTTCTGTACTACTCCTGCATAGGTATCCAATTCAAAAATGGCTACTTTCCCTCTGATCCATGGTTTCAAACCTTGCTGAAATCTTTTAGCTTTCTTCCTGTCAGTATCCACATACGACGGTACGTACCTTGACAATTCCTCAAACTTACCCTCATAATCTGTTACTGACATGTTCCCTTGCTTTAATTCTAAAAACTTCAGCTCCATTTGATCCTGAACAAACTGAGGAAAATACTTTTCTAAAAACAATTCCTTAAACCTTTCCCAAGTAATAACATATGTGCCTTCCAATGTCTTCACCATTTCCCACCAATAGGTGGCCTCATTCTTCAGATAGTAACTTGCAAATTCAACCTTCTGTTCTTCCTTTACTTTCACTAAGGCAAATGCCTTCTCTATTTCCTTTAACCACACATTTGCTTCAATTGGCTCTAAGGAACCCTTGAATTCTGGTGGGTTTACTGCCTGAAAAGTTTTAAAAGTTACCTGGGGGTTGGTCTGTCTTTGTTGTTGTTGTGCCAGGTGAACTGTTTGTTGGGCCAAGATTTGAAGAATCTGGGCTATTGCTGGGTCTATGGGTCCTGGGTTCACATTTGGGTTCGTATCATCTTGATTGTTATTGTTGTTGGTTTCTTTATTCTGGGTGTTGGTGCGGGTATTTCTTCTGGGAGGCATTTTCTGTAAAGAATCAAACAACTTATTCAGCTTTTGAATCAAATCTTTGTATAAAAGAAAAGTTTTGTAAAACAGAGGTATCTCTTTTTGAAAACAGTTGTAACTAAGTAAATTGCATGCTTCTTTACAGAATATAAACAGTCATGGAAAACAGGGTACATGGTATCACAGGGTATAACTGGTGCAATAAATAAGGTAAAGTAAAACAGGTGTGATAAAGTAAATGACAGTGCTGGAAAGGAAAAAGATACTAATATACATAGATCAAAGGTTTTAGGTAGTAAAAGCGTAACGACGCTTCGGAAGTAAAAGCAAAAAGGGTACAACAACCTACTCACTAGTCAGCATAGCTAGTCCATAAATATAACTCAAAAGTCTACTGATACACACTACACACTACTGCACATACTATACAACCATAACAACACTGCTCAGCATCTCCATCTCTGAATCTCTGGCTCATGGCAAATCTGGACCTCCTATCTCCTTAAGCTCCTCTAGAACCCACTTAGCCCACTCCACTAGGAAATCAGGGGTGATGTCCTCATGTGTAGCCTCAGCAATCCTCACAGCAGCTGCTCTACGAAATGCCTGGAGCCTCTCCCTAAGGCGTCTCTCACCACTCCCCATCTCTCTGGTATGCATGATATGCAATAACTCCTAGATCTGACCCTGTAGGAATCGCTGCTCCATAAGGCAAGCCCCAAACTGATGATATGGGACAGGATAGGAAGAGAACTGGAAAGGTACTCCTGTGACTGAATGACTAGTAAAGCCTGAATCAGCAGGTGGGGGTCCTCTGACAGGTGTCCTCATGCCTGGAGGTGGAATAGCCTGCAGTGGTACGGGCTGCAACACAGGTGGAGGTAGTATAGCCAACACTGGTGGAACAACAGGACGTGGATCCGAAGACGACACTCCAACTGAAGGCTCTGAGTGATCAGCTGATACGGGGATAAAAGAGTCGGCCATCGCTGCTATCTGAAATCATATCGCAATATAAGAATCTCGTACCATAACGTGAATTACACTAATACCTGATATGCCGAAGCACTCAACCTCTCGACGTTCTATCTTTCTATTCCTTACTTCTAATCCTAACCCTCTACCCATTCCCATCAACCTAGGCTTGTGTCAGTGACTTATAACCTGTAGCTCTGATATCAAACCTGTGGCGCCCTCCAAACCTGGGTCAGAAGTTTGGGGTCCACGCACACACACACACACACATCTTATTTATAACCTGCTTATAACAATAATAAAAATAACAATAATACGCAGTGACCCTATTTACCAACTACCACGGATCGCAACAGGTTAAAGTATGCACACAAGCCACACATCTACTTATATTACATATCGTTCAAATCCCAACCACTCAAACTCAAACTGAGTATTAAACTTTATTACAAACTTTAACAGACTTAAATTATTCCAAAAGAAGCCTACTAGCTCAGCTTTCTCAACCTGAACCCCTAGCTCTCGCACTGGACTGGGGATCCTTGTTACCAACTGGTTCCTTTTTAGCTGGAAAGAATATAAACAACATCGCACAAATGAGCTAACTAGCTCAGCAAGTCACAATGACAAAACTGAGAATAATGATCATCAGGTGAACATGATTATGATATCAAGTGAATAATGGATTATGATTTAGAATTGGATATTATACTTTTAATTTAAAAACCAGGGTTAGGCTGCTGATCAGTCACGCACTAACCCCGAGCAAGGCACACAACATTGCTCTAACTACTGGATCCAAGGCACACATTGGCCTAACTTGACCATTATATGGTTTGACCATGAATCTGGTCCACAATTTTATAAAAAACAATCTAATTCTAACATAATAACAGAATAAGCAATAATAAACAATAATCAGAATCATTAACAATAATGAGTGTTTAACAATGAAAGGGTTTCAATCCTTGTAAGGATCAATAAGATAATTTAAAAGCTTGGATGCTGGTATCGAAAGAATTGGATAACAAAGGAATCAACATTTCAGGGTTTCAAAGATTTGGGCTTTCAAAGCATAGGATACAATGTTTGAGTATATAATTAATTCAGTTTAGTGTTTAGAATTTTGTTTGCATGTATTTGTGGAGTAGTATCGTATACTTGAGGTTCATGTTTCGGTATACAACAATCAATGGTCTAGAAAGAATAAGGTTCATGGCTCAAGATCAATAACTGGAATCAGGGTTTAGGTTTCTGTGCTTCAAAGCACTTGCAATATCACAGGATTATCAAGTACTACAATATCTCGAGAAAGTTCAGAACACTTGCCTGGTACTAGCTTACTATTCTACACTCACTTCCAATCACAATCGTCTTACTCCTCAACTACCTGTTTCCCTTTTCTACGCCTTGCCTCTTCTGCTCACATATCATAAACATCTATCAATAATCGACTCATAGAGTTCTATTCAACACATACTTCTGTCTACCCTTCGTTTTACCCAAATCCGATTAACAGATTGAAAGTTATGCAATAATCAAGTAAACACCGAATATATAGACTGATAGTTAATCAACAAGTCACATATAGCACATAATACATCACGTAATCAATGATATATTATTTATAAAGAAGTCTCGGGTCATAAATAGGCTTTCTGATATTTAAAATGATTTTTAAAACATTTTTCGGAATTAAAACGGGTCGTTGGATCAATTTCGGAATAATAAACAGGGTCCGGTTTGCCAATTCTGGCTCCAAAACAATTTTATACTAATTATCGAGCCTTGAAAATAATTTAGAATAATATTTTAAAGTTCGGAACTATTTTTCGGAATTTTTAAATCATTTTTATGTAATTATATTTAATTAAATAATTAATTAAAATCAATTAATAATTAATTAAATCAATTAATTTCCAAATTAATTGACCAATTAATCGATTAAAAATTAACTGAAATTAATTAACTAATTAATTCAGATTTATTTATGAATTAAAAATAATTTTCGGAATTAAAATAATAATTTTCAGAATTTTCAGAAATTAAAAATGAATTTTTATAATAAAAATAAATAGGAAATATGATTTTTAAACATTTTATAAACAGGAATCCTATTTTTGAAAACTTTGCAAACTACAGGGACTAAACTTCACCATCTTCAAAAATACAGGGACTAAACTGCAATTTTGCAGTTTCAGTCGCCGGAAAATCGGGGGTGGCCGGAGAAGACGATCTCGGCGTCCTCAGCCCACCAACACCTCCAGATCAACACTACACAACACCAGGAACTTGTTCATGCAATCAAAACATTCTAATCATCCATGTTCTGGCCGGAAATTGGCCAAGAACATTGCCGGTTTCCGGCGAACATCGGGAATTTTAAAATCACAACTCCCTACGATTCAAGCATCCTCTGTTAACGAGCTATATATCAATCGATTGCAAATTTTATAAGGAACACAACCCACTATAAATCAACAGCTAATAACCCCTGAATCAAAAACCCCCAAATTTCAATTGAAAACATTCATACGGGTTATAAACCCTAATTTTGAAATTCGAAAATTAAACCCACTTTTGAGCATGTTATTGAACTCCAAATCAGACGTATGACATATGAAAATCATCAGGAAAACAAGCTCTTCAACATGCAATCATCAAATCATACAAACAATCATCCGAACAAAAATTCATATTTTTAATAAAATAAATTCGAAAGTAAATAAATTTTCAGAAAATAAACCTTTGATTCTGTAGTGAAACAAAGCTCAGAATCTGATAGAACACTTCAAATCCTTCGTTTTGGTTACTCAAGCTTTGAAAACAGAGATTGGTAACGCCTTCGTTTTGCTGTTTGATTCTTAGAACAGTTTATGTAATTAGGGTTTTTCTCTGAAAATTATAAAATTAACTATCTACAAATGATTTTGATACGAAATAAAATACGGTAAAAGGCTATTTATAATTACGGAAAATTAGTATCCCGTTGGATCATTCCGGATATAAAACGGTACATTTATTTATAAAAACTGATCCAAACGGTATCGGTTTTCGGGATAATTATCCAAACCAGTATAATTTATACTGCGGTCTTGGTCTCAGCGCCTGGTTACACGTATTACGAAGTGATAATTGGGATAGTTTAATAAAAAGCTCCCGTTTATCGAAAATACGGGTTTTATTGATTTACCGAAACGAATATTGTATCGAAAATATTGCGCCGGGACCCGCGCAGAATAAACCGTACGCCGGATCGAAAAAGTCGAAACATGGAATATGCTCGGAATATTACAATTAGGTTAGGAAGGAGTTCTCGGAAGAGTTTCGGGTTCCAAAAACGTAACAACGGTTGACGTTAGTTGGTTCCCGTTTTTATAAAATAGATTTTAAATATTCGGAAAAAGATTTTATAAATTTCATATGATCCTTATAAATCCATAAATCAATCATAAAAATAATTAGGAAAATATGACAATTATCTATATTTTATTTTGGACGTATGAAAATTAAAATACTCAATTAATATTATTTTTTGAATATGCAAGTACAGATAACATTTAACAATTAACTCACATAATAGATTCTGAACACACATAATAATTATTTAATAGAAAAATAATTACACGATATATCCCGGATATTACAACAAAGACCACTAATGATTAGTTTTAAGGACCCAGACTTGCTTGGATCTTTTGGCCTTATTAGGTTTTTTAACATTTGCAGCGGATTTAGCATCAGAGTTTATGTTAACATTTTTCTTATCAGCATTTACACTATCATACTTTGTATCAGAACTTACACTAGAAGGAACAATGCTAACTTTCTTTAAAGAAGGTTTTATTTGATAATAATCATAGTACAAACTATGATATTCCTTACAAGTATAAATGGAATGCCATAAACTACGATAATGAAAATAAGGATTTTGTGGCCTATATCTAACAGACTGACTCTTAACTCTTGATTTTGAAGATAAGGAGTTTATGTTCTTATTCTTCCTGCAAAAAGAAGCCAGATGGTTAGAACTTCCACAGTTATGACATGTTTTTCTAGGAGCATTAGGAACAGGCTTATAATCATTGCTTTTATTCACACCTTCCTTTCCATTCCTATTTTTTCTAGGTGACTTTACCTTGTTTATATTTTTTACATCTTTCAGCTTATGCTTAAGCTGCTTCTTTGTCATTAAGCCTACGTTAACTTCAGTTGTCTTTTTCTGTTTTAGTTTGTCAGAAATTAATTCCTCTTTAACTTCTGATTTCTCAGTATCAGACTTTACAGCTACAAACTTAACATGTTTTAACTTTGGCTTTTGTTTAACAACTATAGGCTTAATATCTACAGTTCCTTTATCATTCTTATCATCTCCATAACCTAAGCCCTCTTTCCAGTTTCCACTACTTAACAAATTCTGAGTTGTTCTGCCAGAGTTAGTCCAAGTACTGATAATCTCTCTTTCCTTTTCTACATCAGTCTTTAGAGATTCATTCATTTTAAGTACTTCATCCCTAACATAGAAAGCATCATCTCTATCTTTCTGAGTTTGATGGAACATGACTAACTTTTTTTCTAAATAATCATTCCTCTTTTTACAAGCAAGATTTTCAGAAGTTAATCTTTCACATGTTAAAGTTTAATCTCTATAACTAATGAACATGGTTTCAAGATATCTTCTCAACTCATTAATGTCATCAGTATGAAAGGCATAAGTAGTTTGAGGTACCTTTAACTCAGCAGCTTCAGGACTGCTATCAGCATTTGCCATCAAGGCATAGTTCACCTCACTTTCAGAATTTGAAGTGTCTGTCCAGCTTTTCTTCTTTGTGACAAGAGCCTTGGCTTTGTCACTCTTCACTTTCTTGCAATCAGGAGATATGTGGCCTTTCTCACCACAGTTGTAGCATTTGACATTTGTGTAATCTCCTCTGTCAGACTTCCCTCCTTTGCCTTCAGATTTTCTTAAACTCTTCTTATCAGAACTTGCACCTTTCCTGGAAAACCTCTTTCCCTTTCTGAATTTTCTATATGCAATCCTTGTGATTCCTTTCACCATAAGAGCACACAACTTCATCATCTCTTCATCAGCATCTATCTCAGACAAGCTTTCAGTTTCTGAGTCATCATCACTATCAGAACTTGATGACTCAGTATCAGACTTTGTGATGAGCGCTTTTCCCTTGCCTTTCCTTGAGGTAGCTGCCTTGGGGGATTCTTCTTCAGCCTTAAGAGCAACTGTCCTTGACTTTCCTCCTTTCCTCTTGCTTCTTTGTTCCATCTCAAGTTCATGAGTCTTGAGCATCCCATAAATTTCATCAAGAGTTGTTTCATCAAGATTATAGTTGTCTCTTATAATTGTTGCCTTCAAATCCCAACTTTCAGGAAGAGCTAACGGGAATTTAAGGTTTGAATCTTCAAGATCATACTCCTTATCAACTAGTGACAAATCATTCAAGAGTTTGACAAATCTGTCATATAAATCAGTCAATGACTCATTAGGCTTTGAGTCAAAGTGTTCATACTCTTGAGTGAGTATTGTCTTCCTGTTCTTCTTAATCGAATCAGTTCCCTGGCACCTTGTCTCCAAGGCATCCCATATCTCCTTTGCAGTATTGCAGTTAATTACCCTGTTTGACATTACATTATCAATGGCACTATGTAGCAAGTGTCGTACCTTAGCATCCTTAGCAATTGATGCTATATCTTCAGCAGTGTAATCACTCTTCTCCTTTGGTACAGACTTTGCTGCCTCACCTGCAACTACAACAACGAGCTTTGTTGGCTTGTGAGGTCCTTCATTGATTCTGTCAAGATATTATGGATCTGTAGCTTCCAGAAATATAGTCATCCTCACCTTCCATATAGGATATTCAGATGGTTTCAGCATGGGAACTCTAATAGCCTCATATTGACTATGGATTTGAGTCTTTGGGGGTTCTTCAGTTTTGGTAGGCTTGGTTGGAGACATGATTATTTTTGGATCTTAAACTATTTGTGTGTTAACAGATAGGCTCTGATACCACTTGTTAGGTCACACACATTGTAGAAGGGGGTTGAATACAGTGTATATCACAATCAAATCGAATTCAAAGAACACAAGTAACAGAAAACAAACTTTATTAAACTCTGTTACAATGTAGAACTGTCCTCTCTCAGTGATGAACAAATATCACGAGAGCTGCTAGGGTTACAATGAATAATATTCTCGATAATGATAACACTTTTAGTGTAAACCCTATGTCTATGTTTATATATCACACAGTTACAAGATAATCGCTAATTGATATGGAATATAATTCTGCTTCCTAAAATATATCAATCAGTTATCTTTTCTTCCAAGTATTCCATTCTTCACATAATTTCTTCTTCATGCATATCTCTTCTTACATTTGTCTTGATCTTCTTTCCTTTCAATCAGTCGCCTTCCTTATCTGAAAGTTTTCTTTAAGTCCTGATATTATCTCCTGATAAATATCTCCTGAATCTTAAGTACTGATAACTTAAGTTCTGACTTCAGTATAAGTGCTGATTTCAGTTAAGTACTGATTTGTCCTGTTTAAGTAAGATCTGAAAACTAAACATAAATTATATTAGACATGACATTATCAAATATATCTAACAGCACGGTGTCATACAAAGTGACACATGCAAGTACTACTAGAAATAGTGCCTACGATATCACCCATTTAACATCAGTTAGAAATGTCACCGATGTGAAAAGCAATTTTAACATCGGTCATTTCAAAACCGATGTTAAAAGGGCTGTAAGGACATCACTATCTTAACTAACTGATGTCTATTATCGTTTTTAAAAAAAATAAAAAAGCGCCGCTTCTTTCTTCCCCCGTTGATACACCAAAAAATTTCCTCCTTAAAAAAATTTCTTATTCTCGGTTTTCCCCCTTTTATCAAAAATGTTTCCCCCCTCTGTGATTCTCTCTTCTCTCTCACTCACAGCCTCTCTTCTCTCATCTCATCTCTCACAGTCGCTCTTCTCTCTCATCTCTTGCTATCTCTCTTCTTACTCACTCTCTCTAAACCTAAAACCCCTATTTATACGAATTAAACTCGATTAATTCATTAATCGAGCTCGATTAAGTCTGCCCAATTTTCTTGATTTTGTTTATCTACTCACCATCATTTATTAATTAATTTTTGTCTTTTTAGTCCTGGCTTTGTTTTGTCTAATGGGGTATTTTGGGTGCGGATGGAGAAGTGCGGAAAGTGATTAAGAGAGTTTTGGATTTTGATGATAGAGAATGGTGGAGGTGCGGAGAAGGGAGATGAGAAGGCGGGGAAGGTGAAGGTTAGTAAGTTGGAGAAGAAGCGGATTAGTGAGAAAAAAGAGAAGAAGAGAGTGAAGGGTTCATCCGAGGAGGTTAACCGAGGAGGAAACTCGTTGATAACCTCGACTACGTAGTTTTGTTTAATTGTACTGCGGGATTTTATTGCACAGAAGTTGTTTAATAAAATGCTCAAGAGAAAAAGTGCAACAATGAGTAGCGTCATAATAATGAGAGGTATGAAGAAGAGGTGGTTTTTGAAAGAGGAGTAAAAAGAAGGTGGAGTAGAATTGGTGATTGAGTGTGTGAGATCTGATTTATGTTTAGGTGGTGCTTGTTGTTGTGTGTTCTTTCTTCTTTTACCACAGCTCGTTATTGCTTTTCTTGATTCCCTGAGTTGCGGGTGTTTTCCGTAAGTCGGAAATGAAAGGAAAATGTTTCGAATAAAATGAGGGAAGAGAAGGTATATTTTGATGTGAATTTGTTTTGGTTTCGTGTTGGTTTATTTAATTGGCTTGGTTTGTTGATTATTCCAAGATAAGACAGATATATATTACATTGTTAATGCTCCTTACATTTTGTCTGCGTGCTGGAACTTATGCCTTTATGCTAATACTTATAAAGATAAAATTGACAGTTGGAACATGGAAAGTAATTTTAATCAGTTTGTTGAGGCGACCAAGTGAGTGCTAATAGGGTATACACTAGCATTTTGTTGATATGGAGGATGAGTTTGTACAAATAAAGACATGAATTATAATGCATTTTTACAACTTGATTAAAAAAATACATTGAGAGGATTACTCTGCATATTATATTATGCTTTAGTTATCCTCCACGCCTGGAATGCCTGTATTTATCTAAATTCAAATGTTATGCACCTTTTATGTTTCTCTTGTATCCTATTTCTCTCAGATATCAAAGCTACATATGCTTAATTCCTCTTCTATTATGCTTAATTGTTATGTTTTCTGCTGGAGTTAGTTTAGTAGCTCTCTTATTTTTATTTCTGCTCAATGTTCTGTATCCATATTTAATGATTGTTATCTAATTGTCATTTTTATTTGGTTTGATCAAAACTTTCATACTCTTTATTCTTGTATTTCAGTGCAACAGGGTTATTCTCAACAGTATTCCCATTATCGTCATTATGGTGTCATTTGGATTGTTTTATTTACTTGGAGGAGACTTAACACCTGCAAAGGCATTTACATCACTTTCATCGTTTGCAGTCTTGCGCTTTCCTTTATTCATGCTTCCTAATATAATAACACAGGTTTGGTTTGTGCTCCCTTATTATATGATATATTTTTACACCTATATCATACATTTTCTGGCCTAACATAGCATGTTACTGGTTGTACATAAATAATCATTGATAATATTCAGGGTAACAATCCCTAACTTGCTAATCATTGTTGTAATTTTTGCTTGTTAATATAATTCCTTTTTTCTTTTTATATATATAACTTGAGTGAATATTTTTATTTTATTCAGAAAGTAATAGCAATGAGTTAACAATGTTAATATGATTGCTTATGAATGACTTGGAGTACTTTCTGTTACAGTATTTTTGGTCAAAAAATCATTACTAAAAATGATCTGGCATTTTATTATAGTGGTGGAATATTTCCGAGTGATTTTCTATACGCTACAGCGTTGTTCATGTTACTTTTTTAAGAAGATGAAAAGGACTACCTTCACTGAGATTTTTATTTTGTTTTCCTTTGGTAGGCGGTAAATGCAAATATATCTTTGAAGCGACTGTAGGAACTTCTCTTGGCTGAGGAAAGAATTCTCTTGCCTAACCCACCTCCAGAACCAGGAGTTCCTGCAGTCTCAATCAAGAATGGTTAATTTTCTTGGGAGTCGAAGGTTAAAATTTTCATATTTAATAACAAGAAAAAACTTCTGGCCATAGACTAAGAACTTGATTTATTCAGAATTTTATTAATATAAATAATCTTGAGAAGATAAGTCCTAATTGCACACTGTCACTTTGGACCACAAAACCATGTAAAAGTTTTCCAGGACTGTGAGAAAAATATACAGAACAAAATTCTGTTCATACAAAACTATATCCTTATTCTCTGTGTTCAAGATTGGAAATGCAAAAAATATAAAAAGAACACTGAGATGACATTTGATGCATTGCATTTTAACAAGTTGGATTGTACCTTCTGACTACATGAGGAAGATTTGGAACTTTAGAGTGCAAGCCATCAGCTTAAATTTTGATATTCGTCTCCTGTCTATTCATAGTTTATACAAATATTAGTTTCATATGTTACTAATAGTAGATATCTTATAAAATAATTCCACACAACAAATGTCTTTTGTTATGTTACCTGTGGGCTCGACAGGTAGCTTTACTTATAGTAACAATAGTAATTAGTTATGTGGTGCTAGTTTATTTTCTTTGGTTTCCCTACTCTGAAGAAAGACACTTACTATATTTCTATGTGTAATGTACAGGGGCTACATGCCTCAACAATTTTTTCATGGTTTGTAACACTGGGCTATTATAATTTTTGATATCTTGATAATACTGTTGTTGCATCTCCAGGTTTTTGAAAAATTCATCAAGGAAGAACTGAGAGGGAAAACAAGAGTTCTTGTCACAAACCAACTACATTTTCTTTCACAAGTAGACAGAGTCATTCTAGTGCATGAAGGAAAGGTGAAAGAGGAGGGAACTTTTGAGGAACTGTCCAACAATGGACAACTGTTCCAAAAACTAATGGAAAATGCAGGGAAGCTGGAAGAATATGTGGACGATAATGAAGTTTTGGATAGGTAAGCAGTAACTAAGTCTTCTACTCATAAATTTTTGACTTTTTGTGTGTTTTTGAGTCTGCTACTTGTGTTTCGTATTTAGGCTACTTCAGATGGACCAACCTGAAACGACCACTTACTTTTCTATTATAAAGTTCTTTAGGATAATTTCCTTGATATAAGAATCTAATATACGTAGGTTACATTATATACGAGGGTAGTTTTATTCATAGTGAAGAAATCTGATGAAAAGTTTCTTTTAAAAGAACTTGAGATCACTGCGGCAGTCATCTAGACTTTAATCTTGGACCGTTTATAGTTGGTTTTAAACCATTAAATGTAGTTAACACTAAAATAATGTGTTTATAATGATTATAGTTTCGTGCAATTCGTGTAATTATTTAACACAATTGTTAAGTGTACCAGCGCTATGTTGTAGACTGAACTAAACCAAGTTGCATCCCAGTCATTGCATTTGTTATAGACTAGGTTTCTACAGCTATGTTTTTTCATTTATGCATCTATTTAATCAACCTCTACAAACTGCGGCTACTCATCTACAAAGTAAACATAATTGGTTTTCTTAATTTGCTTTTTCCTAAAACTAAGAATTTACCTCGATATATTTCTGATGATTAAAAAAGTCTAATACATCATTCAATCTTTGTTATGAGTGTCTTCAATCTTCAAATATTCATACATGCCATAGCATTTTTTTCTTGATTGGGTTGGCTGGTGATCATACATATATCTTTACCTAGTATCCTTTTGACATTCAAGATGTAAACGCTACATCTATGTACTATCTTTTCTTACTTGTCAAGTATAAAAATACATTAGGATGGTGGTGGGTAGTTATGATACTCTTGATGTGATATGTCCTAACATAAGTTTTGCGAGTTATGAGTAGCACATGATTAAGTGTTTGGACAGATGCAAGTAGCCCGAAGAGTTATGGACATGGCTTCTATAATTTGATTATTCACTTCTGTCGCTTGTTCTATAATTTGATTATTCACTTCTGTCGCTTGGTCAGGTATGATTTACATATAATTTGTATCATCCTAATAAAATATAAAATTTGCAATTGTTCTTGTTGGAAATGCATCAATTGAATTGCTTCTCACAATTGGTTAGGTTTTGGTGACATTGGCAAATTCATTTGGGATAATCTTATCAAGCCTTTACTCATCTCGAAAGTTGCATGAAGCTATGCTTAACTCTATTCTAAGAGTGCCAAAGGTCTTCTTCCATACCAACCCACTTGGACGCATTATCAATAGGTTTGCGAAGGATCTAGGTGATATTGACCGTAACGTTGGGTCCTTTTGTGAATATGTTTTTGGGTCAAGTGTCCCACCTCATTTCAACTTTTGTGTTATTTTTTTGGGATACTAAGCTCTATGTCATTGTGGGCTATATTTCCACTTCTCCTCTTGTTCTATGCAGCTTATCTATATTTTCAGGTACATTAAAATTTCTTCAGTAAAATAATTATCTCTTTCCTATTTTTAGAGCAAGGTAGTATCATTGACATGACTGATTATGATATTTGCACATCATATCAGATGATCATTCTCTTGATGTTATAATCCTGGTAAACTAACTTATCGATATTAATATTATGCACCTTTTATGGCTGCTGTTTGCACACACGAGTTTCTTCATCTATTAGGAGGAAAATGAAGAATTAAGTGTTCATATGACATATTAAACATCAGATCCCTTATAATATAAAGGTTATTCTACTCAGTATACTGTTTTTTGTTTTGTTGGATGTTGATTTAGTATTTTTTTTTGTTTGTGTGGGTTTATGCACAAATGCACAGGTTTATTGTTTTTTTTTTAAAAAAGAACTCAAATATCGGTTCTTGTTATAAAACTGATGTGAAGCAACTAAAAACACATCACTTGTTTAAATTAAAAATGATGTCTAAACTAACAAAACAAATCGAATTATAGGATTGAAAACGATGTCTAAAATGTTAAAACACGTCGCTTTGTGCAAGTATATAAAAGTAAATAGAAAGAAAATTGATGTCTTCCAGAACAATGTACATCGGTTTAACTTAAGCAATCGATGTTAAAGTAGAAGTTTTAAATCGCTTCCTCAAGTAAAACTGATGTTATAAGCTATATTTAACATCGGTTGAGTAAATAAACCGATGTAAAATACAGAGTAAGACGTCAGTTTTTTAAGAATCTGATGTATATCATTTAAAAGTTCTTCCCTGTTATATGTTTATAGTGCTTTTTAACCTCCTAAATACCATTTTTCACAATCTAGTTTTAACATGTTATTAAAAAAAAGGCTAATTATACATCAGTTTGCTAAGAAAACCGATGTCTATGTACATCTTTAACATCAGCTAAAAATCGATGTTAAAGACCCCTACCTTTCTCTACACATGCGAAGACATCAGTTTGAAAAAAAAAGACATCGGTTTATAACCGATGTCTAAGGGCATTTTTCTAGTAGTGAAGTGAGGATATTGGCCCTATTTTTCCGAGTCTTGGTCTCCGTTAGGGGGACCCTTTGTCTCCATACTTGTTCATTATTTTTGCTCAAGGCATGTCAACATTACTTCATCAGTACGAGCATGAGAAGTTGATACAATGAGTCAGAGTTTGTAAAGCAGCGCCTAGTATTACTCATATGATTTATGCACATGATAGTTATCTGTATTGCAAAGCTAATGAGACAGATGTTGATCATATGTTGAAGGTGTTGCAGGTTTTTGAAGGTGCATCGGGTCAAAAAGTAAATCTGGAAAAATCAGTGGTGTTCTTAACTTGAATATTAACGAAGGAAGCAGAGTAGAGCTGTGTCAAAGACTTAATATGAAGGAAGCAGATGCAAGTAACAAGTACTTGGGTCTTCCGAATATGATGCAGCGAAGTAAGGTGGCTACTCTGGGTTATTTGGGAGGCAAAGTCAAGAAGCGCGTTTTATCTTGGGATGGGTCTTTAATATCTTAAGGGGGTAAGGAGGTTTTGGTGAAATCTATTGCCAGACATTGCCAACATAAGCAATGAGCGTGTTCATGCTTCCGGTTGAAATTTATCGTGACATAGAAATGACAATTTCTAAATTTTGGTGGAACTCGAAGTCAGGGGATAAGAAGGGTATTCATTGGATGAGCTGGGATCGATTGAGTAGACATAAATCAGTTGGAGGGATGAGTTTTTGGAACTTCAAAGATTTTAACTTGGCATTGTTGGGAAAACAAGGGTGGAGATTATTGTCTAATCCGTCAAGTCTGGTTAGCCGGGTATATAAAGCTCGCTACTTTCCCAAGGTTAGTTTTCTTGATGCAAAGATTGGAAATAATCCTATATGGCATAGTATTTTGGAAGCAAATGAGCTGGTTGTTAGTGGTGTTAGGTGGAGAGTAGGTACGGGTGAGAATATTGACATCGTTGGGCAGCCATGGCTTGATGATGTGAGGCCATGTATAGAGACAGTTTCACCTTCTCTCGATAACAATAAAGTGGCCTCTCTCATGTCAATGAATCACAATAGTTGGGAAGAAGAAATTATCAGTGAATAGTTTAATGAGAGAGATCAGGAGTGTATTTGAAGAACTAAGATAAGAGGACATGGGGAGAGGGATGTGATTTACTGGAGTTTTGAGAAACATGGTAATTATTCTGTCCGAAGTGCATATAGGTGGTTGCAAGCTCATAAATCATACTGGAACCCATCTGATAACCATAGTTATTGGAGGAAAATTTGGCGTATTAAGGCTCCGGCAAAGATTCTAAATCTGGTATGGAGGTCGTTGGCTAACTGCTTACCTACAGTGGTTATGCTTCAGCAGAAAGGAGTGAAGGTGGATCATATTTACCCGGTGTGTAGGAGGGAACCAGAGACAATTGACCATGTATTTCTGCACTGTCCAGTTGCGGTTCAATGCTGGCAAAAAATTATCCCGAGCGTGCAGAACCAAGGAGTGAATTTAACGCAATGGTGGGAGTGTATTTTGCCGAATTGTGATAACAACGAGAGGGAAGAAGTGGCTTCGGTTTCCTGGTCGCTGTGGAAATCCAGAAACGAGGTCGTGTGGAATAAGAAGTTCACTAAACTCTATGTTATAATTGCAGGTGCAAAACAATACCTTGAGCAATGGAGAAATGCCCAAAGAAAGGATTCATTTTCCTTGTTTCCTCGGTTAATGGAGGGGGATGGAGAGTAACTTGGGTGAGGCCCCAGGAGTTTGAAATCAAGGTGTCGGTTGATGCTGCAATTTTTTCTGAGTTTAACGCATCTGGTCTGGGATTAGTAGCTCGTGAATCAACAGGAAGAATGATTATGGCGAAAACAGTATGCTTCAAGGAGATTTTGGATCCTGAAATGGCTAAAGTTATGGCTATTAAGGAAGCTCTTACATGGACTAAGCATCAGAATTGGTAGCACATTACTATTGAATCAGATTGCATAGTGGCAGTACAATCGATTCTTAGTAAAGTAAAAATGATTTGTCCCTTTGGTCACGTAGATGAGGAGTGTCGGAGATTGTTGGATGAACAAAACACAATGTCGTTGTTATTTCTTAAGCGGTCTGCTAATATGGTTGCTCACGAGCTAGCTCGGGCATCGTATTCTTTTCCAGATCGATTTTTCGATAGGAGCTCTGTTCTTACTGAAGTGGATGTAGCTTTTATTGCAGATTTATGCTAATAAAATATCTTGTTTGTCAAAAAAAAATTAAAGAAAAGAGGATGACCCTTTAGTGTGCTCGTACCTCCTCGTTTTAATAAGTACTGTATTACACGTTTAAGATTCCAACATAGTTTAAACTGTTTCTCTTTTGAACAGTGCCTTAAACTTTTCTACAAATTTTTACATGTTATATTTCAAATTTTCATTCTGCAATAATTTAAAATATTAAATGTTAATTTGGAAAAGGGAAATATGAAAAATAGTATGAGAAAGTGCATTTTTCTAACTTCAAAACACAATGTTAAAAGTAAACAACTAATAGCAAGTTCAAGAGATACCTTAAAATATGTCCTCAATCAAAATGTTGAAGTATTTAATTATTTTTACAACTTCAAAATTTTATCCAAGGTAGATCGTTTTATTGATATCGGTAAATTGAGTATTTTACAATTTTGAGGATCGAGTAAATATTGTATCCTCTTCAAAATTATTTTCGGTATTTTATCATATTTCACTATAATAGTAGGGAACTTGTGAAAATAATTAAAAATAGTAACGACTATTTTGTTACATGTTAAATAAAATATCATGTGTTTATTTTAATTTAAAATGTTTCAGGCCATGAATTGACATGCGATAGATATTAGGCCAATTTGTGTCCTAACTTGTAAGTTACTTCTGGCTTATAAGCCCGCCATAACTTATCGACGAGTGTTTGTCGACCCAACTTATAAGTTGAATTTATAACTTATAAGCTGATAAGTGAAATGTTGGTAACGACGTACTTTTTCTCAACTTATTTTAATTTTTTTTGCTTTTTATTAATTTTAATTTTAAATTAAATGTTTTTAATGTTAATTTAATTTAAAATTTTTAAATTGAGATAATTATATTTAAAAATTAATTATTTTAGTTCATTTAAGTTAAAAAAATTCTGACTTATAAGTAAAATTATCCAAACACTTATATAACCTATAAGTGTTCATTTACTTATCACTTTTAAGTTACTTATTCATTTTAAATCATAAGTTAATTATTTTAAGATTTCCCAAACGGACACATTATATGTGATCCCGTAACGACAAGAATATTTTAAGGCAATTGTTACTTGTTTAAATTGCATTTATATGAAAGTGTGCGCTATTTGGACACGTGCCAAATTGCTTTTATCATGTGGTACCTGTTTTATCTGGTTCAGCGTACTTTTGCATATGCTATATGTATTTTTGAGGGTTATTTAAAATTTAGGAAATATTTCATTTTACAAATAATTAACGGATCGGGCCCCTACCAGGACGTCTGTGGCGCCCTCCAAACCCGGGTCAGAAGTTTGGGGTCCACACACACACCTCATTTATAACCTACTTCTAACAATAATAAAGAAAATAATAATATGCAATGACCCTACCAACCAACTACCACGGATCGCAACAGGTTAAAGTATGCACACAAGCCAAACACATCTAATATATTACATACCGATCAAATCCCAACTAGTCAAACTCAACTGAGTATTAAACATATTACAAACTTTTACAAATTTAATTATTCCAAGAGAAGCCTACTAGCTCAGCTTCAACAACCTTAATCCCTGGCTCTCGCGCTGGACTGGGGATCCTTGCTACCAACTGGTTCCTTTTTAACTGGAAAGAAAATAGACAACATTGCACAAATGAGCTAACTAGCTTAGCAAGTCACAATGACAAAACTGAGAATAATGATCATCAAGTGAATATGGTTATGATATCAAGTGAACAATGGATTATGATTTAGAATTGGATATTATACTTTTACTTTAAAAACTAAGGTTAGGCTGCTGATCAGTCACGCACTAACCCCGAGCAAAGCACACAGCATTGCTCTAACTACTGGATCCAAGGCACACATTGGCCTAACTTGACCATTATATGGTCTGACCACGAATCTGGTCCACAATTTTATAAAAACAATCCAATTCTAACATAATAACAAAATGAACAATAATAAACAATAACCAGAATCATTAACAACAGTGAGTACTTAACAATGAAAGGATTTCAATACTTGTATGGATCAACAAGGTAATTTCAAAGCTTGGACGCTGGGTAATGAAAGAATTTGATAACAAAGGAATCAATGTTTCAGGGTTTCAAGGATTTGGTCTTTTAAAGCATAAGATATCATGGGTTGAGTATATAAGTAATTCAGTTCAGCGTTTGGTATTTAGTTTGTATGTATTTATGGAGTAGTATCGTAGATTTGGGGTTCGTGTTTGGGTATACAATAATCAATGGCTTAGAAAGAATATGGTTCCTGGCTCAAGAACAATAATTGGAATCAGGGTTTAGGTTTCTGTGCTTGAAAGCACTTGCAATATCACAGGGTTATCAAGTACTACAATATCTCGAGAAAGTTCAGAACACTTGCTTGGTACTAGCTTACTATTATGCACTCGCTTCCAATCACAATCGTCTTACTCCTCAACTACCTGTTTCCCTTTCCTACGTCTTGCCTTTTCTGCTCACATATCATAAGCATCTATCAATCATCAACTCATAGGATTCTATTCAACACATATTTCTATCTACCCTTCGTTTTACCCAAATCCGATTAATCGGATTGAAAGTTACGTAATAATCAAGTAAACACTGAATATATAGATCAATAGTCAATCAACAAGTCACATATAACACATAATATATTACGTAATCAATGATATGTCATTTATAAAGAAGTCTCGGGTCATAAATAGGCTTTCGGGTATTTAAAATGAGTTTTAAAACATTTTTTCGGAATTAAAATGGGTCGTTGGATCAATTTTGGGTTAATAAACAGGATTCGGTTGGCCAATTCTGGCTTCGAAACAATTTTATAATAATTATCGAGTTTTGGAAATAATTTAGAATAATATTTTAAAGCTCAAAACTATTTTTCAGAATTTTTAAATCATTTTTAAATAATTAAATCTAATTAAATAATTGATTAAAATCAATTAATAATTAATTAAATCAATTAATCAATTAATTTTCAAATTAATTGACCAATTAATTAATTAAAAATTAACTGAAATTATTTAACTAATTAATTCAGATTTATTTTTGAATTAAAAATAATTTTCGGAATTAAAATAATAATTTTCAGAATTTTCAGAAATTAAAAATGAATTTTTATAGTAAAAATAAATAGGAAATATGATTTTTAAACATTTTATAAACATGAATCCTATTTTTGAAAACTTTGCAAACTACAGGGACAAAACTTCACCATCTTCAAAAATACAGGGACTAAACTGCAATTTTGCAGTTTCAGTCGCCGGAAAAATCGGGGTTGGTCGGAGAACTCACCTCCGGCATCCTCCCACCACCATCACCTCCAGAATTAAACTACACAACACCAGGAACCTATATCTGCAATCAAAATTCATCAATAACCTCGGACTTGGCCGGAATTTGATCAAGAAACTCGCCGGTTTCCGGCGGGTTCGACGTAAACTTCAAAACGCAACTCCCTTCTCTACAGAGCTCGTTGATTCATGAAACTTGTACGACTAGATTGCAAATTTCACAGAGAATACAATACACTATACCACAACATCAATCTATTTCAGAATAAGAAACCCCCAAATTTCAATTAAGAACATTCATACGGGTTATAAACCCTAATTTTAAAATTCGAAAATTAAACTCAAATTTGAACATGTTATTGAATTTCAAATCAGACGTATAATATATCAAAATCATCAGGAAAACAAGCTCTACAACATGCAATCATCAAATCATACAAACAATCATCAAACAAAAATTCATATTTATAATAAATTTTATTCGAAAATAAATAAATTTCCAGAAAATAAACCTTTGATTAGGCAGTGAAACAAAGCTCAGAATTTGATAGAACACTTCAAATCCTTCGTTTTGGTTACTCAAACTTTGAAAACAGAGATCGGTAACGCCTTCGTTTTGCTGTTTGATTCTTAGAACAGTTTATGTAATTAGGGTTTTTCTCTTAAAATTATAGAATTAACTATCTGCAAATGATTTTGATACGAAATAAAATACGGAAAAAGGCTATTTATATTTACAGAATATTAATATCCCGTTGGATCATTCCGGATATAAAACAGTACGTTTATTTATAAAAACTGATCCAAACGGTATCGGTTTTCGGGATAATTATCCAAATCAGTACAATTTGTACTGCGGTCTTGGTCTCAGCGCCTAGTTACACGTATTACGAAGTGATAATTGTGATATTTTAATAAAAAGCTCCCGTTTATCGAAAATACGGGTTTTATTGATTTACCGAAACGAATATTGTATCGAAAATGTTGCGCCGGGACCCGCGCAGGACAAACCATACGCCGGATCGAAAAAGTCGAAACATGGAAAATGCTCGGAATATTACAATTAGGCTAGGAAGGAGTTCTCGGAAGAGTTTTGGGTTCCAAAAATGTAACAACGGTTGATGTCGGTTGATTCCCGTTTTGATAAAATAGATTTTAAATACTCGGAAAAAGATTTTATAAATTTCATATGATTCTTATAAATTTATAAATCAACATAAAAATAATTAGGAAGATATGACAATTATCTATATTTTATTTCGGACATATAAAAATTAAAATACTCAATTAATAATATTTTTGAATATCCAAATACAAATAACACTTAACAATTAATTCACAGAATAGATACTGAACACACATAATAATTATTTAATTAGCAAAAATAATTACACGGTGTATCCCAGATATTACATCGTCAATGCCTACAAAAATTATGTTTTTATTTTTATCAATAGCACAAACACGTAACATGTCCTCGATTGTCTGGATCGTTCTTTCACTTTGGCTGTCCGTCTGCGGGTGATAGGCCGTACTCATATTCAATCTTGTTCCCAAACATTCTTGAAAACTCTTCCAAAATATTGAATTAAACCTTGGATCTCGATCAGATACAATAGACACAGAAACTCCGTGACGAACTACGATTTCCTTTAGGTACATATGGACCAACTTGTCGAGCGAAAACCTTTCATTTATAGGCAGAAAATAAGCTGACTTGGTAAGTCTATCCACTATAACCCAAACGGCATCATGATTATCCCTTGTCCTAGGTAATCCAACTATAAAATCCATGGCAATGTGTTCCCACTTCCATTCTGGAATCTCCAATGACTGTAGCAATCCGCTTGGTCTCCGATGCTCTGCTTTAACCCTCTGACAGGTATAATATTTGCTAACACATTCCGCAATTTCCCTCTTCATGTCTGGCCACCAATAATTCTTCTTTAAATCTCTATACATTTTGGTACTTCCTGGATGGATGGAATATCTTGAACTATGTGCTTCCTGTAAAATTTCATTCTTTAACTCTGTCACCGGTGGAATCCAAATTCTAGATGAAAACCTCAGAATACCTTGGTCATCTTTCTGCGTGCATAACTCTTCCCCTACCAAATGATTTATATCTTGATCCATTACATCTTCCTGACATTTCTTTATTTTCTCTAATAACTCCGGTTGGAAAGTCATACTGTACACTTTTACTTCCTCAGGCTTGCAAACTCTAATCTCCAATTCCAATTTCTGAAATTCCTTATATATCTCTTCAGGTACGGACAACACATTTAACCTTTCCTTCCAACTTAACGCGTCTGCTACAACATTCGCTTTACCGGGATGATAATTAATCGAGCAATCATAATCCTTGATCAATTCTAACCATCTCCTTTGCCTCATATTAAGTTCCTTCTGGGTGAATATATACTTCAAACTTTTGTGATCCGTATAAATCTCACACTTCTCTCCATAAAGGTAATGTCTCCAAATCTTCAAAGCAAACACTATGGCTGCTAGTTCCAAATCATGAGTAGGATACTTTTGTTCGTGTGGTTTCAATTGCCTTGACGCATACGCAATCACCTTGTCGTGCTGTATAAGAACACATCCTAATCCTTTGTGAGAAGCATCATTATAAATTACGAAATTCCCTTGATCATCTGGAAGTGACAAAACAGGTTCCGTGATAATCGTCGCTTCAACTCCTGAAAACTTTCCTCGCATTTATCGTTCCATATAAACTTCTCATTCTTTCGTGTAAGCTTTGTTAATGGTGTGGCAATCCTCGAGAAATTTTGAACAAATCGACGATAATATCCCGCCAATCCTAAGAAACTTCTTACCTCGGTGGGTGTTTTCGGTCTCTCCCAATTCGTAATTGCCTCGATCTTTGCCGGGTCCACTTTGATTCCTTCATTAATAACTATGTGCCCTAAGAACTGAACCTCCTGTAACCAAAACTCACATTTCAAGAATTTAGCATACAACTTCTTTTTCCTTAAAATCTCCAAAGCTGTCCTTAAATGTTCCGCATGATCCTCTTCCGTCTTTGAATAGATCAAAATATCGTCTATAAATACAATAACGAACTTGTCCAAATATTCCTTGAAAATTCTGTTCATCAGGTCCATAAATGTTGCCGGGGCGTTGGTCAATCCAAAAGACATTACTAGAAATTCATAATGTCCATACCTTGTTCGAAATGCTGTCTTTGGTATATCTTCTGGCTTGATCTTCAGTTGATGATATCCCGATCTTAAATCGATTTTGGAGAAATACTTGGCTCCCTTCAATTGGTCAAACAAATCATCAATTCTAGGTAACGAATACTTATTCTTGATTGTAAGCTTGTTGAGCTCCCTGTAGTCGATACACAGTCTCATGCTTCCATCTTTCTTCTTGACAAATAATACCGGTGCACCCCACGAGGACACACTGGGTCTGATTACTCCTTTCTCTAACAGCTCTTGCAATTGCTTCGCTAACTCTTTCATCTCGACGGGCGCCATTCTATACAGGGCCTTGGATACTGGTTCTGTTCCAGGTGCTAAGTCGATCGCAAATTCAATTTCTCTATCTGGAGGAAGTCCTGACAATTCATCGGGAAACACGTCTGGAAATTCAGTCACTACCGAAATATCTTCAAGTTTTGCTGGCTCCTGACTCTTGTCAATCATGTAGGCTATAAAATGCTTGCATCCTTGCCGTAATAACTTCTTAGTTTGAATTACGGTTAAGAACTTCTTTACGTGTTTCTAGCCCTTGAACGTTACTATCCTTTCGTCAGGCGTCTTCACCATTACCTTCTTATTTCGACAATCTATCTGGGCATTGTGCTTAGATAACCAATCCATCCCTAATATAACGTCAAATTCTCCTAACTTAAATGGTATCGAATCTACACAAAACTTACTACCAGAAATCTCAACCTCACAATTCCCACAAACTTGATTCACAGTTACACGTTCTTGATTTGCTAATTCCATAGTCATTATTTCATTTAAATACTTAACTGGACAATTTAACTTACTAACAAAATCTTGTGAAACAAACGATCGAGTTGCTCCTGAATCTATTAACACTTTGGCACATAAAGAATTCACATTAAGCGTACCTGCCACAACATCTGTATCCTGGATCGCATCCTTTACAGACATGTCAAATACTCTGGCCCTTGAAGTCTCATTTACTGTTGGGGTAGATCCCATAATCCTCAATGCATTACTGACTGGGGCTGATGTCTTGCAATCCCTGGCCATATGCCCTGGCTTTCCACATTTGAAGCACGTAAATCCAATGGCTGAAACCTTCACTGCTGGATTTCGAATAGGCTGGTCCTTATTTGTTGGCTCTCTTGCTGGCTGATTTCGGCACTCCCTCGAATAGTGCCCTTTCCGGTTGCATTTAAAACATACCACATTCAACTTATTACAAACTCCCCCATGCTTCTTTCCACAAACTTGACAATCTGGAAAAGTTAATCTCAACTGATTCGGCTGATTCATATTAGCTGGACGGTTGCCCTGGCCTCCGTCTCCTGCATTTTGTCTCCTGAAATTAAAATTTCTCCCTGGCTAAAACTTTCCCTTCTTAAAATTTGGAAACTTCCCTAGTTGTCACTGACCCTCACTTCCCCCAACCTTCCTTTTTTTGCTCTCTTTCTCCTTCTGTGACATCTCACTTTCTGTCTCCGCAATCATAGCCTTTTGTACAACTCCTGCATAGGTTTCCAATTCAAAGATAGCTACCTTCCCTCTAATCTATGGCTTCAAGCCTTGTTGAAATCTCTTAGCTTTCTTCCTATCAGTATCAACATACGACGGCACATACCTTGACAATTCCTCAAATTTACTCTCATAATCTGCCACCGACATAGTTCCTTGCTTTAACTCTAAAAACTTCAGCTCCATCTGATCTTGAACAAACTGAGGAAAATACTTTTCTAAAAACAATTCCTTAAACCTTTCCCAAGTAATAACATCTGTACCTTCCAATGTCTTCACCATCTCCCACCAGTAGGTGGCCTCATTCTTCACATAGTAACTTGCAAACTCAACCTTCTGCTCCTCTTTCACTTTTACCAAGGTAAATGCCTTCTCTATTTCCTTTAACCACACATTTGCTTCAATTGACTCTAAGGAACCCTTGAATTCTGGTGGGTTTACTGCCTGAAATGTTTTGAAAGTTACCTGGGGATTGGTCTGTCTTTGTTGTTGTTGTGCCAGGTGAACTGTTTGTTGGGCCAAGATTTGGAGAATCTGGGCTATTGCTGGGTCTATGGGTCCTGGGTTCACATTCGGGTTTGTATCATCTTGGTTGTTGTTGTTGTTGGTTTCTTCATTCTGGGTGTTGGTGCGGGTATTTCTTCTGGGAGGCATTTTCTGTAAAGAATCAAACAATTTATTTAGCTTTTGAATTAAATCTTTGCATGGAGGAAAAGTTTTATAAAACAGGAATATCTCTTTTTGAAAACAGTTGTAACTAAGTAAATTGCATGCTTCTTTCCAGAATATAAACAGTTTTGGAAAACAGGGTACATGGTATCACAAGGCATAACTGGTGCAATAAATAAGGTAAAGTAAAATAGGTGCGATAAAGTAAATGACAGTGCTGGAAAAGAAAAGGTATTGATATATATAGATCAAAAGTTTTAGGTGGTACAAGCGTAAAGACGCTTCGAAAGTAAAAGCAAAAGGGTACAACAACCTACTCACTAGTCAACATAGCTAGCCTATAAATACAACTCAAAAGTATACTGATACACACTACACACTACTGTACATACTACATGACCTTAACAACACGGCTCAACATCTCCATCTCTGAATCTCTGACTCATGGCAAATCTGGACCTCCAATCTCCTCAAGCTCCTCTAGAACCCACTTGGCCCACTCTACTAGGAAATCGGGGGTGATGTCCTCATGTGTAGCCTCAACAATCCTCACTGCAGCTGTCCTACGAAATGCCTGTAGCCTCTCTCTGAGTCGCCTCTCACCACTCCCAACCTCTCTGGTACGCATGATATGTAGTAACTCCTGAATCTGACCCTGAAGGAATCGCTGCTCCATAAGGCAATCCTCAAACTGATGATATGGGACATGATAGGAAGAGAACTGAAAAGGTACTCCTGTAACTGAATGACCAGTAGAGCCTGAATCAGCAGGTGGGGGTCCTCTGACAGGTGGCCTCATGCCTGGAGGTGGAATAGCCTCCAGTGGTACGGGCTGCAACACCGGTGGAGGTAGAATAGCCAATGCTGGTGGAATAACAGGATGTGGATCCGATGCTGCTGCTCCAACTGAAGGCTCTGAGTCATCAGCTAATACGGGAATAAAAGAGTCGGCCATCGCTGCTATATGAAATTATATTGCAATATAAGAATCTCGAACCACGACGCGAATTATACTACTACTGGTTATACCGTAACACTCAACCTCTCGACGTTCTATCATTCTATTCCTTACTTCTAATCCTAACCCTCTACCCATTCCCGTCAACCTAGGCTTGTGTCAGTGACTTATAACCTGTAGCTCTGATACCAAACCTGTGGTGCCCTCCAAACCCGGGTCAGAAGTTTGGGGTCCACACACACACCTCATTTATAACCTGCTTCTAACAATAATAAAGAAAATAATAATATGCAATGACCGTACCTACCAACTACCACGGATCGCAACAGGTTAAAGTATGCACACAAGCAAAACACATCTAATATATTATATACCGATCAAATCCCAACTAGTCAAACTCAACTGAGTATTAAACATATTACAAACTTTTACAAACTTAAATTATTCCAAGAGAAGCCTACTAGCTCAGCTTCAACAACCTTAATCCCTAGCTCTCGCGCTGGACTGGGGATCCTTGCTACCAACTGGTTCCTTTTTAACTGGAAAGAATGTAGACAACATTGCATAAATGAGCTAACTAGCTCAGCAAGTCACAATGACAAAACTGAGAATAATGATCATCAAGTGAATATGGTTATGATATCAAGTGAACAATGGATTATGATTTAGAATTGGATATTATACTTTTACTTTAAAAACCAAGGTTAGCCTACTGATCAGTCATGCACTAACCCCGAGGAAAGCACACAGAATTGCTCTAACTACTGGATCCAAGGCAGACATTGGCCTAACTTGACCATTATATGGTCTGACCACGAATCTGGTCCACAATTTTATAAAAACAATCCAATTCTAACATAATAACAAAATGAACAATAATAAACAATAACCAGAATCATTAACAACAGTGAGTACTTAACAATGAAAGGATTTCAATACTTGTATGGATCAACAAGGTAATTTCAAAGCTTGGACGCTGGGTAATGAAATAATTGGATAACAAAGGAATCAATGTTTCAGGGTTTCAAGGATTTGGTCTTTCAAAGCATAAGATATCATGGGTTGAGTATATAAGTAATTCAGTTCAGCGTTTGGTATTTAGTTTGTATGTATTTGTGGAGTAGTATCGTAGATTTGGGGTTCGTGTTTGGGTATACAATAATCAATGGCTTAGAAAGAATATGGTTCCTGGCTCAAGAACAATAATTGGAATCAGGGTTTAGGTTTCTGTGCTTCAAAGCACTTGCAATATCACAGGGTTATCAAGTACTACAATATCTCGAGAAAGTTCAGAACACTTGCCTGGTACTAGCTTACTATTCTGCACTCGCTTCCAATCACAATCGTCTTACTCCTCAACTACCTGTTTCCCTTTCCTACGTCTTGCCTCTTCTGCTCACATATCATAAGCATCTATCAATCATCAAATCATAGGATTCTATTCAACACATACTTCTATCTACCCTTCGTTTTACCCAAATCCGATTAATCGGATTGAAAGTTACAATAATCAAGTAAACACTGAATATATAGATCAATAGTCAATCAACAAGTCACATATAACACATAATATATCATGTAATCAATGATATGTTATTTATAAAGAAGTCTCGGGTCATAAATAGGCTTTCGGGTATTTAAAATGATTTTTAAAACATTTTTTCGGAATTAAAACGGGTCGTTGGATCAATTTTGGGTTAATAAACAGGATTCGGTTGGCCAATTCTGGATTCGAAACAATTTTATAATAATTATCGAGCTTTGGAAATAATTTAGAATAATATTTTAAAGCTCGAAACTATTTTCCGGAATTTTTAAATCATTTTTAAATAATTAAATCTAATTAAATAATTGATTAAAATCAATTAATAACTAATTAAATCAATTAATCAATTAATTTTTGAATTAATTGACCAATTAATTAATTAAAAATTAACTGAAATTAATTAACTAATTAATTCAGATTTATTTTTGAATTAAAAATAATTTTCGGAATTAAAATAATAATTTTCAGAAATTAAAAATGAATTTTTATAGTAAAAATAAATAGGAAATATGATTTTTAAACATTTTATAAACATGAATCTTATTTTTGAAAACTTTGCAAACTACAGGGACAAAACTTCACCATCTTAAAAAATACAGGGACTAAACTGTAATTTTGTAGTTTCAGTTGCCGGAAAAATCGGGGGTGGCCGGAGAACTCACCTCCGGCATCCTCCCACCACCATCACCTCCAGAATTAAACTACACAACACCAGGAACCTATATCTGCAATCAAAATTCATCAATAACCCCGGACTTGGCCGGAATTTGATCAAGAAACTAGCCGGTTTCCGGCGGGTTCGACGTAAACTTCAAAACACAACTCTCTTCTCTACAGACCTCGTTGATTCATGAAACTTGTACGACTAGATTGCAAATTTCACAGAGAATACAATACACTATACCACAACATCAATCTATTTCAGAATAAGAAACCCCCAAATTTCAATTAAGAACATTTATACGGGTTATAAACCCTAATTTTAAAATTCGAAAATCAAACTCAAATTTGAACATGTTATTAAACTCCAAATCAGACGTATAATATATCAAAATCATCAGGAAAACAAGCTCTACAACATGCAATCATCAAATCATACAAACAATCATCCGAACAAAAATTCATATTTTTAATAAATTTAATTCGAAAATAAATAAATTTCCAGAAAATAAACCTTTGATTCTGCAGTGAAAGAAAGCTCAGAATTTGATAGAACACTTCAATCCTTCGTTTTGGTTACTCAAGCTTTGAAAACAGAGATCGGTAACGCCTTCGTTTTGCTGTTTGATTCTTAGAACAATTTATGTAATTAGGGTTTTTCTCTGAAAATTATAGAATTAACTATCTGCAAATGATTTTGATACGAAATAAAATACGGAAGAAGGATATTTATATTTACGGAATATTAATATCCCGTTGGATCATTCCGGATATAAAACGGTACGTTTATTTGTAAAAACTGATCCAAACGGTATCGGTTTTCGGGATAATTATCCAAATCAGTACAATTTGTACTGCGGTCTTGGTCTCAGCGCCTGGTTACACGTATTACGAAGTGATAATTGTGATATTTTAATAAAAAGCTCCCGTTTATCGAAAATACGGGTTTTATTGATTTACCGAAACGAATATTGTATCGAAAATGTTGCGTTGGGACCCGCGCAGGACAAACCGTACGCCGGATCGAAAAAGTCGAAACATGGAACATGCTCGGAATATTACAATTAGGTTAGGAAGGAGTTCTCGGAAGAGTTTCGGGTTCCAAAAACGTAACAACGTTTGATGTCGGTTTGTTCCCGTTTTGATAAAATAGATTTTAAATACTCGGAAAAAGATTTTATAAATTTCATATGATTCTTATAAATTCATAAATCAACATAAAAATAATTAGGAAGATATGACAATTATCTATATTTTATTTTGGACATATAAAAAATAAAATACTCAATTAATAATATTTTTGAATATCCAAATACAAATAACACTTAACAATTAATACACAGAATAGATACTGAACACACATAATAATTATTTAATTAGCAAAAATAATTACACGGTATATCCCAGATATTACATCGTCAACGTCTACAAAAATTATATTTTTATTTTTATAAAATCGTGTGACTTTCAAGACTTTATATTTTCGCAATTTCGGAAAGATCGTAATTTTTGGAAAATTTTGGCATAACTTTTGAATTTATTTGATAATAATATTTCCCCCGTTTATTATTAATTATGGGCTAACTATTTTCACTAAATGATATAAATATGTTCTTAGTAATTTTGGGGGTATTTTTTTTAATTATAAATAGATTTTATTTATTAATAATTTTCATAAAAATCAGAAAAATACATAAAAATTTCCGAAAATTCTCTGATACTAGGTTAGGGTTTCAAGAACTGTTCTTTTTATCAAACCATGATTTTGAGGTGATCTAGAAAGCAAAAGTGGTCATGTTTGTAGTCAAATTGACCCTCATTTCATATTCTATCCAATTACACCATTAAATAGTTTCACAGATTGGTAAATTTCCAAACTCGATTCTAGGGTTTATATTCAATTTTGGGGTTTTTAATATAATGATCTTTGATTGATTTGGATGCCGCAGTTAGCTTTATCATGTTATTGCTAGATAAGTGGTTCAAGTTCATGATTTTTGGCCTTTTTATTATTCAATTTTTTGGTTTGTATGTTGTTTGTTAGATTGTTTTGATGATAAGAATATATCGTATGATTCTCCAGCTTTGATTTCATATCTTAAACGTTAATTTTGGTGCTGATTTGTGCGAATTGTCATTTTACCGGATTTCTTCGAGGTTCGCCGGATTCCATGGCGGTTTCGGCCATTTGATTACTTGATTGTGATTGTGGATGCATTGTTAATATTGCTGGGCTTACGTGATCCGTAAGATGATTTTGGCGCAAAAAAAACCCAACTGCATTGTTTTGGCCATGAGTCGAGCTGCCAGAAATTTTGAAGGGGGTCAGATGTTCTTGCCGGAATCCAGGTTCTTCACCGACCCAAATTATATTCTTGAAGACCCGGAGTTTTGACCCAGATTTCATTCAAAAATCCCCAAACCAATTGCTAAAAATGTTTATGGGGATTAATTTTTAAAAATAAATGAAATTTTTTATTTTTATTTTTTAAAATTTATTTTTAATTCAAATTTATTTGGTTAATTATTTTAAAATAATTAACTGAATTATTTCAATTGCATAAATATATTTTATTTATTATTTCCAAAAAAGTTAATTTGATTTAATTATTTAGGATTTATTTTAGATAATTAATTAATTATTTAATTAATTGCTTAATTCATTTAATCAATTAAGTTTATCAATAAATAGTTAAATGAAATGTATTTATTTATAATTAAGCCAAATAATATTTTAGAATTATTTTTGATCTTTTAAAAATATAGAGAGAGGTATGGAATAATCAATAATATTATTATTAATTGAACTATTCTTATTTTGTTCGTAATAAAATAGACCGCTTGTTTGTTTAATACAAAATGAACACGTCTAAACTTATAAAAATATTCAGCTTCCATTGAAAATATTTTCGAGACATAAATCATTTTGTATCAAAAGGTCGCTTATTTTATGAATTGTTTTAAGTCGGATATTCACTAAAAACTCATTTTTTAACCCGATTTTAAATTTAAAAATACTGAAGCTTACCTTTTGATGATCTGACCTATGTCTTTCGTGAATAACATGCTTACATGCTATATGAATTATGTGCATGTGTGATTCCTGATTTGTGTGGTATTTATTGTCTTTATGTATGGCCTATCGGATGGATAGAAAAATGTGCAGCTTGGATTTGAATAATACTGTTCTCGAATAAATGTTTTAAGTAAGATATCAACAAGTCACAGATCAAAGAATATCAAGAAATTTGTCGAGAAGTCCAAAATGACTTATAGAGAAGTCCTAAGAGATATCGATAAGTCAATATGCATATAGAGATCTCAGATATCGACAAGTCAAAAAGAACATGTAGAGAATTGGAGATATCGATAAGTCATATCTTCATGTAGATATCTAGAGATATCGACAATCCAAATCTTCATGTAGATAACAAGAGATATCAACAAGTCAAAAGCCTATGTAGAGAACTGGAGATATCGACAAGTCATTCTACATGTAGAGAACTAGAGACCTCGACAAGTCAAAGACACGTGTAGAGAACTCAAGATATCGATAATTCATTATACTTATCGATATATGACATCTCAACATAACAAAAGAGATCTCGATAAACTATCTCATAATTCAGAATGCAGACAAATTGAAGATTCTAGATTATCAGTCAACAAACAATTCTATCACTGAATTAGAAAGGCTACAAATACAGATTGAGAATACGAGATCAAGGGCCAAGATTCACTGGACAAAGGAGGGTCATAGACCTAAAGATTCTGTACTAGATTTGCTAACACCAGAAATAGAAAATGTACAAAGTGGCTTTAGAAACCGTGTTAATCAATTTTAGTGCAAGTTTTGTAAACCCGTGTATGCTGTTCTGTAAAGCATTCACGGGTCCTTTGCTTAGATGAAACAAACTGATCTAGGAAAAATCTTGTATTCTCCCTCAAGAATTGTAGCTGAGTTCTTATCTTTAAGAACACAAATTTGTAGCAAAACAAATTTGATTAATACAATCAAGTAAGTGTTTGATAATTTATTTATGTATTTGCATTTAAATATTTTATCATTACAAGTTCATATCTGATTTGTCTAAAATATAAGCCAAACACTTTTACAAGTAATTAAAATTCAGAAAAACACATTTACCCCCCCTTCTGTGTTGTATTTCACTACACTTATTATCTAGCAAGTGGTATCTAGCAAGAAAATAGATAAAGATCCTGGAAGGACGAGCGCACAGAAAATAAACAGTATCAAGATACCTGTCTTTGATAAGACAAACTACATCTTATGGAAAAAGAAAATGATATTGTTCATAAGGATGGCCAAATCAATGTACATTGAAATTATGAGGTATGGACCCTTCGTTTCTATGGAAAGGGTTCCTAAAGCAACTGATGGACACATGGTCATACCTGCAAACTTTCCACCTAAAGATCCCTCTACCTACCTATAAAAATTATTGGTATTCAAGTATTCCTACATTATTCTAATTTCAAAATAGTTAAACTTATTACGTATAAAACTGCTTATCTTTTTTTTGTGAAAGTATTCATCTTATATTCTACTTTCATAATAGTTAATTATTTTACATATCCAAATGCAAAATTTTAAATCTATACTGTAGAACTTTGTCGTGTGATTAGCGAATAACTATTTATTCTAGTTATCTCGCCATCGGTTGTTGCGATTACTCCGGACCATGTGAAATGGGGAGTTGTTTGAATAAGGATGTTGTTGTGCAAGACATGCCTATACAATAACAAAACTAAGTCAAATTAACAACACTAGGATTCAGTTGTATTGGTAATCTAAATTTGTATTTTATGTTGTATTACTTGAGTTTGTAAAATGGTTAGAATATTAGACTGAAGTATTTTTATGTAAATAGTTCAAGCCTAAGGAATAAACTCTGAAAGAAAATCAAGATAGATCATGCCTCAGAGAAATGATACAGAAGCTTGGAGTTAAATAAATCTGTTTTATGAAAAATGTTTTAAGTCAAGATATCGACAAGTCACAGATGAAGGAATATAGAGAATTCATTCGAGAACTCCAGAATGACTTATCGAGAAGTCCAAAATGGCTTATAGAGAAGTCTCAGATATATTGAAAAGTCAAAAGAAGATATGAAGATTGGAGATATCAACAAGTCATTTCTGCATGTAGAGAACTCAGAGATATCGACAAGTCAAAATAAAGATGTGAAGATTGGAGATATCGACAAGTTAAATTATCATTAAAGATCTCAGAGATATCGACAAGACAAATTGTATATAGAGATCTCTGAGATATCGACAAGTCAATTCTACATGTAGAGATCTCAGACATATAGACAACTCATTTAACATGCAAATATCAAGAGACCTCAATAAGTCAATTAAACTTATAGAGAACTCAGAGATCTCGATAAGTCATTATATGCCACTTCTCTATTAAGCAAGCTGGAGATCTCGATATGCCTATCAAATAAAGAATGCAAACAAATTCAAGATCCAAGATTATCGGTCAACAAACGATCTATCACCTAGATTGAAAAGTCTACAAAGTAGCTGGGGAGAATACAAGATCAAGGGCCAAGATTAACTAGACAAAAGGTGGTCACAGACCTGCAATATTCTGCACAGATTTGCTAAGCCAGAAATGGAAATGGATAAAGGTTGCTTTAGAAATTGGTTTAGTCCTTTTTAGTGCAAGTTTTGTAAACCTGTGCTACTAGTGTATAAAGCATGCATGGGTCCTTAATTCACAAGTAACAAACAGATTCACAGTTCTTGTATTCTCTCAAGATAGATGTTAAATTCTTTACTTACAAAGAACCCATGATTTGTAGCAAGACTTAACTTAATTTTAATACAAAATTAAGTGAGTTTTGTAATATTGTGTTTGATGTCTTATTTCTTCTAACATAATATAACTGCATTTTTTATCTCCTTTGTTCACACAACCAAACAAATTGAAAAAGGCTTACAAATATCCAACACACATTCACCCCCCTGCGTTGCACTTAATATCTAACAAGTGGTATCAGAGCAAAATCTGAAAGTAAACAGATCAAGATCTTGGAAGTATGAGTACACAAAAGATAAGCAGTATCAAGATACCAGCCTTTGACAAAATCAACCATACACTGTGGAAAAAGAAAATGATGTTGTTCATAAGGATGACCGATCCATTATATATCCAGATTCTCAAAAATGGCCCTTTCACCCCCATGGAAAGGGTTGATGAATCTATTGGCGGACATATGGTCATCCCAGCTCATTATGCCCCTAAAGACCCTTCAAAATACACTGAAACTGAAAAACAAAGTCTCCCTGGATAGTGGCCTGCAACTAATTCTGATAGAGTCACTTGATAATGTCATGTACAACAATATTGTCAACTATGACACATCCAAAAAGATATTGGAGAAGATTGAGTATTTTTATGAAGGTACAGAGGAAGTTAATCAAATTAAAGGAGGATACTGGTGTCTCAGTATTAGGGATTCATGGAAAGCCCAAAGAAGGAATTACTGAAGTTTTTGAAAGGTTTAACAAATTGATAATGACTTGCAGCTTCATGATAAGTATTATGAGGCTGAGGAAGTTAACCTAAAATTCTTGCTAGCTCTTCCTGACCATCTTGAACAGAAAATATCAGCTATTAGAGAAGGAAGAGATTTGATCAGAATAACTCTGGAAGTTTTATATGGGATCTTGAAAATATAGGAACTTGAAATGTTACAAAGAAAGTCATTAAAGGAAAACCATGGACATATTGTTGATGGTTCTAGTGCCGTGGTTATTAATGACAGTGAAGCAAATGAAGATGAACAAGATGCTGAAGTTCCAGTTATTCAAGATATGGAGCAAAAGAACAAAGGACCTCAGCAGTAAGTTGTTTTGGAGCTGGAGGAAGATGATTTTTATACATTAGATGAGCTAGAAAACCAAAATCAGTATAACCCAGCTAGCAAGGGTGGCTACAAGACTTGATCTGTTGACAGATAAAAAATAAGATGCTACAATTGTGATGAATTAGGTCACTTTCCTACTGAGTGCAAGAAGCATAAGAAAGTGAAGAAGGATAAATCCTATATGGAGTTAAAGACAAAGTATAAAACTCTCTTGAAGAAACAACAAGGAAAAGCTTACATTGCAGAAGGAAAGAGTTGGGATGAAACTGATGATGATGAAAATGAGGAGTTTGGAAACTATGCACTAATGGCTCTTGAGCAAGGAGAATTATCCTCATCAAAATATGAGGTACCAACTCTTACTACTATTGATTTAAATGTAAGTCAATATAAAGAGACAGTTAAAAAGGTGAGCGTAGAAATGTTCCACATCCATACTAGCTGTAACGACCGGGAAATTTACGTTGTATTATATCATATTTATAATAAAATATGTGTATTAATATGTCATTTATATGTGATTAAATATGTTAAGTCATTAAACCCTAACTGCTATGTGTTACGTGATATCTGTTTTGATCCAAACGTGTTTTGGATATTTATTGAGTGTTTTATTATAAGTTAGATATCTTATATCAAAACCCGTACAGCTCAAAACCATGTTTTAAAAGCCCGTATTTCAAACAAAATCATTGGCCCTATTTTACCAAAAATGCCCTATACCATATCGCTATTCTGAACCCCTAGACGTTTTACAAATTGACCTTTTTCGCGAAAAACGACTTTTCCGGGCCCCTTCGGGTACCAAAAACCCCACAAAAATTACATTTTTATTTTTATATGATCATGAAATTATCATATATCATTTTTCTTTGCATTTTTGTAATATTCACAATTTTTGGGAATTTTTAGCATTAATTTTATATTTATTGGATATTTAAAAATTCAATATTAATACCCAAAAAAATTATAAAAATTGGGGCCAAATATTTTTATTAGGAGTGTAATTAGACCCTTAATTTTTTAGGGGTATTATTTTACGTAGTATAAATAGTTGATTTTTCAGTAATTAATTATTAATTAAATATAAAAAAATCAGAAATTAAGCTGAAAATTCAGAAAGGGGGATTAGGGTTCTTGGAGTTCTTGGAATCAAAGCTAATTTTGATCGTGATTCTGTTAACCAAATCGTTCATGTAAGTATTCATTTTGAAGCCCAAGAATCGTAGTTTATGATTATATAACTGTTTTTGCTGTTTGATTAATCGATTTTAAAGTTGTTATTTTCAGATTATCTCTTGAATTCGGGTTTGTAGTTCTAGTTGTTGTTTGATGTTCTGATGATTACGATTGAGTAGATCGTTGAATTTGGGATCGAACGGCATAGGTTTCGTGTTCTTTGGTTCCGGGTTTGTGTTCGCCGGAAAACCTCCGTCGATGGCGGCTGTTCTTCGTGGTTGCAGCGTCGGGGAAGGAAACCACGACGGGGACATTCCAGTAGGCTCGTAATTGAATTGCTGTTCGATTTTCATGTGTTTCGGCTGTAGAATCGGGTTCAGCGGTGTAGTAATCGGGCTCAACGAGGCTGGCCGGAGTTCTTAGCTTCGCCGGAATCTGCAGAAAAATCCGGCTCTGTTCTTAACCCGTTTCGGCGTCCCGTTTGACCCGTTTCACTGACCCATTGACCCGGGTTTGATCCCCCAAAACCCAAAACCAATTTCTGTTTCCTGTTTCTGAAATATTAATTATTTATTTATATTTTGTAAAATTAAAAATTAGTTTTGATTAATTCTATAAATCAATTAAAAATCTGTTTTGGATTCTGAAAAATAATATTATTAATTTCTGAATTATTTTATGAATTTATAAATTCGAATTTAATTATTTATTTATTTATCTAATTATTTATTAGTTATCTAATTAATTAATAATTAGGTAATTAATTAGTAATTAGGTAATTAATTAAAGATTAAATAATACGATTAATGATCCGATAATTAGTAAATATTTTGAGTAACTCGTATCTATACGATTAGTGATTCGATAATGAGAATTATTATTCGAGCGATAATTATTCGAAGAATACAGTAATAATTATTCGTATCGTATAATTAAATACCGATAATTAATTGATTAACGAATCGTTTAAATTCCAATAATCATATATTAATTCGGTAGTATTCGAGAATAATGCGTAGCTCGTATTTATACGAGTGATTAATCGTTGAGTTGGTTTATAATTCGAGTAATTCGTAGTTATTCGATAAATAACGTATCAGTTAATTAAATCGATTGATTATTTGTAAATAATCGATCTAATCAAATAAATAACGATGAGTTATAAATATTTGTAATAAATTGTGTTTAATCCTAATAATTAGGGATTAATTATTTTAAATTAGTAAATAATTATTTATTAATTATTTATTAGTTATTTATTTATCAAATATTTAAAAAGTGATTAATTATTTCGATAATTGGTCACATAATTTTCGATAAATCATAACTTATTCATTTTAACTCCAAAAATTATAGAGAAATTATTTTTGACTTTGATTTTCCTTAAATAATTATTTAAAAATTATTTTGGGATTTAAAAAAATATCAATAATTATTTATATTGAATAATAAGTTGAATTATCAGTGTTTAATTGATAATAATTCAACCGTTAGTCCGAATTGAGCGAAACGAAAACCTGTTAACTCAGAAAAATGAATTCTTTTCATTAAAAATAATAGGAAGACCTAATTTGTTCTTGAAATTAGTTGACCTTATTGATTTCATGATTATCAGTCGAAATGCGTGCCGAGACGAGTTCGAAAAATTCCGAAAAAAATGGGAAATGAAGCAGAAGGTGATCAACGGAGCAATCAACGAGTCGATTTCGATTCTAAAAATTATTTTAACTATAAAAACGATTATGCGCTTATGTGCTTATGTGTATTATGTGGTTAATCGAGTCTTACTTGCTTATATGTAATATTAGAGTTCGTTATAAACGTATGGGTAAATAGTAGGAAAAAAATGAAGTCGATTTAAGGTGCAACCAAAGTACAAAATACTTAACCAATCTATTTTTCTAACAGAAACTAAGCCAGCAAGGCAGGTCAAGTAGGGAATAGACGGAAGTGATTTAATTGCAGTAAGTCGCACATAAGGCAAGTTTCTCCTCTATTCTATTTTCCAGAATAGTGATATTCTCTTCAGATTCTTATTACATTTGCATTACTTTAACTCCTTTATTCATATCTCAGTTCGATTCTTGAATTATTCTTTTCATTTGAATTTATTATTCATATTCCAATTATTACTCACAATTATTAATATATTTTGGTGATTTGAATATATCAAAGTATACCGATTGTTCCGGTTGCTATTCCAGGGATTGGATAACATTACTTTTGGGGATTAAGGTTACTTAATACTAAGGACCAGGAAATAACCGGATCCTTGAGATGGGCCGTAGTGCCTGGGTGCCCGACGGGATCTATATAGTGAGATATAGATCTGCACTGTATCCTGGCTGATCAGCAGGGTATAGCTGCGAACTTGAGTCTAGTGTAGTTCATTTGTATTCGCCAGCAATGGCCTTCTTTTGATTCTTATGAGGTTATATCTTTGCAGATATACCTGGGATACAGATTCAGTTATATTGCTTTAACATTGTGCATATTTTGTAGACTTGTTGAGCAATTTTGGCTCACCCCTTTTTGTCTTTATTCACCTTATTAATTTCAGTTAAGAAGGAATATGAAACCCGTCAGGACACGAGTGGTAAAGAAGCGGGTCAAGCCTCGGGATTATCTTATACCCAAGGTGTTGATCCCAATCCAGGAAGAAAGCTTTGAGTTGCCCGAGCAGGTGGAGTGTTGATAGATAGTATGTGTGTTTGAATAAAAGCTGAACTTAGTTTAAAATGAGTTAGACAATGGTTTGTAATAAAGAAAGTTTGTGAGATTTTGAATGTTGGTTTGTAATAAAAGTAGTTAGTGGTTCTTGTTTTCATACTTCAACCTAAAAAGGTCCTGGTAGTTGTTAAGGGGTTTAGTTTCATTTCTTTATTATTTATTAATAAGCTTGTACAGGTTTGGTGATTAGCTCGTAACCCCCAGACTTATACCCCGGGTCTGGAGGGCGTTACAGTTTGGGATCAGAGCTGTAGGTTTGGTCCCTGAAAAAAAGAACATTAGGATTAAGATATGATAGAGAGAGCACATAAGATAGGGATAATTAGATTAGGAAGAATAGTGTTAGGATTTAGGTCAGATTAGAATAGGAAAGTATATATCTTAGAATTATTTAGTGACCTTTTCTTTTCTTTGGTATATTATTAGATGGCTTCTTCGTCAGAGCGGACTGAGTCAGACCCAGTAGCAACAGCAGTACTAGCCCCAGCATCAGTGCAGATTTTTCCTCCATTGCCACCACCTCCACCATTACCATTTGGACCAGCACCTGAGATACCACCTCCACTAGAGGTACCAGACTTTGTTGATTATTTCCCTTATGTAGAGCCAGAGATGCCCGACTTTCCACCTTTGGAGTTTCCGATGTTTGATGTTCCTGATATGATTGATCTTCCACAGTGGGATGATTTAGAGCCGCAGATTCCAGTACCACAGCCTGAGATTCCAGATATTCCAAAGATGGAGCCAGAGGCAGAACCACCAGTGTATGCACCTATGGAGCAGCCAGTCTTATTTCCTGTCCCTTTAGCTATTTATGCCCCTATTCCCGGAGTATATCAGTTTCCACAGCAGGAGTTTATGGATGAGATAGTAGTCGGTGGGCCGTTACCTTCTTGAGGTTCTAGCACGGATCTTAGTGAGCATCATACAGTTACTTATCAGCATTTTCAGGAGGAGAGAGAGGAGAGGGTTCGATGGCAGACCCAGTGCAGAGAGATCCTTGGATTGTTTGAGACGCAGGCAGATGGTCCCGTCTGAGCATTACGATCGGATTACATACTGAGGGAGAGATTACGTCAGATTCACCGAGTTAGTTCTCAGCAGCTTATGGATCTGAGACAGTAGGATATTAGTGCAGAGATAACATATCGTAGAGCATTGGGACTTACTGAGACAGTGCTAGAGGCATTGCAGGAGGAGTTGAGTCACGTGCCACCAAGGTTCTGAGTCAGGGATAGATGAGACAGTGACTTCAGAGTATAGATATATATAGAGGCAGCGCAGTATCTTAGTGAGTAGTGTGTATGTGTGTACTAGTAGTTTAACATGTAGTAGGTTTTGACCTGTAGTAGTAGTATGACTTGTAGCCCCGATGACTTCCAGCGGAGCAAGACTTTTTGTAACACCTGAGGATGGTGTCATATATATATAAACTGAACTTTTCAAATTTCTTTTATTTAAATTTCAGTCTTTCCAGTTTTATAGCATTTACTTTCATTTTACTGCTTTACAGTCTTTTATACTATAATTTCTGTTGAAAATAATAATAAATAAATAAATAAATGAATGAAAAGGACAACTATTTTATTTAACTGCTTACATTTCTAATTTTTATATTCAGCAACTGTTTTCTTTATATAAATCATGTTAGTAATACCGGATAAATTGTTTTTCTTACATACTGTCAATTATTTATTAAACTGTTAATAAATATCACCTGTTTTATTATCAGAAGAAGATGGCACCAAAAAGAAAGACTAGGACTGAGACCTCTAACAACAATTCCGAAGGCCAGACTAATGAAACCATGAACCAAATGTTCCATCTGATGCAACAACAGATGGTAATGATGCAGCAGCAGATGCAGCATCAGCAACAGCAGATACACCAACAAATGTTACAACAACCACCTCGTCCTGAGCCTCAACCTGTTGTTACTTTTAAGCAGTTTCAGTCAGTTAAACCTCCAGAATTTGATGGGTCTACTGATCCTATTAAAGCTACCACCTAGTTAAAGGAAATAGAGAAAGCTTTTGTACTAGTGAAGGTAGGTGAGGACCAGAAGACTGATTTTGCTAGTTACTTGTTGAAAGGAGAGGCAAATTATTGGTGGGAATCTAAAAAGGCTTTAGAAGGTGAAGATGTTATTGCTTGGGATAAGTTTAAAGAGTTATTTTTAGAGAAGCATTTTCCTCACTATGTAAGGAATCAGATGCAAATAAAGTTTTTAGAGCTGAAGCAGGGAAGTATGTCTGTAACAGAATATGAAGCCAAATTCAATGAATTGGCTAGGTTTGTTCCGGAATAGGTGGACACTGAAGGGAAGCGAGTGCAGAGATTTCAAGAGAGATTACGACCATGGATACGCGGACAAGTTACAGTTTTTGAATTAGCAACATATACTGCTGTAGTCCAGAAAGCTTTGATCATCGAAGGGGAAAGTGAAAGATCTCAACGAGACAGAGGACAGGGAAGTTTCCAAGACCGTTTCAACAGAAAGCCGGGATTTTAAGCCCGGGCAAATCTGAATTTCAAAAGGATAGGACAGGGTACACAAAAAGCAGGTAATCATTTCCAAGTCTCCAACCAGCAGGGAATTGTTAAGGTTCCAGTGCCGTATTGCAAAACTTGTGGACGCAAGCATACCGGCGTATGTATTAAAGCAGAGGTGACATGTTGCAAATGCAAGCAGAAAGGGCACTACTCTAACGAATGTCCGACAGGAAAAACAGCAGAAATCACTTGCTATCAATGTGGAAAGAGAGGGCATATCACTAGGAATTATAAAGGACCAGCAATGGCAGCCAGTATTCAGAAAGTATTGGCATTACCTCCGCCACCGCCGCCAAATCAACTCAGAGCAAGGACTTTTAACATGACCATGAAAGAAGCAGTACATAATCCAAGTGTGATTGCAGGTACGCTTTTGGTGAACTCCGTATATTCGAAAGTATTAATTGTTTCTGGAGCTACCCATTCATTTATTTCTGAAGAATTTCTTGATAAGTTACATTGTGAAATTGAATGGTTGGGCGAGACGTTAATTATAAAATTAGCGAATGACGACCAAGTTCCGGTAGATCGAGTATGTCCTGCATGTGATGTAGAAGTAGTTGGACATCATTTTTCTGTAGATTTAATTCCTTTTAAGCTAGGAGAATTCGATATCATTTTGGGAATGGATTGGTTAGCATGTCATAAAGTTCAGATAGATTGCGCGAATAAGAAAGTTGAATTACGAACTGCGGAAAATGCAACGGTAATATTCAAGGGCGAAAAGCAGCAAAATAAATTTCTCACTGTAGTGCAGACCAAACGATTGCTTCGACAAGGATGTGAGGCGTACATAGCTTACGTGTTAGATACTGAAAAAGGAAGTCCTAGAATAGAAGACATTCCAGTTGTATGTGAATTTCCGGACGTCTTTCCAAACGAGCTTCCAGGGTTACCGCCAGATCGAGAAATCGAGTTCACGATTAATCTAGCACCAGGTACGGAACCAGTTTCGAAAGCTCCGTATCGAATGGCTCTAGTCGAAATGAAGGAATTGTCAACACAACTGCAAGATATTCTAGACCGAGGCATTATACGACCTAGTGTATCCCCATGGGGAGCACCAGTGTTATTTGTGAAGAAGAAGGATGGCAGCATGCGATTGTGTATCGACTATAGAGAATTGAATAAACTCACTATCAAGAACAAGTATCCTTTACCGAGAATCGACGATTTGTTTGACCAGCTAAAAGGAGCTGCATGGTTTTCGAAGATAGATTTACGCTCAGGTTATCATCAATTGAAGATTAAAGCTGAAGATATTCCAAAGACTGCGTTTCGTACGAGATATGGGCATTACGAGTTTCTTGTAATGGCATTCGGTTTGACAAACGCGTCAGCTACATTCATGGATTTGATGAACAGGATATTCAAGAAATATTTGGACAAATTCGTGATTGTATTCATTGATGACATCTTGATTTACTCCAAGACAGAAGAAGAGCATGCAGAACACTTGAGGATAGTTTTGGAAATTCTGAGGAAAGAGCAATTATACGCAAAATTCTCAAAATGTGAATTCTAATTAAGGGAAGTACAATTTCTAGGGCATATCATCAGTAGAGAAGGCATCCAAGTTGATCCAGCAAAGATTGAAGCTGTGTTGAATTGGGAAAGACCAAAGACGCCGACAAAAGTTCAAAGTTTGAAGTTTCTTGGGATTGGCAGGGTATTATCGAAGATTTGTCAAAGATTTTGCGAAAATAGCAACGCCACTGACCAAGTTAACCTGAAAAAGTGAAAGGTTTGAATGGAATGATAAGTGTGATAAAAAGTTTTCAAGAGTTAAAGAATCGGTTGGTGACCGCACCAGTACTTGTACTGCCAGACGAGCAAGGAAATTTCATCATTTACAGTGACGCTTCGTATCGCGGGCTAGGATGTGTATTGATGCAACACGGTAATATCATTGCATATGCTTCGAGATAACTTAAACCCCATGAGCAGAAATATCCTACGCATGATCTTGAATTGGCAACAATCGTATTTGCATTGAAGCTTTGGAGACATTATCTCTACGGTGAAAAATACGAAATCTACACGGATCATAAAAGTCTGAAGTATATCTTTACGCAAAAAGAACTGAACATGCGACAACGTCGATGGCTGGAATTGATTAAAGATTACGATGTCACAATCAGTTATCATCCAGAAAAAGCAAATGTTGTAGCGGATGTGCTAAGTAGAAAAGAAAGATTGAATCGGTTAACTTCATGCGAAGAATTGGCCAAGGAATTCGACAAATTAGAAATTGAGATTCGCATTCCCAATGAATCTGCAGGAACTATCTACGCTATGACTTTCCAACCGGAGTTGTTAGAAAAGATTCGCCGTTGTCAAGATGAAGTGATGAGTCAAGATGACGACTTAACAGGAGAAGAGATCACAACTCAGAAAGATGATGAAGGAATTTTACGCTTTGCATCGAGAATCTGGATCCCTAACGTGGCAGAATTAAAAGAAGAAATAATGCGAGATGCGCACAATTCGAAGTATTCCATTCATCCAGGAAGCACAAAAATGTATCACGATTTGAAGGAAAACTTTTGGTGGCCGAATATGAAGAAGGAAATAGCAGAATGGGTGAGTAAATGCTACACATGCTAGTGAGTTAAAGCGGAACATCAATGTCCGAACGGGTTATTGCAACCGTTAGACATTCCCGAATGAAAATGGGAACATCTCGCGATGGATTTTGTGGTAGGACTACCGAGGACTAGGGCAAATCATGATGCGATATGGGTAATCATTGACAGACTTACGAAGTCAGCACATTTTCTACCAATTAATGAAAGATTTTTGCTCGACAAATTAGTGCACATGTATCTCAAGGAAATTGTGATGCGACATGGAGTTCCAATATCTATTGTATCGGATCGAGATCCTCGTTTCAACTCAAGATTTTGGAGACAATTTCAAGAATGCCTTGGAACAAAATTAAACATGAGTACCGCTTATCATCCGCAAACCGACGGGCAAAGTGAAAGAACTATTCAAACGATTGAAGACATGCTACGAGTTTGTGCAATCGATTTTGAAGGCAGTTGGGATGAGCATCTACCCCTAATGGAATTTTCTTATAATAACAGCTATCACGCCAGCATTGGAATACCACCGTATGAAGCACTATATGGGAGAAAATGCAGATCACCAATGCACTGGAATGAAGTTGGAGAACGCAAAATTTTGGGTCCAGAATTAATTCAGCAAACGAAAGAAAAGATTGAACTTATTCGAAAACGACTCGATGCAGCGCAAAACAGGCAACGCAAATATGCAGACCAAGCAAGGAAGGATATGGACTATCAGGAAGGAGAACACGTACTACTCAAAATATCTCCATGGAAAGGATTGACTAGATTTGGCAATAAGGGTAAATTGAAGCCACGATACGTCGGGCCATTTGAGATTTTGAAGAAAGTAGGAAAGCTTGCATACGAATTAGTGTTACCGCCTCATATGCAACACATTCACAATGTGTTTCACGTGTCAATGCTTAAACGATATAATCCTGAGTCTAGGCATGTAATAGAGTATGAACCGATAGATATCCAGCCAGATTTGTCTTTTATAGAGCAGCCGGTAAGAATTTTAGATCGGCGAGAGAAAGTGTTGAGAAATAAGTCTGTATATTTAGTGCGAGTGTTGTGGAGAAACCCAGTGGTTGAATAAATCAACCTGGGAGCTAGAAAGTGAAATGTTAGAGAAATACCCTCATTTGTTTTCGTAGAAGATTCTGAGGACAGAATCCTATTAAGGGGGGAGAATGTAACGATCGGGAAATTTACGTTGTATTATATCATATTTGTAATTAAATATGTGTATTAATATGTCATTTATATGTGATTAAATATGTTGAGTCATTAAACCCTAACTGCTATGTGTTACGTGATATCTGTTTTGATCCAAACGTGTTTTGGATATTTATTGAGTGTTTTATTATAAGTTAGATATCTTATATCAAAACCCGTACAGCTCAAAACCATGTTTTAAAAGCCCGTATTTCAAACAAAATCATTGGCCCTATTTTTCCAAAAATGCCCTGTACCATATCGCTATTCTGAACCCCTAGACGTTTTACAAATTGACCTTTTTCGCGAAAAATGACTTTTCCGGGCCCCTTCGGGTACCAAAACCCCCACAAAAATCACATTTTTATTTTTATATGATCATGAAATTATCATATATCATTTTTCTTTGCATTTTTGTAATATTCATAATTTTTGGGAATTTTTAGCATTAATTTTATATTTATTGGATATTTAAAAATTCAATATTAATACCCAAAAAATTATAAAAATTGGGGCCAAATATTTTTATTAGGAGTGTAATTAGACCCTTAATTTTTTTAGGGGTATTATTTTACATAGTATAAATAGTTGATTTTTCAGTAATTAATTATTAATTAAATATAAAAAAAATCTGAAATTAAGCTGAAAATTCAGAAAGGGGATTAGGGTTCTTGGAATCAAAGCTAATTTTGATCGTGATTCTGTTAACCAAATCATTCATGTAAGTATTCGTTTTGAAGCCCAAGAATCGTAGTTTATGATTATATAACTGTTTTTGCGGTTTGATTAATCGATTTTAAAGTTATTATTTTCGGATTATCTCTTGAATTCGGGTTTGTAGTTCTAGTTGTTGTTTGATGTTCTGATGATTACGATTGAGTAGATCGTTGAATTTGGGATCGAACGACATAGGTTTCGTGTTCTTTGGTTCCGGGTTTGTGTTCGCCGGAAAACCTCCATCAATGGCGGCTGTTCTTCGTGGTTGCAGCGTCGGGGAAGGAAACCACGACGGGGACATTCCAGTAGGCTCGTAATTGAATTGCTGTTCGATTTTCATGTGTTTCGGCTATAGAATCAGGTTCAGCGGTGTAGTAATCGGGCTCAACGAGGCTGGCCGGAGTTCTTAGCTTCGCCGGAATCTGCAGAAAAATCCGGCTCTGTTCTTAACCCGTTTCGGCGTCCCGTTTGACCCGTTTCACTGACCCATTGACCCGGGTTTGATCCCCAAAACCCAAAACCAATTTTTGTTTCCTATTTCTGAAATATTAATTATTTATTTATATTTTGTAAAATTAAAAATTAGTTTTGATTAATTCTATAAATCAATTAAAAATCTGTTTTGAATTCTGAAAAATAATATTATTAATTTCTGAATTATTTTATGAATTTATAAATTCGAATTTAATTATTTATTTATTTATCTAATTATTTATTAGTTATCTAATTAATTAATAATTAGGTAATTAATTAGTAATTAGGTAATTAATTAAAGATTAAATAATACGATTAATGATCCGATAATTTGTAAATATTTTGAGTAACTCGTATCTATACGAGTAGTGATTCGATAATGAGAATTATAATTCGAGCGATAATTATTCGAAGAATATAGTAATAATTATTTGTATCGTATAATTAAATACCGATAACTAATTGATTAACAAATCGTTTAAATTCCAATAATAATATATTAATTCGGTAGAATTCGAGAATAATGCGTAGCTCGTATTTATACGAGTGATTAATCGTTGAGTTGGTTTATAATTCGAGTAATTCGTAGTTATTCGATAAATAGCGTATCAGTTAATTAAATCGATTAATTATTTGTAAATAATCGATCTAATCAAATAAATAACGATGAGTTGTAAATATTTGTAATAAATTGTGTTTAATCCTAATAATTAGGGATTAATTATTTTAAATTAGTAAATAATTATTTATTAATTATTTATTAGTTATTTATTTATCAAATATTTAAAAAGTGATTTATTATTTCGATAATTGGTCACATAATTTTCGATAAATCATAACTTATTCATTTTAACTCCAAAAATTATAGAGAAATTATTTTTGACTTTGATTTTCCTTAGATAATTATTTAAAAATTATTTTGGGATTTTAAAAAAAATAGCAATAATTATTTATATTGAATAATAAGTTGAATTATCAGTGTTTAATTGATAATAATTCAACCGTTAGTCCGAATTGAGCGAAACGAAAGTCTGTTAACTCAGAAAAATGAATCCTTTTCATTAAAAATAATATTAAGACCTAATTTCTTCTCGAAATTAGTTGACCTTATTGATTTCTTGATTATCAGTCGAAATGCGTGCCGAGACGAGTTCGAAAAATTCCGAAAAAAATGGGAAATGAAGCAGAAGGTGATCAACGGAGCAATCAGCGAGTCGATTTCGATTCTAAAAATTATTTTAACTATAAAAACGATTATGCGCTTATGTGCTTATGTGTAATATGTGGTTAATTGAGTCTTACTTACTTATATGTAATATTCGAGTTGGTTATAAACGTATGGGTAAATAGTAGGAACAAAATGAAGTCGATTTAAGGTGCAACCGAAGTACAAAATGACTTAACCAATCTATTTTGCTAACAGAAACTAAGCCAGCAAGGCAGGTCAAGTAGGGAATAGACGGAAGTGATTTAATTGCAGTAAGTCGCACAGAAGGCAAGTTTCTCCTCTATTCTATTTTTTAGAATAGTGATATTCTCTTCAGATTCTTATTACATTTGCATTACTTTAACTCCTTTATTCATATCTCAGTTCGATTCTTGAATTATTCTTTTCATTTGAATTTATTATTCATATTCCAATTATTACTCACAATTATTAATATATTCTGGTGATTAGAATATATCAAAGCATACCGATTGTTCCGGTTGCTATTCCAGGGACTGGATAACATTACTTTTGGGGATTAAGGTTACTTAATCCTAAGGACCGGGACATAACCGGATCCTTGAGATGGGCCGTAGTGCCTGGGTGCCCGACGGGATCTATATTGTGAGATATAGATCTGCACTGTATCCTGGCTGATCAGCAGGGTATAGCTGCGAACTTGAGTCCAGTGTAGTTCATTTGTATTCGCCAGCAATGGCCTTCTTTTGATTCTTATGAGGTTATATCTTTGCAGATATACCTGGGATACAGATTCAGTTATATTGCTTTAACATTGTGTATATTTTGTAGACTTGTTGAGCAATTTTGGCTAACCCCTTTTTGTTGTTATTCACCTTATTATTTTCAGTTAAGAAGGAATATGAAACCCGTCAGGACACGAGTGGTAAAGAAGCGGGTCAAGCCTCGGGATTCTCTTATACCCAAGGTGTTGATCCCAATCCAGGAAGAAAGCTTTGAGTTGCCCGAGCAGGTGGAGTGTTGATAGATAGTATGTGTGTTTGAATAAAAGCTAAACTTAGTTTAAAATGAGTTATACAATGGTTTGTAATAAAGAAAGTTTGTGAGATTTTGAATGTTGGTTTGTAATAAAAGTAGTTAGTGGTTCTTGTTTTCATACTTCAACCTAAAAAGGTCCTGGTAGTTGTTAAGGGGTTTAGTTTCATTTCCTTATTATTTATTAATAAGCTTGTACAGGTTTGGTGATTAGCTCGTAACCTCTAGACTTATACCCCGGGTCTGGAGGGCGTTACACTAGCATGGTGACAGCTATTGAGGAGGTTAGTAGGATGTCAAAAGCTAACGAGAAGCTTCAGATTGAGAATCAAGATTTAGAACTGCAGCTTATTGAGCTTGAAACTGTCAAGCAGGAAAATGAATATTTAAAGAATAAGCTGAAGTGTGCTAATGAAATAGAAGTTGTGTTGAGGGAAAAGATAGAGAATAATAAAGTGAAGTTGAAGTCTTTCAGGAATGCTTCTCAGTTGGTTGGTTAGTAACATGAAAAGAACAAGCCATGTGTCAATATAGCCATTGGCCTTGACTATGATGCCTTGAACAACAACAAGAAAATTGAAAGTCACGGAGGAAAAACAATTACAAATGAAGATGTCCCAGTTATGTTAGGAAAAGTTGAGTCACCTGTGTTCAAGGAATGTGAAGTCAATTTCAGTGAATATGAGTTGGTCATCAAGCAAGAACTTGAAGATGAAGATAAAGAAATAAAAAATGAAGAAACCACTCCTGCTACTGAAAGAAAGAAGAAGCCCATGGTTAACCAAGTCCCTACGACACTTGTCAAGGAAGTCAACACTGAGAATACTAGAAGGAAGAAAAAGAACAGGAATGGCAAGATAGGAGTAAATAAGAGCAACAACTTTGCATTTGCTGCAGAGATCCCCAGAAAGCAATGTCAGAAGTCTGGCTCAACAAATCATCTAACTCACCTTTGTAAGAAGGATGTTAGCAAGCCAAAAGTGGGAGCCTATAAGTACAATGAAGCAAATGTAGAAGACCCTTACTCCTTTTGTGACAAATTTGACTGCATACCTTGCAACATGAAAGTGATGACAAGTTGTCATAAACTCAGAGTAGATTTGAAATATGTTAATTTTAGATCTAAAGATAAAATGGAAAATGCAAAATAATCTGTCCAGTGTGTTCCTTCTGAATCAACTCATTATAATTCTGCAAATTCTATTAACAAGAAGAAAGTACCCAACACTGCTTGGGTAGCTAAACACACTTAATCCTCATTTTGTGCAGGGAAAAATGAAGAAAGTCATATGGATCATAGATAGTGGATGCTCAAGATATATGATAGGTGATAAGGCCATGCTATCACAATTTGAGGAGATGGCTGACCCATTAGTGACTTTTGGAGACATCAAATGATTCACAATGGGATATGGCAATTTAGTTATTGGAAATGTTGTCATTGAAGGTGTAGCGCTGGTGGATGGTTTAGAAGTGAATCTCCTGAGTGTCAGTCAATTCACAGATAGAGGGATTCAATGTTTCATTTGACAAAGGAGATTATTTAATAATCAACAAAAAGACTGGTAAAGTTTTTTGAAAGGAGCAAAAAAAAGGAAGCTTGTTTGTTGCAGATTTAGAATCAGCAAATAAGGATGAAATATGCTGCTTCTATACCAAGGCATCTGTTGAGCAAGGAAAGCTATGGCACAAAAAGCCCTCTCACCTGAATTACAAGGAAATCAATACCCTAGTGAAAAAGGAGTTAGTAAGAGACATGCCAAACTTGGAGTTTGCTAAAAATGAAGTTTATGAGGCTTGTAAAAAAGGAAAAATGAAGAGATCAAGTCACAAGAGCAAATTTATGAATTCTATAAGTGCACATTTGCAACTCATTCACATGGACCTGTTTGGACCAGTTAATGTCTTATCTATTTCTAGAAAGAAATATGCACTGGTGATGGTGGATGACTACTCAAGTTACATATGAGTAGAGTTTATGCATTCTAAGGATGAAACTCCACACATCATAATTGAACACATAAAAAAAAATTGAGAGGCCGACTAAAGATCAGAACTGTGTGAAAAGATTGAGGAGTGACAATGGTACAGAATTCAGGTATGCAATTCTGCATGAATTCTGCAAAGACAAGGGCATTGTTCAAGAGTTCTCAGCTGCAAGAACACCTCAGCAAAATGGGGTAGTTGAGAGAAAGAGTAGAACACTAGTGGAAGCTGCTAGAACAATGCTATAAAATGCCAAGTTGCCAACAAGTTTTTGGGAAGAAGCTGTCAACACTGCATGTTACACTCAAAAAAGATATCTCATCAACAAAAATCTTGGAAAATCACCCTACTCAATTTTATCAAAGAGGAAGTCTACTTTAAAGCATCAGGATATTTTTGGAAGCAAGTGTTTTGTTTTAAATAACAACTCTGAATATGTGGGAAAATTTGACTCTATAGTTTTTGAAGCATTTTTTATTGGATATTTATTGGAAAGAACTTCCTATAGAGTTTATGTGATTGAACAAATGGAAAGCACATATGTGAATTTTGATGATGATAAGTGTCCAGGATTGGAGTGCCTTGATGAAAGTGAAGCTGCAGCCCTTAAGTTTGAAAATTTCAATATTGATAGTGATTTTGAAGATGAAGCTGAAATCAACCCAAGCAACCTTATGAATGAAGAGTCAACTGAGCAAGTGAATCATGATAATGGAAACTCATCTGAAACATCTGAATTTGATAGCACAAGCTGCAGCCCTTAAGTTTGAAAATTTCAAAATTGATAGTGATTTTGAAGATGAAGCTGAAAATAACCCAAGCAACCTTATGAATGAAGAGTCAACTGAGCAAGTGAATCATGATAATGGAAACTCATATGAAACATCTGAATTTGATAGCACAAACTCAGTGGGAGAAAGAGGAGAAAGTTCTGCAAGTCATGCCAATGGTGAAGAAATTGCAGAAAACTCAAATCAACCAAATAATACCAGAAAGTGGGATAAGAGTCACACTAGAGATGCATTTATTGTTGATCTTAATGTTGGTGTGAGGACTAGGAGTGCAACTGCTAATGAAAGTCTACATGCATGCTTTCTTTCACAGATTGAGCCCAAGAAAACTGAGGAAGCTCTACTTGATCGTGTTTGGATATCTGCTATGCAAGAAGAGCTAAATCAGTTTGAAAGCAACAAAGTTTGGAAGTTAGTTCCTGCACCAAAGAACAGAAGTATAATTGGAACAAAGTGGGTGTACAGGTACAAGATGGATGAAAATGGAATTGTGACAAGGAACAAAGCAAGGTTGATTGCAAAAGGCTACTCAAAGGAGGAAGGAATTGATTATGAAAAAACTTTTGCTTCAGTTGCAAGACCTGAAGCAATAAGGATCTTTCTTGCATTTGATGCACACTCAAACTTTAAAGTGTATCAAATGGATGTAAATAATGCATTCCTTAATGGTGAGTTGGAAGAAGAAGTTTATGTGCAACAACCACCTGGCTTTGAAGATCCAGAATTTCCAAACTTTGTATACAAATTGCTCAAGGCTCTATATAGATTAAAGCAAGAACCTAGAGCTTGGTTGAGACACTGTAAGTTTTTTTACTTAAACATGGATTCACTAGAGGAACAATTGTAAGACTCTCTTCTACAAGCAGCATTGTGGTGATATGATCCTAGTACAGATCTATGTGGATGGTATCATTTTTGTACTAATGAAAAGTTATGTCAAAGATTCTCAAAACTCATGCATAGTGAACATGAAATGAGCATGATGGGAGAATTAAATTACTTTCTTGGACTTCAAGTCAGTCAAAAAAGTGATGAAATTTTCATCAGCCAAACCAAGTATGTTAAAGATTTATTGAAGAAATTTGGAATGATTAGTTGTTCACCTGCATCAGCCAAACCAAAGTTGGATGAAGATAAGAAAGGTAAAAGTGTAGACATTTCAGGGTATAGAGGAATGATTGGATCTTTGCTGTATTTGACTGCTAGTAGACCAGACATTATGTTTGCAATATATCTGTGTGCAAGATTTCAAGCCAATCCAAAGGAATCACATTTGATGACTGTAAAAAGAATATTCAGATACTTAAAGGGGACACCAAACTTGGGATTATACTATCCTAAGGGAACTGGATTTGAAACAATTGGATACACAGGAAGATTACTAGTGGAAGCTTTCAATTTCTTGGACAAAGACTTGTATCATGTTATAGCAAGAAACAACAGTCCGTGTCAACTTCCACAGCTGAGGAGCTTCTGGAAGTTGTTGTGCTCAAGTGCTTTGTGTAATATATGGGATATATCGTGTAATTATTTTTTCTAATAAATAAATATTATGTCTAAAATATCAATTGAGTATTTTAATTTTTATATGTCTAAAATAAAATATAGATAATTGTCATATATTCCTATTTATTTTTATGTTGATTTATGATTTTATAGGAAATATACGGATTTTATAAATTCTTTTTATGAAGTATTTATAAACTATTTTATACAATCGAGAACCAACCGACATCACCCGTTTTTACGTTTTTATAACCCGAAACTCTTACGAGAACTCCTTCCTTACCTAATTGCAATATTCCGAGCATTTTCCATGTTTCGACTTTTTCGATTCGGTGTACGGTTTGTCCTGCGCGGGTCCCGGCGTATTATTTTCGATACATTATTCGTTTCGGTAAATCAATAAAACTCGTATTTTCGATAAACAGAATCTTTTTATTAAACTATTACAATTTTCACCTCGTTATACGTGTAACCAGGCGCTGAGACCAAGACCGCTGTACAAATTGTACTAATTTGGATAATTATCCCGAAAATCGGTACCGTTTGGATCTGTTTTTATAAATAAACGTACGATTTTATATTTGGAATGATCCAACGGGATACTAATTTCCGTAATTATAAATACCCTTTACCTTATTTTATTTTGTACCGAAAATCATTTGCAAACAATAATTATATAATTTTACAGAGAAAATTCATATATTCATAAAACCTATCGAGAATCAAACCTCAATTTCAAGGTGTTACCGGAATCCGTTGGTGAAACTCGAGTACTCAAATCAAAGCTCTTGAAATATACTATCAGAATCTGTACTTCATATCACTACATAATCAATGGTTTATTTTCTGTAATTTTATTTATTTTCGAATTATTTTGATTAAAAATATGAATTTTTGTACGGATGATTGTTTGAATGATTTGATGCTTGCATGTTGTAGAGTTTGTTTTCCTGATGATTTTGATATGTCATATGACTGATTTGGAGTTCAATAACATGTTCAAAATTGAGTTTAATCTTCGAATTTTAAAATTAGGGTTTATAACCCGTATGAATGTTTTTAATTGAAATTTAGGCCTTTTTGTTCTAGGGGTTATTAGGTGTTGAAATATAGTGAGTTGTGTTCCTTATGAAATTTGCAATCGATTGGTGTATAGCTCGTTAACAAAGGATCCCTAAATCGAAGGGAGTTGTGTTTTTAAGTTTACGTCGAGCTCGCCGGAAATCGGCGAACTTCTCGGCCAATTTCCGGCCAACTCAGGGATAGGTTGTGTGTTTTGATGGCATGGTTGTGTTCCTGGTGTTGCGCAGAAATGACCTGGAGGTGGTGGTGGCTTGAGCATCCCTGGATCGTATTCTCCGGCGACACAGGGGTGTTTTCCGGCGAACCCCTGTCAAATTACAGTTTGGTACCTGAACTTTTGGGGACGATGCAGTTTGGTCCCTGAAGTTTTCAGAATTTACAAAAATAACCTTCCTGTTTATAAATTATTTAAAAATCATATTTCCTATTTATTTTAATTATAAAAATTTGTTTTTAATTTCTGAAAATTCCAAAAATTATTATTTTAATTCCAAAAATTATTTTTAATTCAAAAATAAATATGAATTAATTAGTTAATTAATTTTAGTTAATAATTAATTAGTTAATTGGTCAATTAATTCGAAAACTAATTGATTAATTGATTTAATTAATTATTTATTGATTTTAATTAATTATTTAATTAGATTTAATTATTTAAAAATGATTTAAAAATTCCGAAAAATAGTTTCGAGCTTTAAAATACTATTTTAAATTGTTTTCAAGGCTCGATTATTATTATAAAATTTTCTTGAAGCCAGATTTGGCCAACCGAACCTTGTTTATTGCTTTAAAATTGATCCAACGACCCGTTTTAATTCTGAAAAATGTTTTAAAAATCATATTAAATACCCGAAAACTTGTTTATGACCCGAGACTCCTTTATAAATGATATATCATTGATTGTTTGACGTGTTACGTGTTATATGTGACTTGTTATTTGACTATCGGTCTATATGTTCAATATTTACTTGTTTATAGCGTAACTTTCAATCCGTTAGTCGGATTTGGGTAAAACGAAGGGTAGATAGAAGTGTATACCGGCTAGAATCGTATGAGTTGAGTATTGATAGATGCTTATGATATGTGAGCAGAAGAGGCAAGGCTTAGGAAAGGAAAGCAGATAGTCGAGGAGTAAGACGGTTGTGATTGGAAGTTAGTGCAATATAGCAAGCTAGTACCAGGCAAGTGTTCTGAACTTTCTCAAAATATATTGTAGATGATTGATAGTCCTATTCTATATTGCGAGTGCTTTGAAGCACTGAACCCTAAACCTTGATTCCAGTTGTTGATCTTTGAGCTGTAAACCTTATTCTTTCTGAACCATTGATTGTTGAATACCCGAGTATAAACCACATATATACGATGCTACCCCACAAATACGTACAAACTAAATACCAACCACTGAATCAAATGACTTACATATTTAAACCATTGTACCCTATGCTTTGAAAAACCAAATCCTTGTAACCTTGAAACATTGATTCATTTGTTAACCAATTCTTTCATTACCAAACAACCATTCTTTGAAATTGCCATATTGTTAATTTATGAAGATTGAAACCATCTCATTATTGAACATCCAATGCTGTTTATGACTTTGTTTATTGCTTTACATTTATTATTTTGTTATTATTTTAGAATTGGATTGTTTTATAAAATTGTGGACCAGATTCGTGGTCAGACCAAATTGGTGGTCAAGTTAGGCCAATGTGTGCCTTGGATCCAGTAATTAGAGCAGAGCTATGTGCCTTGCTCGGGGTTAGTGTGTGACTGATCAGCAGCCTAAGCTTAGTTTTTAAAATGAAAATATAATATCCAATTCTAAATCATTAATCATTGTTCACTTGATACCTTAACCTTTTTCACTTGATGATCATTATTCTCAGTCTTGTCATTGTGACTTGCTGAGCTAGTTAGCTCATTTGTGTGATGTTGTTTATGTTCTTTTCCAGTTTAGAAGGAACCAGTTGGTAGCGAGGATCCCCAATCCAGTGCGAGAGCTAGGGGTCCTGGTTGATCGAGTTAAGCTAGCTGACAGCTTTTGAGATAGTTTAAGTTTGTAAAAGTTTGTATTAATGTTTAATATTCAGTTCTAATTTTGAATAGTTTGGATTTGGACGTTTGTAATATAAAGTGTGTGTGCGTGGCTTGTGTACATACTTTAACCTGTTGCGGTCCGTGGTAGTCGGTAAGTAGGGTCCTTGCATATTATTATTATCTTTATTATTGTTATAAGCAGGTTATAAATAAGGTATGTATGTGTGGACCCCAAACTTCTGACCCGGGTTTGGTGGGCGCCATAGGTTTGGTATCAGATTTACATGTTATAAGTCACTGACACAAGCCTAGGTTAACGGGAATGGGTAGAGGGTTATGATTAGAAGTAAGAAATAGAATGATAGAACGTCGAGAGGTTGGGTGTTACGTTATAACAGGCATTAGTAAAATTCGCGTTGTGGTTCAAGATTCTTATATTGCGATATGATTTCAGATAGCAGCGATGGCCGACTCTTTCATCTCCGTACCATCTGATCACTCAGAGCCCTCAGTTGGAGGACCATCTTCAGATCCACGTCCTGTTGTTCCACCATTGTTGGCTATTTTACCTCCACCTGTGTTGCAGCCCGTACCATTGCAGGCTATTCCACCCCCAAGCATGAGACCACCTATCAGAGGACCCCCACCTGCTGATTCAGGTTTTATTGTCACTCAGTTACAGGTGTACCTTTTCAGTTCTTTTCCTATCCTGTCCCCTATCATCAGTTCGAGGCTTGCCTTATGGAGCAACAATTCCTACGGGGTCAGATTCATGAGCTATTACATATTATGCGTACCAGAGATGTTGGTAGTGGTGAGAGACGACTCAGAGAGAGACTCCAGGTATTTCGAAGAGCAGCTGCTGTGAGGATTGTTGAGGCTACTCATGAGGATATCACCCTGATTTTCTTGTGGAGTGGGCTAAGTGGGTTCTGGAGGAGCTTCAGGAGATTGGAGGACCAGACTTGCCATGAGCTAGAGGCATAGAGATGGAGATGCTGAGTAGTGCTGTTGTGGTTGTTTAGTATGTACAGTAGTGTGTAGCATGTATCAGTAGAATTTTGGGTTGTATTTATAGACTAGATCTGCTGACTAGTGAGTAGGTTTGTTGTACCCTTTTGCTTTTACTTCCGAAGTGTTTTAACGCTTTTACTACATAAAACTTTTGATCTATATATATCAGTACCTTCTCCTTTCCAGCATTGTCATTTACATTACTGCACCTGTTTTACTTTACTTTATTTATTGTACCAGTTATACCCCTGTGATACCATATATCCTATTCCCTTAACTATTTATATTCTGTAAAGAAGCATGCAATTTACTTAGTTCAACTGTTACAACTATTTTCACAAAGAGATATTTCTGTTTTACAAAACTTTTCTTTTATGCAAAAGATTTGATTTAAAAGCTAAATAAGTTTGATTCTTTATAGAAAATGACTCCCAGAAGAAATACCCGCACCAACACCCAGAATGAAGAAACCAACAACAACAATAACAACCAAGATGATATTAACCAGAATGCAAACCCAGGACCCATAGACCCAGCAATAGCCCAGATTCTTCAAATCTTGGCTCAACAAATAGTTCACTTGACACAATAACAATAAAGATAAACCAATCCCCAGGTAATTTTCAAAATTATTCAGGCAGTATACCATCAGAATTCAAGGGTTCCTTAGATCCGATTGAAGCGAATGTTTGGTTAAAGGAAATAGAGAAGTCGTTCACATTAGTTAAAGTGAAGGAAGAATAGAATATGGAATTTGCAAGTTATTATTTGAAGAATGAGGCCACCTATTGGTCGGAGACTGTGAAGACATTGGAAGGTAAAGAGGTTATTACTTGGGAGAGGTTTAAAAAGTTGTTTTTAGAAAAGTATTTTCCTCAGTTTGTTCAGGATCAGATGGAGCTGAAGTTTTTGGAGCTAAAGCAAGGAAATATGTCGGTAGCTGATTATGAAAGTAAGTTTGAAGATTTGTCAAGGTATGTGCCATCATATGTAGATACTGACATGAAGAAGGCCAAGAGATTCCAGCAAGGTCTGAAGCCATGGATCAGAGGGAAGGTAGCCATATTTGAATTGGATACCTATGCAGGATTTGTAAAGAAGGCCATGATTGCAGAAACAGAGAGCGAGATGTCACAGAAGGAAAAGGAAAGTAAGAAGAGGAAGTTTGAAGGAAATGAAGGACAATCACAACCAGGGAAGTTTCCAAATATTAATAAGGGCAATTTTCAGCCATGGAGAAATTTTAATTTCAGAAAGCAAAATGCAGACGACGGAGGTCAAAGCAACCGTCCAGTCAATGTGAATCAGCCGAATCAGTTGAGGTTAACTTTTCCAGATTGTCAGGTATGTGGGAAGAAATATGGAGGAGTCTGTAATAAGTTGAATGTGGTTTGTTTCAAGTGTAATCAGAATGGGCACTATTCGAGGGACTGCTGCAATCAGCCAGTGAGAGAGCCAGCAAACAAGGATCAGCCTATCCGGAATCCAGCAATTAAGGTTCCAGCTATTGGATTTACATTGTAATAACCCCAATTTTTGGAAAATTTTTGAAACCCTTATGAATAGTGTTTTTGCTGAATGAGAAAACTTTTCATGCCACGCTATGTAGGGGTTCTGTTATTGATCTTATGGGATATTATTAGTACTCTATGTGGTATATAAGTGTATGTAAAGATCGTCAGAATCCAATTCCGAACACTTTGATTTTTCCCGGAAATCCACAAGATACGGAGAGAATTGAGTATAAGGTAACAGGATAAAAAGGATTTAAATTAAAGGATTATAATAGAGGATCATAAAAAGTAATTTAATGTATTGAGAAAGGTTAAGGGAACCTAAGTAATAAGATCCCGGGTATGATCCCTCGAACGATAAACGAAAACGAAAGTTAAGCGAACCGTATAACAGATCAGCGGTCATTAGGCAAACAATTAAAAGCTAATCAAAGGGATTAGTGGGGGTGATGGCATCCAACCAATAGAAAGAGGACAAAGGAGGGGTGATGACATCACAAAGCGATGTAGGCATGATATAGAAGGGAAGGAAGTGTGGTTGAATTATAACCACACAAAATCAAGGTTAATTAAGTCATTAACCAAAAACAACACAAAAAATCAACCAACCAAGCAAATCATTTCATTTTCATCAAACAAAACACAAAAACCTCTTTCTTCCCAAGCTAACTCTCGGCTTCTTTCTTAAAATTTGAAGATCCAAGCTCCACCACTTACTATTTAGCAAGGTAATTATCTAAGCTTCCCCATGGATAGTTACATACTTCCTATAAGTTTAAGCTTCTAATTCCAAGCCAATCTTTTTCTATAAATCAAGGAAGAAGATGGTGAATAGTAACCTTCAAGAAATAACTTTAGTTTTCTTGAATTTTTATGAAAGATTAAGGTGATACAAGCAAGGATCAAGGTTCTTTAGGCATTCAAAGCTCTTGTGTTGTGTTAAAAAGCTTCAAGGAAGGTATAATCTCTTAACCAAGCTTTGTTATTGAATGTTAAGAGCATAATATGAGTATTTTAGTTCATGAGAGGCTTGATGATTGTGTATGTAGAGATTAGTGAGTTTTGGGATGTTGTTGGATTGGTAAATGTTGTTGTTTTGATTAAAAGAACTTAAGTATGATTAAAGTTAAGCTTAGGCATAAGTATGAATGATTAAATTGAATTGGTTGGGGTTGTTATGATGTGATGAGGATGATGTTGGTTGTATGTTGGATTTGAGGTTGATTTGGAATGGGTTTTGAATGGTTTAAAATATTGGAAATCGCGTAAACATAGCCGTCGTAACGTCCGATTTTCTTTAGACTGTTTTTGTGCATAACATTAGGATCCGAGAACCCCCTGCTAGATTATGACCGCTGCCATGATTAGATAGCTCATGTTACGAGCTTCGTTTTGATATGTAGTTCGTTCGATTCCGATGCACGGTTTAGGAGAAACGACCGTTTCAAATAACGGCGTTTCGCGAACGAAACTTTTTCCCTCGCCTTACTTTGAAACATAGGTTAAAGACCAAAAAGGGTTAATTAATGTATGAAACATTTATGGTAAGTGTGTTAGGCAGTTGGTAAGACACTCGCGAAGGAATCGCTTTAAAACTCGTAAAGGTTAAATTATTAAAAATGGTGGAGCCGAGGGTACCCGAGTGACTTAAGCGAATCAGTGAGCGCAAAACAAGCGTTAGAGTCTAAGTTAGTTAAAGTATAGATTTACAAGTGATTTTGGTTTAATTTCAACTTACTTGTTGTTTATAGGTTACCAGACTCGTCCCGAGCCTTTTATCATCCCAAGTCGCTCAGGCAAGTTTTCTACCCGTTATACTGTTGTTGTGATGTATATATGTATATGCATTATCTTGCGATAGATGCATGTTGGTTAATTAGCAAATGTTGCGATATATTGAAGCATGCTGATATGGTATATATATGCATGCCTGTTTCGTATTTTTGCCATATATATCTGTTGGTTCAGTTGATAATACCTATGCTAGAGGATAGCGATAACTTGCATATACCCTTAGTATAGGGACCCAAAGGTGAAAATATTTTCTAAAACCGGGAGTCGAGGATCCCGAGTAGATTTTGTATATATGGATATGGATATATATATATATATATATATGGTTATGGTTTTCCAAACTATTAATCGAATAAGGTTTATTCGATAACTTTAACTTTATTTTATTATTGAATATTATTTTGAATATTCATTCGAGGGCTTATGACTCAGTTTATATTATTTAATGAATATTATTTGAATATTCATTTGAGGATCTATGACTCCGATTATTTGCTGAGATATATTCTTTATTTTATTAAAGAATAAGGTGTTAATAATCAAACTTATTTTTGATTATTCAAATAAAGATAATACTTTCATATAAGTATATCTTTAGTTATTTAATACTCGTTTCAAGTACAAGTTTTAATACTTCTACTTCAATTATTTTTATAAAGATTATTTCTTTATGGGAATATTATTTAATTAATAATATTCAGTCATTTTCTAAATATTCTGGGGACTGATTTACTTCATTAAATCAGCTTTACTCCAAACACTCTATAAAGTGTTTTCGAGTCTTCAAAATGATTTTTAAAAGTTAGAGCGGATCCCAAAACTCATTTTTATATTTAAGATCTTCCTTTTAAGGGGATTTAAATACTCGCTCAAAACCTGAGGGATCCGGCTCTATGGAGTATTTTAATATTCGCAACAAGGTTGTTGTTTTGATAAATGAATTGATTACTTGCCCAATGTTCGGGAAGTAAGCCCATCTAATTGAGTCGGCATAAGCGACAGGCCGGGGTACGGTCTATCAAAGTGTAAGTGGCTGGGTGGCAGTCCATCAACGCGTAAGAGGCCGGGTGGCGGTCCAGCACAAGGTCCTTATGTGGCCAGGGTGATGACCGGTGGGGGATTCATCCATCTACTAGTAGAAAAGGTTACTTATTGGTATCTTTGCCTGATCAGCAAGATATCTGGTTTATGCCAAAATTCTTTCCTTTCCAAATTTATTGGATATTGCAATTCTGTTCATACTTTACATGACAGAGGTTTTCAGGAAATGTATATATATATATAGGTGTATATATATGTCGGGACTTAATGAAGTATCTCGTAACTTCATTATTTATAATGATATTCAAAGATTGAATCTATTCAAATCTTGTCTTGTAGTCTCATCTATGTGATGAACTTTTGAAACTGATTATAACTTGAACGGTGGTAGTTCAAGTAGTATTGGGAAAGATATAAGTATATTGGGGTATTTGGTAACCTCATCTTTTAAACTTATATCTAATTAATAAGTGTCTTATGAATGACAAAGATTTTCAGAAAAACGTTGAGACAAGGTTAGATATATGAGATCACCTTGCAACGATATTTTTTTTATACAGTTATACACTGGGACTTTGTGTATATTATGCATGGAAGAGGACTTCCAATATTTTGAAAAGTATATATGTATATATACTGAATATTTTGCGACTTCATCGCATTAAGATATCAAACTTGGTTCATTTCTTTTGACCAAGACTTTCATGAGTATTATGAGTAGGCTCATATATTGTAAATCATTATACATATTATTTTGGTGGGCTTGCTGCTCACCCTTGCTTTATTTCTTCATCACACAACAACAGTTAGGAAAGATGGCCAGACTCCAGCAGACCCAGCGCAAGCGCGTGGGAAGCGTCCCGCGTCTTCCCGTTGATGTTGTAGCTGCTATAGCTGCAGAGGTAGATTTATTGTAGATCAGACCATCTACTTTTGAGAATCAATTATGTATAATTATAACTTGTGGCAGATAATGGCAATTAACTATAAATTTATCAAGTAATCATTTTGGGTTGTAATAACTTTTAAATTGTGGATTCAAAGACTTGTACTTATTTAAATTTCATCTCTGAGACTATAACGGGTTGTGGTGTGTGTTAGTGTGGGGTCACAGCATAAGGTTATTTATTATTAATTAAGTGAAGTGATATTGTGGAAAGAAAGACCGTGACGACCCGGATCCCCGACCCCGGATCTGGGGGTGTTACAGAAATGGTATCAGAGCTAAGCGTTATAAACCTCAGAGATGATGGGACGTTAAGATAATAAGTTCACTAAGATAATAAGAACTCTTGCCAAGTTCATAGTCGGACTACCTAACGTAGTACTGACAGTTAAAACCCTTATGGGAATCCTTATAAATGTAGCGATAGAAGCGTAGTTCGTTATCGTATATGGTAACGGGACTCCGAACCCTGAAGTTGAGGAACATCAACGCGATGATGTTTTATTATTTATTGGGGATCAGATTATGGATCTGATAGAGCGTCCTAACGCGGGACCGGATGATGTTGATATTGAGGATGTAGCGGTTGAGGATGTTGTCCTAGAAGGGATAGTTGCTGAGGAGGATCCCATGGAGGATCCTGACAAGAATGAATAAAGGACCACTGAGGAATTGATGACCATGGTTTGGTCGACTACCAGAGGTAGGATTGGCCGGTCACTACCGGAGGTTCGTTCAAGTTGTAAAGATAGTAGCCCCTTTAACGCGGCTTACTCGTAAGATTGAGAATTTCAAATGGACAGAGAAATGCGAGAACAGCTTTCAAGAACTGAAGCAGAGGTTGGTGATGGCCCTTATGCTGGCGTTGCCGGATGGAAAAAGAGATTTTGGGAAGTATAGTGACGCTTCGCACAAGGGCTTAGGGTGCGTGCTTATGCAGCACGGTAAGGTAATCGCGTACATGTCAAGACAATTAAGGTAATATGAAATTCGATATCCCCGCTCATGAGCTTAGGCTCGTGGCAATAGTTTTACCCTAAGGATTGGAGGCACTACTTGTATGGAGAGAAGTGCGAGAATTACCTAAGCCATAAGTGCTCTAGTACATTTTCACGTAGAAAGAGCTCAACATATGCCAGAGGAGGCAGTTAGAGCTAATCAAGAATAATGATTGGGAGATTCTTTATCATTCGGGGAAAGCCAATATGGTGGCTGATGCCCTTAGTAAAAAGGAGAGACTCAAGATGATAATGTCTTTTGGAGAGTTTATAAGAGATTTTGAGAAAATGGAAATAGAAGTGAAGGTAACCGGAGCCGGTACCGAAAAGCTGTTTAAGATTGCAATACAGCCCGAATTATTGGAAAAGATCATATTGTGCCAGAAAAAGTTATGAATGAAGGCAGGGAGCCAACAATTAGATAAAAGATTAATATCGAGAAAGATGATAAGGGAATAATGAGGTATTCCTATAGAATTTGGGTTCCGAAAGTTCAAGAGCGTAAGGATGAGAACTTAGATGAGAGCCATAGTTTGAGGAATAAGATTTAGAGTAAACCCTGAACGTGATAGTCAGGGAGGTCGCCATCAAGATAGAAGGAACCCATGACATAATGGAGTGGAAAATGAGGATTTTAAATTAAAAGATGACCCCAATTATGGGGAGTAGGATGAAACATTTCATACTAAGGAAACAGAAAGTCGAGTAAGGAAAGGAGACCCGAGACGGTACTCCTATACGGCAATTCATGGACCTCTCCAAAAAGAACTTAGACTATTATCCCCAACCACCACCCTGAGGAGACAGTGCGGTGAGAAATTCTTTCAGGACCTTTAAGTCGCTAAGCTCTCAGAGTTCCATGGAACAAGCTGACCCAGCCGAGGCAAGAGCCTGGCTAAAGGAAATATAGGAATTATTTGAGATTCTAAATGATTGACGAATCACAAAAGACTATTTTTGTCACTTACCCTCCTAAGAGAGAGACCACCCGCTGGTGAAAGACCAAGAAAGGCACGGAGCCAGAGGTTATGATAAACTGATTAAAGTTCAGCCAATTGTTTTCGGGAAAGTAATTCCCAAGGTTATGGAGAGAGTGTAAAAGCTTTAGAGCCAGAACAAAGGCAGACGAGTATGATGAATTGTGAATTTAAGTTGTAAAAGTGGTCAAGATTCGTTCTAAGGGCACGAATCCAGAATGACGGGATGTTGAAATCAATGCTTATGTTGTGTTGGTTCATGAAATAATGATAAGAGAAAGGAAAATAAAAAAAAAGAAATTGAAGTGGAAAGGATTATAACGGCAATAGAGTTTGAGGTATGATAAGGGAGTTGGGTATGAGGAAACCCTAACGACTCGTAGCAATAGAAATAGAAAAGTATGCATTCGTCAGGATGAGGGTGATTCACCATAAGTTAAAATTGATGGTTGAGGGCATAAGAGATACATATAGTTATCCCCTGTAAGTTGGGAGGATTCGAGGAAACCTTGAGATAATTCGAAGGATAAATAATGAGACGCGGATAGACTAAGGGGATAAGGAAGTAAGAAATTAGGAAAAATTGGATGAAGGAAGTGACCTTCAAGAAGGTGAAATGTAAGACCGGTGGCTTGATACCCAGAAAGGGAGACGCCAGGTATGAAAGATATCCCAACATTGAGGTGACTGTTGAGATAAACAACAAAAGTAAATAAGGAATTATTAAGAAGAAGTTCGCGTTGAACACGACCAATATCTTCCAGAACATCCTTGTTATCGTTACCAAATTAGGCAAGACAAGCGGATAACCGTTGTTATCTTTTGGAGGCCATATGGATTGACCTCAATTTGAATAAGGATGCTATTATGAAGTTAGGTATAGACTATCGAGGTGGGAATGATGAATATGATAATCTATCAAGGATATATGACTTGATTTATTCGTAGAAGGATGCAGGTACCTTTTAAAGGTGGAATTAAGGATAGAACATCGGTAACTTAAAATGAATCCTAGGGGAATGCATAAAGGTTGGCATTTCACCCTTAATAGGGATAGTATGAGTTTTGACAGTATGAATTGGAAAGGATTAAGGTAATAATAACCTTTAAGGATCAATGGAGAAATTTTTCAGAAGTATATAGACAATGGTTCTACTATTAGTAAATGGTATTGTGATATGCCCTGTATCTAGGGAATACAGGAGGAACGATTGAAGGATAACCTTAGAGGTTTTATAAGGAAAAAGGTAATATTCAAAATTCTCAAGAATAGAAATGTGGATAAAGGAAATATGACGTAATTATAATGATGCCAAGTGGGGCACGTGTTAAACCACGAGAAAGTATGGATCGAACCAGTAATGGTCGAAATTGTTCAGGGCAATTAGGACTTAAGATAAAAAATGTTCTAAGTATGATTGAGAGTCAGTCTTGACAGTGATTAGCCTCTAAAGACTGAGGCAATAACTTATGGAAAAATGGTGATATTTTTTTTCCCATCTGATTTTAAGGAAAACATCTTCACTCAAGCAGTGATCGGAAATAAGGTAGAAAATTTATTTGGAGGTGGTTAAAATGACATTGACTGTAAGGAAATTTTACTATCAGGAAAGGCCAAAGAGGTGGCCGACACTTTAAAGGTAAGTGGATAATTATAGGCGCGTGTGCCAAAAGAATACAGTGATGATGGTTAAAAATGTGAAGGTTGAATTATGGTTTGGAAGATTGACATTCCTTCTAATGACTGTGCAATACCCAACCATAATAGTAGTTGGTAAAGGTTTAATTCGTGTAATCGCCATGAACGGGCTATCTATCTTAGAAGGTCCTATCTTGAGATAAGCCAGGACCATGTTTCAAAAAGGACTAGATGAACCCTTGAGTTAATTCTTCTATTTAGGGCGTATGATTAAGAATGGTATTAACCTGCTATCGTTGCTTTGATTGAAACTCTTCTGCACTTTTATCTGCTTCATGTCATGTATGTATGTCAGGATCAGGAGTGTTCTTCATGAATCAGGAATGGTGATTATGTTACCTCCTTAGAATGATTTGATACGACATGTATAGACTCCGTATGGTTAGATATTAAGATTTTATGGAAAAATGAATGACGACAGTAGGTCAGTGGTGGACCATAGTAAGGCAGCAATGATTCTGCGAGTATTGAGCTGATTACAACCGTGAGAGTTGTATTGGAATGGGTGTTGAGATTTAGTACCACTAATCAGGTCGTGGTAGTGTATAAGTTATCATTGATAGACTAATTAAGTAGAGTATCTACCTAGTGAATAATTATTCTTTCTTATCAATAGAGAGTCGTATTATTATACGAGGAAGGTTGCGGTGCGAGCATAGAATCCTAGTAACGATGATGTATAGAATGAGATCCCAGATTCGATTTTTGATGTCGAGGGAGTTTCAAAGGTGATTGTGTATAAGCACGAGGAAGAGTGTGGGTTCATAGAATGATGGACGGGATAGCGAAAATATTTAGGCATGGGAAATACGATGCTATAATGCTTAATGTTGATTTATATACGTATATGATTTGTTCTCCTATGACAAACCTCTATAGTTCAGAGGTAGGTTCCAAGCCAGATATTTTGTGGCAGTATATTTTTTTTTCATATATACAATTCTCTTCAGTTCGTTCTTTTCTCTTCTTTTCATTTCATGTAAGCTGAGAAGAACAACCCTTCCAGAAGGGGAGGTATTGCCGAATGACTATCTATCTGTGTGATAGAAGCCTAGTAGGATACCATCTATTGTTTAATTGCTTGTCAAGTACTAAAGGCTGGCCACCTTCTGTACTAACTATGCGATATAACAAGTGTTCATGATCATAGTGATCTCTCAACAAATTCCTTTACTTCTATTTGATTGATCAAATTTTGGAAAATAGAAACAACTGAAAAAAGGAGTAATAAAGTGGTGGTAGTATGCGGAATGGGAACACATTCGTGATACTAAGGTTGACGTGGTTATTAAAAGGTTATAGAACGCTAACGAGCAAAAGTATAACCAGTATAATATTAGGAATGGAAGGTAGTAGCGATTACGAACTGGAAAAGAATGGGTACTGAGAAGCAGAAGCTCTAATGCCAAAAGCAATAATGAGAGTCTGTGCAATAGACTTGAAAGAATTTGGAATGATCACTTAATTCGGATTGAGTTATCTTACGACAATAGATCATATGTCATTATCGAGATGTCGCCTTATGAGATCCTTGAGGGAATACAATGTCGATCTCCCTTATGTTAGGATGAAGTTGTAGAGCGCAAGATGCTCGGACCCGCAGTAGTCCAAAGGACCAAGGATATGATAGATCTAATCAGAGGACGGCTGGTAGTAGCCCAAGATGGACATGATAAGTATGTTGATTTGACACGAAAGGATAAAGAGTATGAAATAGGGGACCTAGTAATGTTATAGGTATCCCTTGGAAAGGATTGATGAGGTTCGGAAAGAAAGGAAAGCTAAGTCTACAATTTGTTGGACCCTTGGATATATTAAGACGTTTGGGAAGTTAGCATATGAGCTAGCCCTACCCCCGAACATGTAGCAAGTCATAACGTGTTTCACGTATCAATATTAAGGAAGTGTAATTCAGATGCCAGATAAATAGAGGCATATGAGCGCATAGATATGCAACCCTATGTAACCTATATGGAGCAACCAGGAAGGGTTATAGAGTGAAAAGGAACAAGTGCTTAGGAGAAGGATTATCAAACTAGACAGAGTTTGATGGAAGAACCACAATGTGGGAAAATTTACTTGAGAATTAGAAAGTGTAAGGCTAAGAGAGTATCCCTATTCATTTCCTATCTGATTCCGGGACGGAATCCTTTTAAGGAGGGGAGACTGTAATAACCCCAATTTTTGGAAAATTTTTGAAACCCTTATGAATAGTGTTTTTGCTGAATGAGAAAACTTTTCATGCCACGCTATGTAGGGGTTCTGTTATTGATCTTATGGGATATTATTAGTATTCTATGTGGTATATAAGTTTATGTAAAGATCGTCAGAATCCAATTCCGAACACTTTGATTTTTCCCGGAAATCCACAAGATACGGAGAGAATTGAGTATAAGGTAACAGGATAAAAAGGATTTAAATTAAAGGATTATAATAGAGGATCATAAAAAGTAATTTAATGTATTGAGAAAGGTTAAGGGAACCTAAGTAATAAGATCCCGGGTATGATCCCTCGAACGATAAACGAAAACGAAAGTTAAGCGAACCGTATAACAGATCAGCGGTCATTAGGCAAACAATTAAAAGCTAATCAAAGGGATTAGTGGGGGTGATGGCATCCAACCAATAGAAAGAGGACAAAGGAGGGGTGATGACATCACAAAGTGATGTAGGCATGACATAGAAGGGAAGGAAGTGTGGTTGAATTATAACCACACAAAATCAAGGTTAATTAAGTCATTAACCAAAAACAACACAAAAAATCAACCAACCAAGCAAATCATTTCATTTTCATCAAACAAAACACAAAAACCTCTTTCTTCCCAAGCTAACTCTCGGCTTCTTTCTTAAAATTTGAAGATCCAAGCTCCACCACTTACTATTTAGCAAGGTAATTATCTAAGCTTCCCCATGGATAGTTACATACTTCCTATAAGTTTAAGCTTCTAATTCCAAGCCAATCTTTTTCTATAAATCAAGGAAGAATATGGTGAATAGTAACCTTCAATAAATAACTTTAGTTTTCTTGAATTTTTATGAAAGATTAAGGTGATACAAGCAAGGATCAAGGTTCTTTAGGCATTCAAAGCTCTTGTGTTGTGTTAAAAAGCTTCAAGGAAGGTATAATCTCTTAACCAAGCTTTGTTATTGAATGTTAAGAGCATAATATGAGTATTTTAGTTCATGAGAGGCTTGATGATTGTGTATGTAGAGATTAGTGAGTTTTGGGATGTTGTTGGATTGGTAAATGTTGTTGTTTTGATTAAAAGAACTTAAGTATGATTAAAGTTAAGCTTAGGCATAAGTATGAATGATTAAATTGAGTTGGTTGGGGTTGTTATGATGTGATGAGGATGGATGTTGATTGTATGTTGGATTTGAGGTTGATTTGGAATGGGTTTTGAATGGTTTAAAATATTGGAAATCGCGTAAACATAGTCGTCGTAACGTCCGATTTTCTTTAGACTGTTTTTGTGCATAATATTAGGACCCGAGAACCCCCTGCTAGATTATGACCACTGCCATGATTAGATAGCTCATGTTACGAGCTTCGTTTTGATATGTAGTTCGTTCGATTCCGATGCACGGTTTAGGAGAAACGACCATTTCAAGTAACGGCATTTCGCGAACGAAACTTTTTCCCTCGCCTTACTTTGAAACATAGGTTAAAGACCAAAAAGGGTTAATTAATGTATGAAACATTTATGGTAAGTGTGTTAGGCAGTTGGTAAGACACTCGCGAAGGAATCACTTTAAAACTCGTAAAGGTTAAATTATTAAAAATGGTGGAGCCGAGGGTACCCGAGTGACTTAAGCGAATCAGTGAGCGCAAAACAAGCGTTAGAGTCTAAGTTAGTTAAAGTATAGATTTACAAGTGATTTTGGTTTAATTCCAACTTACTTGTTGTTTATAGGTTACCAGACTCGTCCCGAGCCTTTTATCATCCCAAGTCGCTCAGGCAAGTTTTCTACCCGTTATACTGTTGTTGTGATGTATATATGTATATGCATTATCTTGCGATAGATGCATGTTGGTTAATTAGCAAATGTTGCGATATATTGAAGCATGCTGATATGGTATATATATGCATGCCTGTTTCGTATTCTTGCCATATATATCTGTTGGTTCAGTTGATAATACCTATGCTAGAGGATAGCGATAACTTGCATATACCCTTAGTATAGGGACCCAAAGGTGAAAATATTTTCTAAAACCGGGAGTCGAGGATCCCGAGTAGATTTTGTATATATGGATATGGATATATATATATATATATATTTATATATATATATGGTTATGGTTTTCCAAACTATTAATCGAATAAGGTTTATTCGATAACTTTAACTTTATTTTATTATTGAATATTATTTTGAATATTCATTCGAGGGCTTATGACTCAGTTTATATTATTTAATGAATATTATTTGAATATTCATTTGAGGATCTATGACTCCGATTATTTGCTGAGATATATTCTTTATTTTATTAAAGAATAAGGTGTTAATAATCAAACTTATTTTTGATTATTCAAATAAAGATAATACTTTCATATAAGTATATCTTTGGTTATTTAATACTCGTTTCAAGTATAAGTTTTAATACTTCTACTTCAATTATTTTTATAAAGATTATTTCTTTATGGGAATATTATTTAATTAATAATATTCAGTCATTTTCTAAATATTCTGGGGACTGATTTACTTCATTAAATCAGCTTTACTCCAAACACTCTATAAAGTGTTTTCGAGTCTTCAAAATGATTTTTAAAAGTTAGAGCGGATCCCAAAACTCATTTTTACATTTAAGATCTTCCTTTTAAGGGGATTTAAATACTCGCTCAAAACCTGAGGGATCCGGCTCTATGGAGTATTTTAATATTCGCAACAAGGTTGTTGTTTTGATAAATGAATTGATTACTTGCCCAATGTTCGGGAAGTAAGCCCATCTAATTGAGTCGGCATAAGCGACAGGCCAGGGTACGGTATATCAAAGTGTAAGTGGCTGGGTGGCAGTCCATCAACGCGTAAGAGGGCGGGTGGCGGTCCAGCACAAGGTCCTTATGTGGCCAGGGTGATGACCGGTGGGGGATTCATCCATCTACTAGTAGAAAAGGTTACTTATTGGTATCTTTGCCTGATCAGCAAGATATCTGGTTTATGCCAAAATTCTTTCCTTTCCAAATTTATTGGATATTGCAATTCTGTTCATACTTTACATGACAGAGTATTTCAGGAAATGTATATATATATATATAGGTGTATATATATGTCGGGACTTAATGAAGTATCTCGTAACTTCATTATTTATAATGATATTCAAAGATTGAATCTATTCAAATCTTGTCTTGTAGTCTCATCTATGTGATGAACTTTTGAAACTGATTATAACTTGAACGGTGGTAGTTCAAGTAGTATTGGGAAAGATATAAGTATATTGGGGTATTTGGTAACCTCATCTTTTAAACTTATATCTAATTAATAAGTGTCTTATGAATGACAAAGATTTTCAGAAAAACGTTGAGACAAGGTTAGATATATGAGATCACCTTGCAACGATATTTTTTTTATACAGTTATACACTGGGACTTTGTGTATATTATGCATGGAAGAGGACTTCCAATATTTTGAAAAGTATATATGTATATATACTGAATATTTTGCGACTTCATCGCATTAAGATATCAAACTTGGTTCATTTCTTTTGACCAAGACTTTCATGAGTATTATGAGTAGGCTCATATATTGTAAATCATTATACATATTATTTTGGTGGGCTTGCTGCTCACCCTTGCTTTATTTCTTCATCACACAACAACAGTTAGGAAAGATGGCCAGACTCCAGCAGACCCAGCGCAAGCGCGTGGGAAGCGTCCCGCGTCTTCCCGTTGATGTTGTAGCTGCTATAGCTGCAGAGGTAGATCTATTGTAGATCAGACCATCTACTTTTGAGAATCAATTATGTATAATTATAACTTGTGGCAGATAATGGCAATTAACTGTAAATTTATCAAGTAATCATTTTGGGTTGTAATAACTTTTAAATTGTGGATTCAAAGACTTGTACTTATTTAAATTTCATCTCTGAGACTATAACGGGTTGTGGTGTGTGTTAGTGTGGGGTCACAGCATAAGGTTATTTATTATTAATTAAGTGAAGTGATATTGTGGAAAGAAAGACCGTGACGACCCGGATCCCCGACCCCGGATCTGGGGGTGTTACAGAAATGGTATCAGAGCTAAGCGTTATAAACCTCAGAGATGATGGGACGTTAAGATAATAAGTTCACTAAGATAATAAGAACTCTTGCCAAGTTCATAGTCGGACTACCTAACGTAGTACTGACAGTTAAAACCCTTATGAGAATCCTTATAAATGTAGCGATAGAAGCGTAGTTCGTTATCGTATATGGTAACGGGACTCCGAACCCTGAAGTTGAGGAACATCAACGCGATGATGTTTTATTATTTATTGGGGATCAGATTATGGATCTGATAGAGCGTCCTAACGCGGGACCGGATGATGTTGATATTGAGGATGTAGCGGTTGAGGATGTTGTCCTAGAAGGGATAGTTGCTGAGGAGGATCCCATGGAGGATCCTGACAAGAATGAATAAAGGACCACTGAGGAATTGATGACCATGGTTTGGTCGACTACCAGAGGTAGGATTGGCCGGTCACTACCGGAGGTTCGTTCAAGTTGTAAAGATAGTAGCCCCTTTAACGCGGCTTACTCGTAAGATTGAGAATTTCGAATGGACAGAGAAATGCGAGAACAGCTTTCAAGAACTGAAGCAGAGGTTGGTGATGGCCCTTATGCTGGCGTTGCCGGATGGAAAAAGAGATTTTGGGAAGTATAGTGACGCTTCGCACAAGGGCTTAGGGTGCGTGCTTATGCAGCACGGTAAGGTAATCGCGTACATGTCAAGACAATTAAGGTAATATGAAATTCGATATCCCCGCTCATGAGCTTAGGCTCGTGGCAATAGTTTTACCCTAAGGATTGGAGGCACTACTTGTATGGAGAGAAGTGCGAGAATTACCTAAGCCATAAGTGCTCTAGTACATTTTCACGTAGAAAGAGCTCAACATATGCCAGAGGAGGCAGTTAGAGCTAATCAAGAATAATGATTGGGAGATTCTTTATCATTCGGGGAAAGCCAATATGGTGGCTGATGCCCTTAGTAAAAAGGAGAGACTCAAGATGATAATGTCTTTTGGAGAGTTTATAAGAGATTTTGAGAAAATGGAAATAGAAGTGAAGGTAACCGGAGCCGGTACCGAAAAGCTGTTTGAGATTGCAATACAGCCCGAATTATTGGAAAAGATCATATTGTGCCAGAAAAAGTTATGAATGAAGGCAGGGAGCCAACAATTAGATAAAAGATTAATATCGAGAAAGATGATAAGGGAATAATGAGGTATTCCTATAGAATTTGGGTTCCGAAAGTTCAAGAGCGTAAGGATGAGAACTTAGATGAGAGCCATAGTTTGAGGAATAAGATTTAGAGTAAACCCTGAACGTGATAGTCAGGGAGGTCGCCATCAAGATAGAAGGAACCCATGACATAATGGAGTGGAAAATGAGGATTTTAAATTAAAAGATGACCCCAATTATGGGGAGTAGGATGAAACATTTCATACTAAGGAAACAGAAAGTCGAGTAAGGAAAGGAGACCCGAGACGGTACTCCTATACGGCAATTCATGGACCTCTCCAAAAAGAACTTAGACTATTATCCCCAACCACCACCCTGAGGAGACAGTGCGGTGAGAAATTCTTTCAGGACCTTTAAGTCGCTAAGCTCTCAGAGTTCCATGGAACAAGCTGACCCAGCCGAGGCAAGAGCCTGGCTAAAGGAAATATAGGAATTATTTGAGATTCTAAATGATTGACGAATCACAAAAGACTATTTTTGTCACTTACCCTCCTAAGAGAGAGACCACCCGCTGGTGAAAGACCAAGAAAGGCACGGAGCCAGAGGTTATGATAAACTGATTAAAGTTCAGCCAATTGTTTTCGGGAAAGTAATTCCCAAGGTTATGGAGAGAGTGTAAAAGCTTTAGAGCCAGAACAAAGGCAGACGAGTATGATGAATTGTGAATTTAAGTTGTAAAAGTGGTCAAGATTCGTTCTAAGGGCACGAATCCAGAATGACGGGATGTTGAAATCAATGCTTATGTTGTGTTGGTTCATGAAATAATGATAAGAGAAAGGAAAATAAAAAAAAAGAAATTGAAGTGGAAAGGATTATAACGGCAATAGAGTTTGAGGTATGATAAGGGAGTTGGGTATGAGGAAACCCTAACGACTCGTAGCAATAGAAATAGAAAAGTATGCATTCGTCAGGATGAGGGTGATTCACCATAAGTTAAAATTGATGGTTGAGGGCATAAGAGATACATATAGTTATCCCCTGTAAGTTGGGAGGATTCGAGGAAACCTTGAGATAATTCGAAGGATAAATAATGAGACGCGGATAGACTAAGGGGATAAGGAAGTAAGAAATTAGGAAAAATTGGATGAAGGAAGTGACCTTCAAGAAGGTGAAATGTAAGACCGGTGGCTTGATACCCAGAAAGGGAGACGCCAGGTATGAAAGATATCCCAACATTGAGGTGACTGTTGAGATAAACAACAAAAGTAAATAAGGAATTATTAAGAAGAAGTTCACGTTGAACACGACCAATATCTTCCAGAACATCCTTGTTATCGTTACCAAATTAGGCAAGACAAGCGGATAACCGTTGTTATCTTTTGGAGGCCATATGGATTGACCTCAATTTGAATAAGGATGCTATTATGAAGTTAGGTATAGACTATCGAGGTGGGAATGATGAATATGATAATCTATCAAGGATATATGACTTGATTTATTCGTGGAAGGATGCAGGTACCTTTTAAAGGTGGAATTAAGGATAGAACATCGGTAACTTAAAACGAATCCTAGGGGAATGCATAAAGGTTGGCATTTCACCCTTAATAGGGATAGTATGAGTTTTGACAGTATGAATTGGAAAGGATTAAGGTAATAATAACCTTTAAGGATCAGTGGAGAAATTTTTCAGAAGTATATAGACAATGGTTCTACTATTAGTAAATGGTATTGTGATATGCCCTGTATCTAGGGAATACAGGAGGAACGATTGAAGGATAACCTTAGAGGTTTTATAAGGAAAAAGGTAATATTCAAAATTCTCAAGAATAGAAATGTGGATAAAGGAAATATGACGTAATTATAATGATGCCAAGTGGGGCACGTGTTAAACCACGAGAAAGTATGGATCGAACCAGTAATGGTCGAAATTGTTCAGGGCAATTAGGACTTAAGATAAAAAATGTTCTAAGTATGATTGAGAGTCAGTCTTGACAGTGATTAGCCTCTAAAGACTGAGGCAATAACTTATGGAAAAATGGTGATATTTTTTTTCCCATCTGATTTTAAGGAAAACATCTTCACTCAAGCAGTGATCGGAAATAAGGTAGAAAATTTATTTGGAGGTGGTTAAAATGACATTGACTGTAAGGAAATTTTACTATCAGGAAAGGCCAAAGAGGTGGCCGACACTTTAAAGGTAAGTGGATAATTATAGGTGCGTGTGCCAAAAGAATACAGTGATGATGGTTAAAAATGTGAAGGTTGAATTATGGTTTGGAAGATTGACATTCCTTCTGATGACTGTGCAATACCCAACCGTAATAGTAGTTGGTAAAGGTTTAATTCGTGTAATCGCCATGAACGGGCTATCTATCTTAGAAGGTCCTATCTTGAGATAAGCCAGGACCATGTTTCAAAAAGGACTAGATGAACCCTTGAGTTAATTCTTCTATTTAGGGCGTATGATTAAGAATGGTATTAACCTGCTATCGTTGCTTTGATTGAAACTCTTCTGCACTTTTATCTGCTTCATGTCATGTATGTATGTCAGGATCAGGAGTGTTCTTCATGAATCAGGAATGGTGATTATGTTACCTCCTTAGAATGATTTGATACGACATGTATAGACTCCGTATGGTTAGATATTAAGATTTTATGGAAAAATGAATGACGACAGTAGGTCAGTGGTGGACCATAGTAAGGCAGCAATGATTCTGCGAGTATTGAGCTGATTACAACCGTGAGAGTTGTATTGGAATGGGTGTTGAGATTTAGTACCACTAATCAGGTCGTGGTAGTGTATAAGTTATCATTGATAGACTAATTAAGTAGAGTATCTACCTAGTGAATAATTATTCTTTCTTATCAATAGAGAGTCGTATTATTATACGAGGAAGGTTGCGGTGCGAGCATAGAATCCTAGTAACGATGATGTATAGAATGAGATCCCAGATTCGATTTTTGATGTCGAGGGAGTTTCAAAGGTGATTGTGTATAAGCACGAGGAAGAGTGTGGGTCCATAGAATGATGGACGGGATAGCGAAAATATTTAGGCATGGGAAATACGATGCTATAATGCTTAATGTTGATTTATATACGTATATGATTTGTTCTCCTATGACAAACCTCTATAGTTCAGAGGTAGGTTCCAAGCCAGATATTTTGTGGCAGTATATTTTTTTTTCATATATACAATTCTCTTCAGTTCGTTCTTTTCTCTTCTTTTCATTTCATGTAAGCTGAGAAGAACAACCCTTCCAGAAGGGGAGGTATTGCCGAATGACTATCTATCTGTGTGATAGAAGCCTAGTAGGATACCATCTATTGTTTAATTGCTTGTCAAGTACTAAAGGCTGGCCACCTTCTGTACTAACTATGCGATATAACAAGTGTTCATGATCATAGTGATCTCTCAACAAATTCCTTTACTTCTATTTGATTGATCAAATTTTGGAAAATAGAAACAACTGAAAAAAGGAGTAATAAAGTGGTGGTAGTATGCGGAATGGGAACACATTCGTGATACTAAGGTTGACGTGGTTATTAAAAGGTTATAGAACGCTAACGAGCAAAAGTATAACCAGTATAATATTAGGAACGGAAGGTAGTAGCGATTACGAACTGGAAAAGAATGGGTACTGAGAAGCAGAAGCTCTAATGCCAAAAGCAATAATGAGAGTCTGTGCAATAGACTTGAAAGAATTTGGAATGATCACTTAATTCGGATTGAGTTATCTTACGACAATAGATCATATGTCATTATCGAGATGTCGCCTTATGTGATCCTTGAGGGAATACAATGTCGATCTCCCTTATGTTAGGATGAAGTTGTAGAGCGCAAGATGCTCGGACCCGCAGTAGTCCAAAGGACCAAGGATATGATAGATCTAATCAGAGGACGGCTGGTAGTAGCCCAAGATGGACATGATAAGTATGTTGATTTGACACGAAAGGATAAAGAGTATGAAATAGGGGACCTAGTAATGTTATAGGTATCCCTTGGAAAGGATTGATGAGGTTCGGAAAGAAAGGAAAGCTAAGTCTACAATTTGTTGGACCCTTGGATATATTAAGACGTTTGGGAAGTTAGCATATGAGCTAGCCCTACCCCCGAACATGTAGCAAGTCATAACGTGTTTCACGTATCAATATTAAGGAAGTGTAATTCAGATGCCAGATAAATAGAGGCATATGAGCGCATAGATATGCAACCCGACGTAACCTATATGGAGCAACCAGGAAGGGTTATAGAGTGAAAAGGAACAAGTGCTTAGGAGAAGGATTATCAAACTAGACAGAGTTTGATGGAAGAACCACAATGTGGGAAAATTTACTTGAGAATTAGAAAGTGTAAGGCTAAGAGAGTATCCCTATTAATTTCCTATCTGATTCCGGGACGGAATCCTTTTAAGGAGGGGAGACTGTAATAACCCCAATTTTTGGAAAATTTTTGAAACCCTTATGAATAGTGTTTTTGCTGAATGAGAAAACTTTTCATGCCACGCTATGTAGGGGTTCTGTTATTGATCTTATGGGATATTATTAGTATTCTATGTGGTATATAAGTGTATGTAAAGATCGTCAGAATCCAATTCCGAACACTTTGATTTTTCCCGGAAATCCACAAGATACGGAGAGAATTGAGTATAAGGTAACAGGATAAAAAGGATTTAAATTAAAGGATTATAATAGAGGATCATAAAAAGTAATTTAATGTATTGAGAAAGGTTAAGGGAACCTAAGTAATAAGATCCCGGGTATGATCCCTCGAACGATAAACGAAAACGAAAGTTAAGCGAACCGTATAACAGATCAGCGGTCATTAGGCAGACAATTAAAAGCTAATCAAAGGGATTAGTGGGGGTGATGGCATCCAACCAATAGAAAGAGGACAAAGGAGGGGTGATGACATCACAAAGTGATGTAGGCATGATATAGAAGGGAAGGAAGTGTGGTTGAATTATAACCACACAAAATCAAGGTTAATTAAGTCATTAACCAAAAACAACACAAAAAATCAACCAACCAAGCAAATCATTTCATTTTCATCAAACAAAACACAAAAACCTCTTTCTTCCCAAGCTAACTCTCGGCTTCTTTCTTAAAATTTGAAGATCCAAGCTCCACCACTTACTATTTAGCAAGGTAATTATCTAAGCTTTCCCATGGATAGTTACATACTTCCTATAAGTTTAAGCTTCTAATTCCAAGTCAATCTTTTTCTATAAATCAAGGAAGAAGATGGTGAATAGTAACCTTCAAGAAATAACTTTAGTTTTCTTGAATTTTTATGAAAGATTAAGGTGATACAAGCAAGGATCAAGGTTCTTTAGGCATTCAAAGCTCTTGTGTTGTGTTAAAAAGCTTCAAGGAAGGTATAATCTCTTAACCAAGCTTTGTTATTGAATGTTAAGAGCATAATATGAGTATTTTAGTTCATGAGAGGCTTGATGATTGTGTATGTAGAGATTAGTGAGTTTTGGGATGTTGTTGGATTGGTAAATGTTGTTGTTTTGATTAAAAGAACTTAAGTATGATTAAAGTTAAGCTTAGGCATAAGTATGAATGATTAAATTGAGTTGGTTGGGGTTGTTATAATGTGATGAGGATGGATGTTGGTTGTATGTTGGATTTGAGGTTGATTTGGAATGGGTTTTGAATGGTTTAAAATATTGGAAATCGCGTAAACATAGCCGTCGTAACGTCCGATTTTCTTTAGACTGTTTTTGTGCATAACATTAGGACCCGAGAACCCCCTGCTAGATTATGACCACTGCCATGATTAGATAGCTCATGTTACGAGCTTCGTTTTGATATGTAGTTCGTTCGATTCCGATGCACGGTTTAGGAGAAACGACCGTTTCAAGTAACGGCGTTTCGCGAACGAAACTTTTTCCCTCACCTTACTTTGAAACATAGGTTAAAGACCAAAAAGGGTTAATTAATGTATGAAACATTTATGGTAAGTGTGTTAGGCAGTTGGTAAGACACTCGCGAAGGAATCGCTTTAAAACTCGTAAAGGTTAAATTATTAAAAATGGTGGAGCCGAGGGTACCCGAGTGACTTAAGCGAATCAGTGAGCGCAAAACAAGCGTTAGAGTCTAAGTTAGTTAAAGTATAGATTTACAAGTGATTTTGGTTTAATTCCAACTTACTTGTTGTTTATAGGTTACCAGACTCGTCCCGAGCCTTTTATCATCCCAAGTCGCTCAGGCAAGTTTTCTACCCGTTATACTGTTGTTGTGATGTATATATGTATATGCATTATCTTGCGATAGATGCATGTTGGTTAATTAGCAAATGTTGCGATATATTGAAGCATGCTGATATGGTATATATATGCATGCCTGTTTCGTATTCTTGCCATATATATCTGTTGGTTCAGTTGATAATACCTATGCTAGAGGATAGCGATAACTTGCATATACCCTTAGTATAGGGACCCAAAGGTGAAAATATTTTCTAAAACCGGGAGTCCAGGATCCCGAGTAGATTTTGTATATATGGATATGGATATATATATATATATATTTATATATATATATGGTTATGGTTTTCCAAACTATTAATCGAATAAGGTTTATTCGATAACTTTAACTTTATTTTATTATTGAATATTATTTTGAATATTCATTCGAGGGCTTATGACTCAGTTTATATTATTTAATGAATATTATTTGAATATTCATTTGAGGATCTATGACTCCGATTATTTGCTGAGATATATTCTTTATTTTATTAAAGAATAAGGTGTTAATAATCAAACTTATTTTTGATTATTCAAATAAAGATAATACTTTCATATAAGTATATCTTTGGTTATTTAATACTCGTTTCAAGTATAAGTTTTAATACTTCTACTTCAATTATTTTTATAAAGATTATTTCTTTATGGGAATATTATTTAATTAATAATATTCAGTCATTTTCTAAATATTCTGGGGACTGATTTACTTCATTAAATCAGCTTTACTCCAAACACTCTATAAAGTGTTTTCGAGTCTTCAAAATGATTTTTAAAAGTTAGAGCGGATCCCAAAACTCATTTTTATATTTAAGATCTTCCTTTTAAGGGGATTTAAATACTCGCTCAAAACCTGAGGGATCCGGCTCTATGGAGTATTTTAATATTCGCAACAAGGTTGTTGTTTTGATAAATGAATTGATTACTTGCCCAATGTTCGGGAAGTAAGCCCATCTAATTGAGTCGGCATAAGTGACAGGCCGGGGTACGGTCTATCAAAGTGTAAGTGGCTGGGTGGCAGTCCATCAACGCGTAAGAGGCCGGGTGGCGGTCCAGCACAAGGTCCTTATGTGGCCAGGGTGATGACCGGTGGGGGATTCATCCATCTACTAGTAGAAAAGGTTACTTATTGGTATCTTTTCCTGATCAGCAAGATATCTGGTTTATGCCAAAATTCTTTCCTTTCCAAATTTATTGGATATTGCAATTCTGTTCATACTTTACATGACAGAGGTTTTCAGGAAATGTATATATATATATAGGTGTATATATATGTCGGGACTTAATGAAGTATCTCGTAACTTCATTATTTATAATGATATTCAAAGATTGAATCTATTCAAATCTTGTCTTGTAGTCTCATCTATGTGATGAACTTTTGAAACTGATTATAACTTGAACGGTGGTAGTTCAAGTAGTATTGGGAAAGATATAAGTATATTGGGGTATTTGGTAACCTCATCTTTTAAACTTATATCTAATTAATAAGTGTCTTATGAATGACAAAGATTTTCAGAAAAACGTTGAGACAAGGTTAGATATATGAGATCACCTTGCAACGATATTTTTTTTTATACAGTTATACACTGGGACTTTGTGTATATTATGCATGGAAGAGGACTTCCAATATTTTGAAAAGTATATATGTATATATACTGAATATTTTGCGACTTCATCGCATTAAGATATCAAACTTGGTTCATTTCTTTTGACCAAGACTTTCATGAGTATTATGAGTAGGCTCATATATTGTAAATCATTATACATATTATTTTGGTGGGCTTGCTGCTCACCCTTGCTTTATTTCTTCATCACACAACAACAGTTAGGAAAGATGACCAGACTCCAGCAGACCCAGCGCAAGCGCGTGGGAAGCGTCCCGCGTCTTCCCGTTGATGTTGTAGCTGCTATAGCTACAGAGGTAGATCTATTGTAGATCAGACCATCTACTTTTGAGAATCAATTATGTATAATTATAACTTGTGGCAGATAATGGCAATTAACTGTAAATTTATCAAGTAATCATTTTGGGTTGTAATAACTTTTAAATTGTGGATTCAAAGACTTGTACTTATTTAAATTTCATCTCTGAGACTATAACGGGTTGTGGTGTGTGTTAGTGTGGGGTCACAGCATAAGGTTATTTATTATTAATTAAGTGAAGTGATATTGTGGAAAGAAAGACCGTGACGACCCGGATCCCCGACCCCGGATCTGGGGGTGTTACATACATGCTTTAAGTGTGGGAAGCCAGGACATATATCCAGGGATTGCAAGGGGATCTACCCCAGCAGTGAATGAGACTCCAAGGGCTAGAATTTTTGATATGTCTGTGAAGGATGCTATCCAGGAACTGATGTCGTGGCAGGTACGCTTAATGTTAATTCTTTATATGCCAAAGTGTTAATAGATTCGGGAGCAACTCGATCATTTATTTCACAAGATTTTGTTAGTAAGTTAAATTGTCCAGTTGAGTATTTAAATGAAATAATGACTGTGGAATTAGTAAATCAAAAGCGTGTATATGTTAATCAAGTTTATGGGAATTGTGAGATTGAGATTTTTGGTAGTAAGTTTTGTGTAGATTTGATACCATTTAAGCTAGGAGAGTTTGATGTTATCTTAGGAATGGATTGGTTATCTAAGCATGATGCCCAGATAGATTGTCGAAATAAGAAGGTAATGGTAAAGACGCCAGACGAGAGGATAATAATGTTTAAGGGTCAGAAGCAAACAAAGAAGTTTTTAACAATGATTCAATCTAAAAATTTACTACGGCAAGGATGCGAGCATTTCGTTGCTTATGTGATTGATAGAAGTCAGAAGCCAACAAAATTTGAAGATATTCCAGTAGTCAATGAATTTCCAGACGTGTTTCCCGATGAGTTACCAGGACTTCCTCCAGACAGAGAAATTGAGTTTGCGATCGAATTAGCACCTGGAATGGAACCGGTATCCGAGGCCTCGTACAGAATGGCGCTCGTTGAGATGAAGGAACTAGCAAAGTAATTACAAGAGTTGTTAGAGAAAGGAGTAATCAGACCCAGTGTATCCCCGTGGGGTGCACCAGTACTATTTGTCAAGAAGAATGATGGAAACATGAGACTGTGCATCGACTATCGGGAGCTCAATAAGCTTACAATCAAGAACAAGTATCTGTTACCCAGAATTGTTGATTTGTTTGACCAATTGAAAGGAGCCAAGTACTTTTCCAAGATCGATTTGAGTTCAGGATATCATCAACTAAAGATTAAGCCAGAGGATATACCAAAAACAGCTTTCAGAACAAGGTATGGACATTATGAATTTTTAGTGATGTCTTTTAGATTGACCAATGCCCTGACAACATTCATGGACCTGATGAACAGAATTTTCAAGGAATACTTGGACAAGTTTGTTATTGTGTTTATACATGATATTTTGATTTATTCAAAGACATAAGAGGATCATGCAGAACATTTGAGGACAACTTTGGAGATTTTGAGAAAGAAAATGTTATACGCTAAATTTTCAAAGTGTGAATCTGGTTACAGGAAATTCAGTTTTTAGGACACATAGTCAGTAATGAAGGGATCAAAGTGGACCCAGCGAAGATTGAAGCAATTACAAATTGGGAAAGACCGAGAACCCCAACAGAAGTAAGAAGTTTCTTGGGATTAGCGGGATATTATCACCGATTTGTTCAAAATTTCTCAAGGATTGCAACACCATTGACAAAGCTTACACGAAAGAATGAAAAGTTTATATGAAACGATAAATGTGAAGAAAGTTATCAGGAATTAAAGTGAAGATTAATCACGACACCTGTTTTGTCACTTCCAGATGATTAAGGGAATTTCGTAATCTATAGCGATGCTTCTCATAAAGGACTCGGATGCGTTCTGATGCAGCACGATAAGGTTATTGCGTATGCGTCAAGGCAATTGAAACCACACGAACAGAAGTATCCTACTCATGATTTGGAGCTAGCAGCCATAATATTCGCTTTGAAGATTTGGAGACATTATTTATATAGAGAAAAATGCGAGATTTATACGGATCACAAAAGCTTGAAGTACATATTCACACAGAAGGAGCTTAATATGAGACAAAGAAGATGGTTAGAGTTGATCAAGGATTATGACTACACGATTAACTATCATCCCGGTAAAGCAACGTTGTGGCGGACGCGTTAAGTCAAAAAGAAAAGTTGAATGTGCTATCAGTACCCGAAGAGATATACAAGGAATTTCAGAAACTGGAATTGAAGATTAGAGTTTGCAAGCCTGATGAAGCAAAAGTGTATAGTATGACTTTCCAGCAGGAGTTGTTAGAAAAGATGAGAAAGTGTCAAGCAGAGATAATGAATCAGGACATTAATCATTTGGTAGGAGAGGAATTGTGCACGCAAAAGGACGATCAAGGTATTCTTAGGTTTTCTTCTAGAATTTGGATTCCACCAGTAACGGAGTTGAAGAATGAAATTTTACAGGAAGCTCATAATTCAAGGTATTCAATCCATCCAGGAAGTACCAAGATATACAGAGATTTAAAGGAAAATTATTGGTGGCCCGATATGAAGAGGGAAATTGCAGAATCTGTTAGCATATGTTATATATGTCAGAAAGTTAAAGCAGAGCATCAGAGACCAAGTGGATTGTTGCAGCCATTAGAGATTCCAGAGTGGAAGTGAGAGCATATTACCATGCATTTCATAGTCGGATTACCAAGAACAAAAGCTAATCATGATGCCATTTGGGTTATAGTAAACATACTTACCAAGTCAGCTCATTTTCTGCCTATAAGTGAAAGATTTTCACTAGACAAGTTAGTCCATATGTACCTGAAAGAAATCGTAGTTCGTTATGGAGTCCCTAGGTCTATCGTATCCGATCGAGATCTGAGATTTAATTCGAGATTTTGGAAAAGTTTTCTGAAATGTTTGGGAACGAGACTGAATATGAGTACGGCTTACCATCCACAGACGGACGGCCAAAGCGAAAGGACAATCCAGACGATCAAAGACATGTTACGTGTTTATGCCATTGATTTCAAAGGAAGTTGGGACGAGCATTTACCCTTGGTAGAATTTGTTTACAACAACAATTATCACGCCAGTATTGGGATACCACCCTATGAAGCTCTTTATGGACGCAAATGTCGATCTCCTGTATATTGGGATGAAGTAGGAGAACGAAAAATACTTGGACCTAAATTGGTGCAACAGACGAAGGAAGTTGTGAAAATTATCCAGCAGAGATTGATAGCAGCACAAGACCGTCAAAGGAAATATGCAGATCAATCAAGGAAAGATATGGAATTCGAAGAAGGAAATCTGGTATTACTGAAAGTATCGCCGTGGAAAGGATTGACACGATTTGGAAAGAAAGGAAAACTGAGCCCAAGATATGTCGGATCTTTTGAGATTTTAAAGCGCATTGGCAAAGTAGCTCACGAGTTGGCGTTACCTCCGCACATGGAGCACATTCACAATGTTTTTCACGTATCGATGCTTAAGAAATATAATCCAGACTCCAGGCATGTAATCGAATACGAGCCAATAGAGTTTCAAGCAGATTTGTCATATGTAGAGAGTCCGATAGAGATTCTAGAGGGAAGAGAGAAAGTGTTAAGAAATAAAGTGGTAAAGTTAGTAAGAGTATTGTGTAGAAACCCAAAGGTTGAAGAGTCAACCTGGGAGTTAGAAAGTGACATGAGAGAAAAGTACCCTCATTTGTTTTCTTAGGAGATTCTGAGGACATAATCCTTTTAAGGGGGGAAGGATGTAATATCTGGGATATATCGTATAATTATTTTTGCTACTAAATAAATATTATGCATGTTCAGTATTTATTCTGTGAATTAATTATTAAGTGGTATATGCATTTGGATGTTTAAAAATAATATCAATTGAGTATTTTAATTTTTATATGTCCAAAATAAAATATAGATAATTGTCATATCTTCCTATTTATTTTTATGTTGATTTATGATTTTATAGGAAATATACGGATTTTAAAAATTCTTTTTATGAAGTATTTATAAACTATTTTATACAATCGAGAACCAACCGACGTCACCCGTTTTTATGTTTTTATAAACCGAAACTCTTCCGAGAACTCCTTCCAAACCTAATTGCAATATTTCGAGCATTTTCCATGTTTCGACTTTTTCGAGCCGGCGTACGGTTTGTCCTGCGCGGATCCCGGCGCAATATTTTTGATACATTATTCGTTTTGGTAAATCAATAAAACTCGTATTTTCGATAAACGGGATCTTTTTATTAAACTATTACAATTATCACCTCATTATACGTGTAACCAGGCGTTGAGACCAAGACCGCATTACAAATTGTACTGATTTAGATAATTATCCCAAAAACCGGTACCGTTTGGATCTGTTTTTATAAATAAACGTACTATTTTATATTCGGAATGATCCAACGGGATACTAATTTTCTGTAATTATAAATAGCCTTTACCGTATTTTATTTTGTACCGAAAATCATTTGCAAACAGTAATTATATAATTTTACAGAGAAAATTCATATATTCATAAAACCTACCGAGAATCAAACCTCAATTTCAAGGTGTTACCGGAATCCGTTGGTGAAGCTCGAGTACTCAAATCAAAGCTCTTGAAATATACTATCAGAATCTGTGCTTCATATCACTGCAGAATCAAAGGTTTACTTTCTGTAATTTTATTTATTTTCATATTATACTGATTAAAAATATGAATTTTTGTACGGATGATTGTTTGAATGATTTGATGCTTGCATGTTGTAGAGCTTGTTTTCCTGATGATTTTGATATGTTATATGACTAATTTGGAGTTCAATAACATGTTAAAAATTGAGTTTAATCTTCGAATTTTAAAATTAGGGTTCATAACCCGTATGAATGTTTTTAATTGAAATTTAGGACTTTTTGTTCTAGGGGTTATTAGGTGTTGAAATATAGTGGGTTGTGTTCCTTATGAAATTTGCAATCGATTGGTGTATAGCTCGTTAACAGAGGATCCCTGAATCGAAGGGAGTTGTGTTTTTAAGTTTACGTCGAGCTCGCCGGAAACCGGTGAACTTCTCGGCCAATTTCCGGCCAACTTAGGGATAGGTTGTGTGTTTTGATGGCATGGTTATGTTCCTGGTGTTGTGTAGATATGATCTGGAGGTGGTGGTGGTTTGAGCATCCCTGGATCGTCTTCTCCGGTGAGACATGGGTGTTTTCGAGCGAACCCCTGTCAAATTACAGTTTTGTACCTGAACTTTTTGGGACGATGCAGTTTGGTCCCTGAAGTTTCCAGAATTTGCAAAAATAACCTTCCTGTTTATAAATTATTTAAAAATCATATTTCCTATTTATTTTAATTATAAAAACTCATTTTTAATTTCTGAAAATTCCAAAAATTATTATTTTAATTCCAAAAATTATTTTTAATTTAAAAATAAATCTGAATTAATTAGTTAATTAATTTTAGTTAATAATTAATTAGTTAATTGGTCAATTAATTCGAAAATTAATTAATTAATTGATTTAATTAATTATTAATTGATTTTAATTAATTATTTAATTATTTAAAAATGATTTAAAAATTCCGATTAATAGTTTCGAGCTTTAAAATATTAGTTTAAATTGTTTACAAGGCTCGATTATTATTATAAATTTTTCTTGAAGCCAGATTTAGCCAACCGAACCTTGTTTATTGCTTTAAAATTGATCCAACGACCCGTTTTAATTTCAAAAAATGTTTTAAAAATCATATTAAATACCCGATAGCTTGTTTATGACCCGAGACTCCTTTATAAATGATATATCATTGATTGTTTGATGTGTTACGTGTTATATATGACTTGTTGTCTGACTGTCGATCTATATGTTCGGTGTTTACTTGTTTATAGCGTAACTTTCAATTCGTTAGTCGGATTTGGGTAAAATGAAGGGTAGATAGAAGTGTATACCGACTAGAATCGTATGAGTTGAGTATTGATATATGCTTATGATATGTGAGCAGAAGAGGAAATGTGTAGGAAAGGAAAGCAGATAGTCGAGGAGTAAGACGGTTGTGATTGGAAGTTAGTGCAGTATAGCAAGCTAGTACCAGGCAAGTGTTCTGAACTTTCTCGAAATATATTGTAAATGATTAATAGTCCTATTCTATATTGCAAGTGCTTTGAAGCAATGAACCCTAAACCTTGATTCCAGTTGTTGATCTTTGAGCCGTAAACCTTATTCTTTTTGAACCATTGATTGTTTAGTATCCGAGCATAAACCACAGATATACGATCCTACCCCACAAATACATACAAACTAAATACCAACCACTGAATCAAATGGCTTACATATTCAAACCATTGTACCCTATGCTTTGAAAAACCAAATCCTTGTAACCTTGAAATGTTGATTCCTTTGTTATTCAATTCTTTCATTACCTAACAGCCATTCTTTGAAATTGCCATATTGTTCCTTTGTGAAGATTGAAACCATCTCATTATTGAACATTCAATGTTGTTTATTATTTTGTTTACTACTTTACATTGATTATTCTGTTATTATGTTAGAATTAGATTGTTTTATAAAATTGTGGACCATATTCGTGGTCAGACCAAATTGGTGGTCAAGTTTGGCCAATGTGTGCCTTGGATCCAGTAATTAGAGCAGAGCTGTGTGCCTTGCTCGGGGTTAGTGCGTGACTGATCATCAGCCTAACCTTGGTTTTTAAAATGAAAATATAATATCCAATTCTAAATCATTAATCATTGTTCACTTGATACCTTAACTTTTTCACTTGATGATCATTATTCTCAGTCTTGTCATTGTGACTTGCTGAGCTAGTTAGCTCATTTGTGCGATGTTGTTTATGTTTTTTCCAGTTAAGAAGGAACCAGTTGGTAGCGAGGATCCCCAATCCAATGCGAGAGCTAGGGGTCCTGGTTGATCGAGTTATGCTAGCTGACAGCTTTTGAGATAGTTTAAGTTTGTAAAAGTTTGTATTAATGTTTAATATTCAGTTCTGATTTTGAATAGTTGGGATTTGGACGTTTGTAATATAAAGTGTGTGTGCGTGGCTTGTGTACATACTTTAACATGTTGCGGTCCGTGGTAGACGGTAAGTAGGGTCACTGAATATTATTATTATCTTTATTATTGTTATAAGCAGGTTATAAATAAGGTATGTGTGTATGTGGACCCCAAACTTCTGACCCGGGTTTGGAGGGCGCCCCACTTTGGATTAGAAATCAGCTAATGGACTATGGCCTCGTGTTACAAAAAATTCCAATTATGTGTGATAATACTAGTGCTATTTCTATTGTGGCTAATCGAGTCAATCACTCTAGAACAAAGCACATTGATGTAAGGTACCATTTTATTAGAGAACATGATGCAAATGGTACTATTGAGCTTTGAAAGGATATCTTCGATATGTTATTTTTTTGGTATTTGTACGATTAAACATAAAATTTAATTACACGTAGATCCTCTCCATTAGGACATGAATTTAATTGATCCAAATCAAAGTCAAAAGGTCAAACAAGCAAAACTATTTTTCAAATATATTTATATTACATATATAAATATAAACAGAGATATTCTAATATTCAAAATCATAAAAATCCACCTTTTATGGAATATATATCTAAGGAAATATGATCAAAGAAGAGATATCAAGATATGACATTTCTTAGATCTGTGTTGCAACATCAATATGGCAACAAGCTCGAAAAAGAAATATTACATAATTATTCTTTAGAAGTCTCGTGCTATATCAAAATATTTTACTTTTCACTCCAAAATATTTTTCTACATCTATCAAAAGAGTTTTAATTCAAAGGTTATTAATATTCATGGTTGGAATATTAATATCCATGTTTTCAACCCATTTCATGTATACTTACAGTAATTTTCTCCTATTTCTTAAAATCAGCATTTCTCGAAGAAAATTATTAAAAATGCTCAAAAATATTTTATACCATCCAAACATATTTTATATATTAGGAAATATATTTTAAGTATTAATTCAAGTCAAAACTTTGGTCAAAAGATCCATCTCCTTTATTTCAAGACCAGTGGTATTTTTACTCGGAAGAAAAGGCTGACAGAATCATTTTAAATCTAGATAAAATACTTCCACATACTATAATGACTTTAAATTTGGTATGGATTATTTAAATGATATTTTCTAAGTATGGTAAAAATTTCATAACATTTCGAGAATTTTTGGCCGAGCACAAAAATCGAGGCAGTTGGTCCCACAGTTGACCACGTTTGACCTAGCTACCATTGACCAAAGTTGACCAAAACTTTCAGGACATCATTTTATATTATTTAAGTAAATATCATATTTTTTATGGTATTTATTTAAGAGTTTTTAGGGTGGTCATAATTAATGATGTTTAATCTTTAATTAAGTGATTAAACAATGATTAAAAGAAAAGGAAAATACATTATAATTAAAATAAATCAGCTGAATTTTTGGTCCCATAAAGTTGTTTGTCTTATATGGCTATGTCAAAGAAACAGAACCTACTTGCCTTATCATCAATCCATGTGACATACAACATCCACCATCCATTTTCCTATAATCTCCACCATTCAATCCACCCAACTTCTCCTATAGATAAAACCCCACCCCAACACATTTTTTTTAAGCTAAAGAGCCACAAAGTTGCTGGGATTTTTTCAAGAAGTATCATCTCTTCATCTCTTTAAAATCTAAACACATACTTCTTCTCAAAAACCCTCTCTCTTCTATATACTTATAAATATACAAGGTTTTTGAAACCAAAGCTTAGCTTCATCCCACCAAGTGAGCTCATCCACTGCCACTTTCCAGCCTCCCTAAGGGCTGCCCAAGTTCGATCAAGGTTCCAAAATCCGTCCGAACCTCCGGCTAACTTTTCCCACCGTTTCTCAAAAGTGGTAACTTTTAGCTTCTTATTTGAGTTCTTCTTATTTGAGCTTTGTACTTAACTTCTCTACTTCATCTTAAGCTCTAACACAAGATATCTTGTAAAGAAAGTTCTCAAGTGAAGAAAGAGAACTAAGATTCGAACTCGGAATTTTAGTAAGTACTTGATCTTCGTAAAAATCATTTCAACAAGAAGATCTATAAAGAAAAGTACTTAATCTCCAAGGGTGAGATTTTATTTGACAAGTTTACGAGTTAGCCAATTAATTTCATGCTCTTTAATTGGATCTTGGCTAACAAATATTTGTGCACATAAAATAATTACGAAGCATGGTTTAATCCATTCTAACATCTATAGTGTTCCGGGGATTATAACTCGATCTACAAACACTTCGTAAATTATCAAATATCAAAACGGATTAAGTTTATGAGTTAGCCAATTACTTTCACGTTATTTAATTGGATCTTGGAAAAAAAATATTGTGCACATAAAATATTATGAAGCATAATTTAATCCCTTCTAACATCTTTAATGTTCCGGGGGATTATAACTCGATCTATAAACACTTCATAATCATCCGTTATTTAAATACGAATCAAATCAACGAGTTAGGAAATTAATTTCACGCTCTTTAATTGGATCTTGGTTAACACTTATCGTGTATATAAACAATTACGAGACCTGTCGTATAATCCCCTTCTAACATCTTTCAGTAATCCGTGGGGTTCTTATTCGATATATATAAACTACTCGTAATTATTCGTCTAAACATCAAAAGCACGATCTTAAGCCAATTATTTGCACTTCATTTATTTGGATCTTGGCTAAGACTCATAAATCTTATAAACCGTGCTTGAAGTTAAAAGTATACATTGACTACATAATCGTCAAAACATAAGTATACTAAAATCCTTAAGACTGTGAGCTTAAAGGATAGTTATAATTCCGAGATTATAACTAAAGTATTCTTCGATCAATAAATACTTAATCAAAATAAGAAGAATACTAAAGAAGTCATAAGCTATAAGTGTTTACATAAAAGACTTATCATATTACTCCACAAATTCATTTAATCTATAAAGGAGTAATTATAAAAATACTTGGACTACTATATTATTATCTTAAGTCAAGTATTCTTATTTAGTTTTAATATTCTTATTTGAATATTATACTATCTCGTGGGCTAGTATCGTAACATACTAGTTCGAAACAAATATTTCCTTACTTGTTTTGTTTCGTGAATTGTCTTATTAGTTTTCTAGTGGGGTCAAGTGACGTGAGGTGATTCTCGTTCTAAGACCCAAGTCCTAGACGTACTAACGGTCTTTACACCGTGAAGAAGAGGAAAGACCCAAGAACCGGATCACTAAGACCAAGACCGACAAAAGCTAAGGAAACCAAGTCCACACAAAGGTTCTACAACAACTTTGAAGAAATAACGGGGATTTATTGTCTAAGATAAGTTGTGTAGGTATTACTTTTATTTTGAGGTGGTGACCCTTGTGTTACGCACCAAGACAAATACTTATAAGGGTGTAAAGGCTTCTCCACCTACTAAAGGAGCGAGTTTATTTTAAGGGAAAATCCCGAGTTCGAGAGAGGAGCTCGGGGACTGGACGTAAGGGTGAGCGAATCTATTAGAGGTTGTGCCATCGCGAACCAGGATAAAATCTCCGTGTGATATTTTATTTCCTTGCACTTTATTTTCCGCACATATAAACTGCATAACCACTCGGTAAAGTTTTAAAAAGGTATAAATTATTTTAAAATGCCATAATAATTTTTAAATTGGTAATTAAGCTATTCACCCCCCTTCTAGTTTAATATAGCCCTTTTACGGGACCTTACAATTGGTATCAGAGCAGTGCTTTTTAACGTATTTTTAAGTGATTTGCAGATTTACAGGCACAACAAAAAGTGATCCGGAATGGCGTATATTAATCCCGTTGATTGTGCTGAAGGTCTATTTAGCTCACGGCCTCCACTATTTGATGACACCAACTTTGTAACATGGAAAACGAGGTTTCACATTTATGCTCGATCTCAAGGAGTCAAAGTTTGGATGGCTATCGAAGACGGTGTTCGCGATCCTACCAAAACTTTGGATGACATCGTCATCGAAAAAAAGGTTAGTGAATACAACTTAGAGGAAGAAGCCACAATGAATATAGCCGCCAATGCGGAAATGGTTCTCACAAGTGCACTTGCAGAAAAAGAATATAAAACAGTAAATAATCGCAAATCAGCACAAGAAATGTGGAACAAATTAGTGGTAACCTATGAAGGAACCACTGATATAAGAGATTCTCGGATGGATACATTGATCCAAGAATATGAGAACTTTAAACTCCAAGAAGGAGAAAATATCATCGACATGGAAACACGATTTACTCGTATTATTGATGAGTTATCTTAACTTGGAAAGAATTATACTCAAAATGAAAAGAATAAAAGAGTGCTCAAATCTCTACCTCCTAGTTAGAAGGTTAAAGTTACTATTATAAAAGAGATACATAACTTAAATGAGTATAAGATTGATAACCTATTCGGAAATCTTCGTGCTTACGAAGAAGATAATATTCCGGAAAAGGTTGCTCCAAAAGTGGAGGATAAAAAGAAAAAAATGGCTCTAAAGGCCATATTAATTGATGAAGATGAAAACGACGAGGATTAAACGAGGAACTCCAAAATCTCGATGAGAGTGAAATTGCTCTACTCACGAGATAAATTCGTCGTGTGCTTCAAAGCAAAGCTCAATGATACGGAAAAGGCTTCCTAAAATCAAATAATCAACAAATAGTTTTTATCTCTAACGGAAGGCCAAATTAATCTCAAAATTATTCTTCCAACTATAAGAGTAATTATCTGTCAACGAGCTACAATAAAGGAAAAGGAAATCAAAATATAAATACCTATAATAATGCCAATGCCTCTACAAACCATCCTATGTACACTCCTCCAAAACCTAAAGATTCATCTCCGGAGGAAACACAAGATGTGTGTTTCAAGTGTAAACAACCCGGTCATTATAAAAGAGAATGTCCTAAACTTTCAAAGGGACGAAGTCTCGTGGCCGAAAATGGGTGGGATTTAAGTGAAGATGAAGAAGCTCCGGAAGCTAGTGAAGAAGTGGTCAATCTATGCATAATGGCTCTCGGAGATGAAAATACCTCAACGGAAGTCTCCACTTCAAATCAAGAGGTAACATCTAACTATGTCTCAATTAAATCTTTATTAGATGAATCTAACTTATCCCTCGTAGATATGAATAAGCATGATTTAATTGAACTTATAGTAAGTTACAAAAATAAATATAAAGATGTTGACAAGGCTTCACTTGCTATGGTCCGAGAAGATGAAAATTGAGGAAATTCATCATGATCAAAATAAAGAATACACTCGGATGATGGACTCAAAAGTCCAAGATGAGGATGAAATTACATCTCTAAAAGATCAAAACCATCTCATAAAGATTGAGGTAAATAAACTTCAAGAAAATATACTCAATCTTGAAATGGAGAATATATCATTAGTCCTCAAAGATGAAGAGATGGAATATGAAAAGATACAATTGAATGATAATATTTGTAAACTTCACTTTGATCTATTGAACTTAAAGATTCTAAATGAATCAAATGTTCAAGATATAGAAACATCTTATAAAGACAATCTTGATAAAGAAAAGGAGCTATTAGAAACCAATGAGCTTAAAAATGAAGCTCTATGGTTAAAAAAAGAAAATCATAAACTTATAGCTCAAGTTAAGGATCAAGAAAGAATCCTTAACAACAAGATTGATGCCTTAAAGAAAGAGAATGAAAATCTTGAAGTAGTCATTCAAAGATTTACAAAAGGAAATAAGATGTTGGATCAAATGGTGCATACAAAAACCTCATATAATCATGAAGGTTTGGGATATAATAAGAATTCTCCTCCTAAAGGAAATACTCGGAGATTTGTATCACCAATAAAGACTTCACCCGAATCACCATCTTATAAATGTTCTTATTGCAATAAAATGGGACATACCATTCAATATGCAAATTCAAGAATGGTGAAATTAAGGGGAAGCATGTATGGATTCGCAAGGAATCATACAAGAAAGATGATAAACATATGCCTTAAAAAAATATAGAATATAAAAATCCAAGGCAACAAAGGTCTCATCAACATACTATGTTTCAAAATAAAAACACACAATATCACGTAAATGGTAATGCATTTAGAAGGCAACAACCTCTTAATAGAAATGCTTATGCTAATTACCATGCTAATAATAGATATACTGTTTATCATGCTCCATCAAGATTTCATGATAGCTCTAGGAATTATCAACCTCAAAGTAGGCTTTATGCATCTAGAAATATTTATGTGCCTAATGATAATTATATCATGCCTAGATTCTTTCATGAAAAATTAAATGTTATATATGATGTACTAACCGTAGGTACCTCAAGACAAAAGGATACCTATACATTTAATTAATCATGTTTGTAGGTTTGTCTTTCCGCGAAACAAGACATATGGTACCTTGATAGTGGATGTTCAAAACATATGACCGGTAACAAGTAACTCTTGAACAACATTAAAAAGGTTACCGCGGGGAGCGTAACATTTGGTGGTAGTAGCAAAGGAAACATTGTCGGCATCGGAGATATCAAAAATGAGAAAGTTAAAATTTTTTACATTCAATTGGTCACCCGACTTTAATACAATCTTCTCTCCATTAGTCAATTATGCGACAATGGTTACAAGGTAATTTTCTAAACTACTCATTGTTCTATATTAGATAAATTTGGAAAGTTGGTTCTCACTTGCCCCAGAAATAAAAATGTCTATACATGTGACATGAGCAAGCAAGTGAAAGTGTGCCTAATTACTATAAATGATGATCCATGGCTATGGCATCAGAGATTAGGACATGCCAACATGAAGTTGATAAAGAGTATATCAACTAAAGACCATGTCTGAGGTATACCAAAACTAAACTATCATAAAGATCATACTTGTGAAGCTTGCGAAATTGGTAAACAAATTCGAGCATCTCAAAAATCAAAGTTTATGGTATCTACCTCGAGACCTCTCGAGCTACTACATATGGATCTTATCGGTCCGGTTCCTATACAAAGTCTCGTAGGCTATTCATATACGTTGGTAGTTATGGATGATTATTAACGATTTACATGGACTGAATTTTTCAAAGCCAAAAGTGATGCTTTTGAATCCTTCTCATCTTTATGTAAAAGGATTCAGAATCAACAAAATAAAACCATAGTCTATATAAGGATTGATCATGGTAAAGAATTTGAGAATTCTAGTTTCACCAACTTTTGTGGTGAACATGGAATCACACACAATTTTTCCACTCCACACACTCCTCAATCCAACAGAGTAGTTGAACGGAAAAATAGAACACTCCAAGAAATGGCTAGCACAATGCTAAATGAATATCGTCGACCTAAATAATTTTGGACCGAGGCTTTGTCAACTGCTTGCCATATTCTTAATCGGGTTTTGTTACGACCTATAAAATAAAAGACTCCTTACGAGCTATATTTTGGCAAAACTCTGAAACTAAGCTATTTTCGAGAATTGGGAAGCAAGTGCTTCATATTAAATTCAAAAGACTACCTTACAAAGTTTGATCCTAAATTAGATGAAGGTATATTTCTTGGATACTCGAAAAATAGTAAAGCTTATCGAGTGTTTAACCTCAAATCACTTATGGTGGAAGAATCAATGAATGTCACCTTTGATGAAAGTAAACCACCGGCGAAATATAAAAATCTTGTTGACCAAGAAAATGTTGAACAAGATGATATTGAAAAGGTTATTCGACAATTCAAAAATATGGATCTCGGGACTCCCGTACATAAAAATCCATTAGAATTGGACGAAAAGGAAGATGAACTTCCTAAAGCAATTCCTACTATAAAAAGTCATCCACTAGATAATGTGCTTGGAGACTTAAGGAAGTGAGTTCAAACGCGGTCACAAGTTCAAAACGTTGTGAATCATCTTAGTTTTCTATCTCAAATAGAACCTAAGACCGTGAAAGAGGCTTTATTAGACGAGGATTGGATCTCTCCCATGCAAGATGAATTACTCCAATTTACTCGCAGTAAAGTATGGGAACTTGTCCCAAAGCCTCATGATACTTCCATAATTGGTACAAAATGGGTATCTCGAAATAAATTAGAGAAAAATGGAACGGTAGTTCGAAATAAAGCAAGATTAGTTGTACAAGGATATACCCAAATTGAAGGTGTAGACTTTAATGAAATATATACACCGGTAGCAAGAATTAAATCAATTCGAATGCTATTGGCTTATGTTTGTCATAAAAATTTCAAAGTCTATCAAATGGATGTGAAATCTGCCTTCTTAAATGGGATCTTGGAAGAAGAAGTATATGTAAAACAACCTCCCGGTTTTGAAGATGCAACACATCCCGATTATGTCTATAAATTATATAAAGCTCTATATGGCTTAAAACAAGCCCCACGAGCATTGTATGAAAGGTTGAGCAAGAACCTCCTAGAAAATAAATTTAAGATGGGAACGGCTTATAAAACCTTATTTACGAGGCAAGATAAAGATGATATATTGCTCGTACAAATATAATTAGATGACATCAGATTTGGTTCAACAAATGATGCACTAGGTAAAGAATTCTCTGAAAATATGAGTAAAGAATTCGAGATGAGTATGATGGGAGAATGAAACTTGTTTTTGGGATTGCAAATAAGGCAATTTGATGAAGGCATCCATATCTCTCAATCCAAGTATTGTAAAGAGATGTTGAAAAAATTCGAAATGGATAATGCCAAACCCATCTCTACTCCTATGTCTACATCCGATAAATTAACGGAAGATCCAAAAGGAATTTCTGTAGACACAAAGAAATACCGGGGAACGATCAGTAGCTTGCTCTATATAACTGCAAGTCGTCCCGATATTCTATATAGTGTTTGTAAGTGTGTTAGGTTTCAAGTAGCACCAAAATAATCTCATTTATCTGCGGTAAAAATGATATTGATATATCTTAAAGGAACCACTGATGTTTATCTTTGGTATCCAAAATGAATACCATTTGACTTAGTATGTTTTTCGGATTCTGACTATGTCGGGCATTTAGTCAACAGAAAAAGTACTAGTGGTACTTGTCAGTTTCTCGGTGGATGTTTAGTTTCTTGGTTTTCAAAGAAACAAAATTATGTATCCATTTCAACAACCGAGGCTGAGTATATAGTTGCTGCAAAGTGTTGTGCTTAAATACTGTGGATGAAGCAAACACTAGCTGACTATAATATAAATTTTGATGTGATCTCAGTCTTATGTGATAATACGAGTGCTATTGATCTTAGCAAAAATCCCGTTATTACATTCAAGATCTAAACATATAGATGTGAGACAACATTTTTTACATGATCATGTCAATAAAGGCGATACAAAAATGACTCATATTGATACCGAGTTCAATCCCGCTAACATATTTACAAAACCATTAAATTCCGAAAGATTCACTAAACTCCGCTTGGATTTAGGAATTTTGGAATCTGTAAAATAGTGGTTCATATAAATATTCATAAAAAGGGTGAGAATAGTTGAGAATTATAAAGTTATCTCACGAAAGGGATATTTTCTTGATCAAGTTATTAAGTTCATCTCTAACTTAGATTCATCAATAAAGAAATTTATTGATCGGGTTAAGATAACTTAAATAGCCCAGATTTACCGGGAAAATATACCTAATCGAGTGAATGTTATTATTCCATGAGATTTTTTAAAGTGCATTAAATTTACTCTCATAAATATTATATTGATATTTCCATTATTTATATACATATATGATTACCTATTTGATATTAAAAATATTACAAATATATATATATAATTATTCTCATATATTTACTTACAGATAAATATATATAAATATATGTTATTTTGGAAAAATAATTTTACAAACATATATATATATTTTTTTGACCAACCCAGCAGAAAGAATTTTTAAAGCCCAAAAATATATTTATACAAGCCCAAATATTTTTTTCATATATATATAAAATCCAAAACATTTCAAACATAAAACCTTTTTAAGCCCAGCCCAATTATTTTGAACCCAATTCAGTTTTATAAACCCTACGATCTCAGCCACACATTCCTGATGAGATCTAATCTCAGCCGTTGATTTTATAAATTATATACCACTGTTTCTACAGTAACAAACCTAATTCCCAATTCATTTCCTCTCACCTCTTGTCGACTCTCTCTCTCTCACTAAAAACCCTAGAAAATTCCGATCAAATCTTTCTCTTCCGATGAAATTTGATAGAAGTTCTTGGAAAGCTATGCCTATATGTATATGTATCTAATCATCAATCAGTTTCTTGATTAGATGAAATCGCTGTTGGGTTGGTAAAACAAAAACGAATTCGATGAACTCTAATCAACAATTTCTCTATAAATTGTTGAAAAACATCGAATCGAACATACGATTTACTCACACACAAACACACTGTACCGCCTGGGAAATTACGCTTGTATTATATCGTATTAATAATAAATTATGTATTTTAATATGTCATTTATGTGTAATTAGCTATAAAAACCCTAAATGTTACGTGCTATGTGTACTCTGTATTATCCGGGTATTTTCAGGGTTTTTTCAGATGTTTTATTTTGTATTTAAAGCCTTCATATAAAAAGTTATACGACCCAAACTATGATTTTATAGCTGATATTTCAAATAAAATAACTAGCCTTATTTTTCGTAGAACGGCTTGTACCATCACGTTATTCTGAACATCTAGATATTTTATAAATTTTCTCGTTTCGTGAAAAATGACTTTTCCGGGCCCCATTGGGTGTTAAAAACCCCACATAAATCACATTTTTGTTTTTATTAAATTATAGGACTTTCATTTATAGCATTTCCTTGTATTTTTGAATTATTCACAATTTTTGGAAATTTTTGGCATATATATTATATATATTAATTATTTAAAAATTAAAATTTAATACTCAAAAATTATAAAATGAGGGGCCAATTAATTTTAAAAGATGCATAATTAGGGTCTTAATTTTAATTAGGAGTATTATTTTACCTGCTATAAATAGTTAATTTTTATTTTAATTATTATTAATTAATTATCAAAAATTCTGAAAAATCTGAAAATTCTCTGATTTCCGGGTCGGGTTTTGAATTCGGGTTGTACAATCAAACATTGATTTTGATTTGATTCCTGCACCAAATCAAGCATAGTATACCCGATTTGGTTCTTTTTGATTCTGCCATCAATTTCATGTTTTAATTCGTTATTTTCGATTTTCGATTTCTAGGGTTTATACCCGATTTGCTACTTTTTGATTCTAGGGTTATTAGGATGATTTGATGATTGATATAACTTCATATAACGATTTACAGTTGAATCAGGGTGTTTATTGAACGAACGATTCCTAGATAGTGATATTCGATTTCTAGGGTTTATGTTTAATTTTTAATTTATACGTTTTTGATTTTGATGAATATTTGGTTCCTTAGATGATAGGGCTTTGATAATACAGTTAATAACCTTTGATTTAAACTATTAAAATCGAATGTTCATGTACAGATGAGTGAAATCAATGTTTTGTCAGAGATGAAGTCGGTTTGATCGGACAAAGAGATTTAGGATGTTTTTGGTTAGTTTTGGCCGGGAATAGGTTGTTGTAGTAATTTGGAACTAAAACCCGGTAAAAACTACATTAAACGATGTTGTTTTTGGCCTGAATTTGGCTCGCCGGAATCTACTTCGGTGGCCGGTTTCTGGGAAAAATCCGGTGTGTTCTTCAAGACCCAGATTTTGACCCGTTTGACCCGACTGAATAATCCGGTTTTGATCCATTTTTGTCAGAAACAATTTTCTCACAAGTATTTATGGAATTTTATTTTTATTATTATTTTTATAAATTATAAAATCAATTTTATTTATTTTATAAATTGATTAATTAATTATTTAATTCATTGATTTATATTATATATAATTTTGAAATATTTTCTAAAAATCAGAAATATTTATTTCTTTAATTATTTATTTTTCATTTATTAATTATTTAAAAATGATTAATTTTGATAATTAATCAAATAGTTTTCAATAAATCATAATAAATTTATTTTAATTCCAAAAATTATGAAAAAAATCATTTTTAATTCTGATTTTTTCCAAATAATTATTTAAAAATACATTTAGGGTTTAATAATTAGTAATAATTATTTATATTGAATAATAAATTTATTTATCTGTATTTAATGAATAATAATTGAACCGTTTATCGGATTTGATTGAAACGAAAACCCTTTTGACTCAGAAAAATGATAGGTTTCCATTAAAAATAATATTAAATCCTAATTTCTTTTAGAAAGTAGTTGAATTTCGATATTTATGTAATAATAAGCCTTATTTTGTATAGAGACGAGTCCAATAAATCCTGAAAAATAGGAAATGAGTCAGATATTGTGCAGTTAAGCTAATAGAGAGTCGATTTTGATTCTAAAAATTATTTTAAGCCTAGAATAACTATGTGAACTTATGTGTTATGTGAATTATGTGGTTAATTGAGTCTTATTTGCTAATGATTAATGTGCGGGTTAATAATACGCGTATGGGTAGACAATAAAGGCTATGTGAAGTCGGTTTGAGACGCGATTGGGATGCGGAATGACTAAATATGTCTATTTCTTTGATAGAAGCGAAATCAACCAGGCGAGTTGAGCGAGTTGAGCCGGTGATAGAAGATGGTGAAGTACTTGGAGTAGATCTTATGAAAGGCAAGTTTTTCCCCTTTCTAATTTCAGAATAGTGAAATTACATCATATTCTTATCAAACTTGCACACTCATGATTCCTGTTCACAAATAGTGACACACAATTATTATTCCTTAGTTCATATTTCATTTCGATTCTTGATTTCTCCTAATTCGTGGAATCCTCTATTCATATTCCAATTGCTATACTTATATACATATATATTGATATATTCTGATGTTAGAATATATCAGAACATACTGATTGTTCCGGTTGCACCTCTATGGATTGGATGGTGACTATTGGGATCAGGTGTATACTTGATCCTAAGGACCGGGTCTTAACCGGATCCTTTTGTTGGGTCGTAGAGCCTAGGTACCCGAATGGATCTATACATTGAGGTATAGATATGCATTGTATCCTGGCTGATCAGCAGGATATATGTGTGAACTTGTGTCCAGTTTAGTTTGTTTGATATTCGCCGAGAGTGGCCTTCGTTCTTTTCTCGCGAGGTTGTATCTTTGTAGATGTAACCAAATTACCGGTTCATTTAACTTACTATATCACTACTTATATGTTGGGGACTGTTTGAGCACTTATGGCTCACTCTTTCTTGTTGTTATTCAACTTATTATTTTTAGTTAAGAAGGAAAATGAAACCTATCAGGACTCGAGTGGAAAATAAGCGAGTCAAGCTACGGGATCCTCTCATACCCAAAGTGTTGATCCCAATCCAGGAAGAAAGATTTGAGTTGCCTGACCAGGTGTAGTGTGGATAGTTAATGTGTGTATTTGATCAATAAAGAAAAGTTAGAGTTAAAACCTGTTAGATAATGGTTTGTAATAAAGAGAGCTGTAAGATTTTAAATTGGGTTTGTAATAAAGTAGATTGTGGTTCTTGTTTTCATACTTCAACCTAAAAAGATCCAGGTTGGTATTAAAGGGGTTTAGATATATATCCGTTTGATTGTTATATAGGTTTGGTGATTAGCTAGTAACCCCTAGACTAATACCCCGGGTCTGGAGGGCGTTACAAGTTTGGTATCAGAGCTTTAGGTTAGGTCCCTGAAAATGAGAACATTAGGATTAAGATAAGATAGGGAGATCACATAAGATAGGAATAGTAGTGTTAGGATTAGATAAGTCTAGATTAGGAAGTTATTAGTTTTAGGATTGCTAAGTGACCTTTTTTCTTTCCTTGTTATATTATCTGATGGCATCATCAGGATCTTCCGAGAGGACAGTGACTGGCCAGGCTGCACCAACTATTCCACCAGTGTCAGCACAAGTGTTTCCACCACTTCCACCACCACCACTACCTCAGGAGCCAGCACCACCAGCTCCAGAGCATATACCAGATCCAATAGAGATGTTTGATCCATTAGAGTTCTTTGAGCCGATACCTCCACCTCCACTTCCGATAGAGTATCAGTTTATTCCAGAGATTGAACCGGAGGTTCCACCAGCAGTAGTGCCTCTTTTGTCTGTGTATGCTCCAGAGCCTGATGTGTTTCATATGGCCCCGGTTGAGGGGATGGATGAGCATAACGGGGGATTATAGTTGGGTTTTTCCACAGCAGGGCATGGCAGAGATACCGAGAGTTCCATCACAAGAGTCTGTGGGGCAGGTTGTAGCACCAAATATGGTTCCATATCATGAGTATAGTGTTGCGAGAGAGGATGTTGAGTATTGGAGATCACAGTGTAGAGAGATCATGGGTTTATTTGACCAGAGAGATCGAGGACCATTAGCTGTAATTCAGCCAGACTACATGATGAAGCAGAGGCTTCAGTCAACAGTGCTTAGTGCCACTTTTGAGTTAGATGCTTTGATGCACGATGGGCCGCATTCCTATGCATAGTATCAGAAAGCTACCCGTTTGGTACAGTCAGTTAACGAAATACTCCGGGATGAGTTGAGACGCATTCCGCCAGGGTTTTGAGATTTGACAGTGGGAGACTAGTGTTATATTATATGTGACATATGTGGATAGATGCAGCATAGTATAGTGTGGTTAGTTATGTATGTGTGTAGTTTCTAATTTTGACTTGTAGCAGCAGTAGCCATGACAGATCTGGCCGAGACTTTTGTATCAAGTACTTACACCTGAAGCTGGTGTAATATATATAAAATAAACTTTTCCAATTTTTTTCTTTTTATTTATTTAAAATGCAGTCGTTACAGCAATTACATTTATTTTAATGTTTTACAGTTCCATATTTTAAACTCTGTTTAATCTAAAACAGTGTACTATCATTTCCATTTCAAATTATAAAATCCTTTTAACTGATTGTTTAAATTTCAAATCACTCAAATTTCTTGTTTTAATATTAGTCAAATTATTTTATTTTCATAATCCATTGCTTAAATTTTTGTTTAAATACCGGATAAATTGTTCTTTTATCTATTATCAACTATTTAATAAATCATTAAAAGAATCATTTTTTTATTATCAGAAAATGGCACCAAAAAGAAAGACCAGAACTGAAACCTCCAACAGCAATTCTGAGGGACAGACTAATGACACTATGATCCAAATGTTCTATCTGATGCAACAACATATGGTAATGATGCAGCAACAGCAGCAACAGATTCAGAAACAGATGTTACAACAGCCACCTCGTCCTGAACCTCAGTTACCACCAGTTGTGCCTGTTGTTACCTTTAAGCAGTTTCAGTCAGTTAAGCCTCCTGAGTTCGAGGGTACAGCAGATCCTACTAAGGCTAGGGCTTGGTTGAAAGAAATGGAGAAAGCATTTGCACTTGTGAAAGTGGGTGAGGATCAGAAGACTGATTTTGCTAGTTACTTCCTGAAAGGGGAAGCAAACTATTGGTGGGAACCCAGGAAAGCTTTAGAAGGTGAAGATATTGTGACTTGGGATAGGTATACGAAATTATTTCTAGAGAAGCATTTTCCTCGCTATATGAAGAATCAGATGGAAATCAAGTTTTTGGAACTGAAGTAAGGAAATATACCGGTGCCGGAATATGAAGCCAAGTTTACTTAATTGACTAGGTTTGTTCTGGAGCAGGTTGATACTGAAAAAAGGGCTCGAAGATTCCAACAGGGATTACAACCATGTATTCGCAGCCGAGTTACAGTTTTTGAATTGGCAACTTACACTGCCGTGGTCTAGAAAGCTATAATTATTGAAGGAGAAATTGAAAGGTCCCAAAAGGAAAAAGGACAAGAAACTTTTCAGAATCGTTCCAACAGGAAGCCGAGATTTCAAGCCCGGACAAATATGAATTTCAAAAGGACAGGACAAGGCATCGAGAGAGCAGGTAATCGTTTCCAAGCTCCCAATCAACAGGGAATTATTAGACCCCCACTACTGTACTGCAAAACATGTGGTCAAAAATATACGGGTGTCTGTATCAAGGCAAACGTGACATGCTTCAGATGCAAACAGAAAGGGCACTACTCTAATGAATGTCTAGCAGGAAGAACATAAGTTACTTGTTTCCAGTATGAAAAGAAAGGACATGTTTCTAGGGATTGCAGAGGACCAACTATGGCCACTAGTATTCTGAAAGTGTTGGCATTATCTCCACCACTACAGTATAATCAGCCTAGAGCAAAAACTTTTAACATGACAATGAAGGAAGCTGTGCAGAATCCTAGTGTGATTGCAGCTACACTTTTTGTGAATTCCATAGATGCAAAAGTGTTGATTGATTCTGGATCTATGAGATCTTTTATTTTTGAAGAATTTATTGATAAGATATGTTGCGAAATTCAACGGTTGGGCAAGACGTTAATTATAAAATTAGCGAATAACGACCAAGTTCCTGTAAATCTAGTGTGTCCCGAGTGCGATATCGAATTAGCCGAACATCATTTCTCTGTAGACTTGATTCCTTTCAAGTTAAGAGATTTTGATGTTATTTTAGGAATGGATTGGTTAGCTGGTCATAATGCTCAGATCGATTGTGTGAATAAGAAATTGAAATTACGAACTGCGGAAAATACAACGATAATATTTAGAGGCGAGAAACATCGAAAGAAATTTCTGACAATGATGCAGACTAAGCGATTGCTACGACAAGGATGTGAAATTTATCTAACTTTTATATTGGACACCGAGGAGGAAAGTCTCAAGATAGAAGACATTCTACTTGTATGTGAATTTCCTGATGATATTCCAGATGAACTTTCAGGATTACCGCCGGACCTAGAAATTAAGTTTACTATTGATTTAACACCAGGTACGGAACCAGTTTAGAAAGATCCATATCGAATGACACCGGTTGAAATGAAAGAATTGTCAATGCAATTACAAGATCTTCTGGACAGAGGAATTTTAAGACCCAGTGTATCCCCATGGGGTGCACCGGGATTTTTTTGTAAAGAAGAAGGACGGCAGCATGCGACTATGTATCGATTATTGTGAACTGAATAAGCTGATCATCAAGAATAAGTATCTTTTTCCGTGAATCGACAATTTATTTGACCAACTGAAAGGAGCCGCATGGTTTTCCAAGATATACTTAAGATCATGATACCATCAATTGAAGATCAAAGATGAAGATGTTCCTAAGACTGCTTTTCGTACCAGATATGGACATTATGAATTTCTCGTAATGGCATTTGGTCTGACCAACGCACCAACAACATTTATGGATTTGATGAACAGAATATTCAAGAGGTACTTAGATAAGTTCGTAATTGTATTTATTAATGACATCTTGATTTACTCGAAGACTGAAGAAGAACATGCTGAGCATCTGAGGATTACTTTGGAAATTTTAAGAAAGTAACAGCTTTATGTGAAATTCTCGAAGTGCGAATTCTGGTTAAAAGAAGTACAATTTCTAGGCCATATCATCCGCATGGAAGGAATTAAAGTTGATCCAGTGAAGATTGAAGCCATACTGAATTGGGAAAGACCAAGAACACCGACAGAAGTCAGACGTTTCTTGGGATTGGCAGGTTACTACAGAAGATTTATCAAAGATTTTGCGAAGATAACAACGCCACTGACCAAGTTGACTTGAAAAAGTGAAAATTTTGTATGGGATGACAACTGTGAAGAAAGTTTTCAAGAACTGAAGAATCGATTAGTAATTGCACCGGTACTTGTTTTACCAGATGAACAAGGAGATTTGTTATTTATAGCGATGCTTCATATTGAGGACTGGGATGTGTATTAATGCAGCATGGTAATGTCATCGCATATGCTTTGAGACAATTGAAACCTCATGAATAGAAATATCCTACGCATGATCTGGAATTAGCATTAATTGTATTCGTACTAAAACTATGGAGACACTATCTTTACGGTGAAAAATGCGAAATCTACACGGATCATAAGAGTTTAAAGTATATCTTTACGCAAAAGGAACTTAACATGAGACAGCGACGATGGTTAGATTTGATCAAGGACTATGAATTTACAATCGGCTATCATTCAGGAAAAGCGAACGTTGTGGCAAATGCGCTAAACCGAAAAGAAAAATTGAATTTGTTGACTTTTTAAGAAGAATTAGCCAAAGAATTCGAAAAATTGGAAACTGAGATTCGTATTCCAAATGAATCCACTGAAGTTATTCACGTAATGACATTCCAACCAGAATTATTGGAAGAGATTCGAAGATGCCATGAAGAGGTGATGAGTCAAGACGATGACAATTTAACTGGAGAAGAAATGATAACTCAGAAGGATAATGAAGGAATTCTAAGCTTTTCATCAAGAATCTGGATACCTAATATGCCAGAACTGAAAGAAGAGATACTATGAGACGCTAACAGCTCAAGATATTCCATACATCCAAGAAGTACAAAAATGTATCGAAATCTGGAGGAAATTTTTTTGTGGCCAAATATGAAAAAAGAGAGAGCATAGTGGGTAAGTAAATGCTACATGTGCCAGCGAGTCAAAGCAGAACATCAACGTCCAAGTGGATTATTGCAATCACTGGATATTCCATAATGAAAATGGGAACATTTAGCGATCGATTTTGTGGTAGGACTTTCAAGGACCAGAGCGAATCATGATGCAATTTGGGTAATTATCTATAGATTAACGTAGTCAACACATTTTCTACCAATCAACGAAAGATTTTCACTCGATAAGTTAGTGCACTTATATCTCAAGGAGATTATAATGCGACATGAAGTCCTAGTATCTATTGTATCTGATCGAGATCCACATTTCAAGTCAAGATTTTGGAGACAATTTCAAGAATTCCTCGGAACCAAATTAAATATGAGTATCGCTTATCATCCACAAACAGACGGACAAAGTGAAAGAACCATTCAAACAATTGAAGATATGTTGTGAGTCTGCGCGATTGATTTTGAAGGTAGTTGGGACGAGCATTTACCGTTAGTCGAATTTTCTTAAAACAACAGCTATCATATGAGCATTGGGATGCCACCTTATGAAGCTTTATACGGAAGAAAATGTAGATCACCTATATATTGGGATTAAGTTGGAGAACGCAAAATTTTAGGTCCAGAATTGATTCAACAAACCAAGGAGAAGATAGAACTTATCCTAAAGCGACTCGAAGTAGCGCATGATCGACAATGCAAATATACATATCAAGCTAGGAAAAACATTGACTACTAGGAAGGAGAGCATGTATTACTCAAGATATTGCCATGGAAAGGATTGACCAGATTTGGCAACAATAGTAAATTAAAGCCACGATATATGGGTCCATAATGTGTTCCACGTGTCAATGCTTAAGCGATATAATCCTGATTCTAGATATGTAATAGAATATAAGCCGATAGAGATTCGACCTGATTTCTCTTATATAGAACAGCCTATAAGAATTCTAGATCGGCAAAAGAAAGTATTGAGAAATAAGTCTGTATCTTTAGTGCGAGTCTTGTGGAGAAATCCTATGGTTGAAGAATCAACCTGGGAACTTGAGAGTGAAATGTTAGAAAAGTATCCCCATTTATTTTCTTAGCAAGGTTCTGAGGACAGAATCCTATTAAGGGGGGAAGGATGTAACTCCTGGGAAATTATGCTTGTATTATATCATATTAATGATAAATTATGTGTTTTAATATGTCATTTATGTGTAATTAGCTATAAAAACCCTTACTGTTACGTGCTATGTGTATTTTGTATTATCCGGGTATTTTCAAGGTATTTTTCAGATATTTTATTTTGTATTTAAAGCCTTCATATCAAAAGTTATACGACCCAAACTATGATTTTATAGCCGATATTTCAAATAAAATAATTGGCCTTATTTTTCGTAGAACGGCTTGTACCATCGCGTTATTATGAACATCTAGATATTTTATAAATTTTCTCGTTTCGCGAAAAATGACTTTATCGGGCCCATTGGGTGTTAAAACCCCCACAAAAATCATATTTTTGTTTTTATAAAATTATAGGACTTTCATTTATTCCATTTCTTTGTATTTTTGAATTATTCATAATTTTTGAATTTTTTTGGCATATATATATTGTATATATTAATTTCTTTTAAAAATTAAAATTTAACACTCAAAAATTATAAAATGAGGGGCCAATTAATTTTAAAAGATGTATAATTAGGGTCTTAATTTTAATTAGGAGTATTATTTCACCTACTATAAATAGTTAATTTTTATTTTAATAATTATTAATTAATTATCAAAAATTCTGAAAATCTGAAAATTCTCTGATTTCTGGGTCGGGTTTTGAATTCGGGTTGTACAATCAAACGTTTATTTTGATCTGATTCCTGTACCAAATCAAGCAGTTAGAGTACTCAAAATCACAGGTTTTGGTCTGTTCTTTTTGTTTCTACCATCAATTTCATGTTTTAATTCGTTATTTTTGATTTTCGATTTCTAGGGTTTATACCTGATTCGGTACTTTTTGATTTTAGGGTTATTAGGATGATTTGATGATTGATATAGCTTCATATGATGATTTAAAGTCGATTCATGGTGTTTAATTGAACGAACGATTCCTAGATAGTGATATTCGATTTCTAGGTTTTATGTTCAATTTTTAATTTATACGTTTTTTATTTTGATGAATATTTGGTTCCTTAGATGATAGGGCTTTGATTATACAGTTCATAAGCTTTGATTTGAGCTATTAAAATCGAAGGTTCATGTAGAGATGAGTGAAATCGATGTTTTGGTTATTTTTGGCCGGGAATAGGTTGTTGTAGTAATTTGGAACTGAAACCCTGTAAAAACTACATCAAACAATGTTGTTTTTTGCCTGAATTTGGCTCGCCGGAATTTGCTCCGGTGGCCGGTTTCTGGGAAAAATCCGGCGTATTCTTCAGGACCTGGATTTTGACCCGTTTGACCCGACTGAATAACTCGGTTTTGATCCGGTTTTGATCCGTTTTTTTCAGAAATAATTTTCTGACAAGTGTTTCTGGAATTTTATTTTTATAAATTATAAAATTAGTTTTATGTATTTTATAAATTGATTAATTAATTATTTAATTAATTGATTTATATTATAAATAATTCTGAAATATTTTCTAGAAATTAGAATTATTTATTTATTATTTATTATCTATTTATTAATTATTTAAAAATGATTAATTTTGATAATTAATCAAATAATTATTAATAAATCATAATAAATTTATTTTAGTTCCAAAAATTATGGGAAAATCATTTTTAATTCTAATTTTTTCCAAATAATTATTTAAAAATACTTTTAGGGTTTAATAATTAGTAATAATTATTTATATTGAATAATAAATTGATTTATCTGTATTTAATGAATAATAATTGAACCATTTATCCGATTTGAGTGAAACAAAAATCCTTTGACTCTGAAAATCGATATGTTTCCATTAAAAATAATATTAAATCCTAATTTCTTTTATAAACTAGTTGACTTTCAATATTTATTTAATAATAAGCCTTATTTTGTATAGAGACGAGTCCAATAAATCACGAAAAATAGAAAACGAGTTAGATATTGTGCAGTTAAGCGAATAACGAGTCGATTTTGATTCTAAAAATTATTTTAAGCCTAGAATAACTATGTGAACTTATGTGTTATGTGAATTATGTGATTAATTGAGTCTTATTTCCTAATGATTAATGTGCGGGTTAATAATACACGTATAAGTAAACGATAAGGGCTATGTGAAGTTGGTTTGAGACGTAATTGAGATGCATGATGACTAAATAAGTCTATTTATTTGATAGAAGCGAAACCAACCAGGCGAGTCGAGCCGGTGATAGAAGACGGTGAAGTACTTGGAGTAGATCGCGTGAAAGGCAAGTTTTTCCCCTATTCTAATTTCTGAATAGTGAAATTACTTCAGATTCTTATCACACTTGCACACGCATGATTCCTGTTCACAAACAGTATTTAAATTCGTGGAATAAATGTGCTTGGTTGAGTTAAAATCTGTGATCGAAGTGAATTATTGAGGTCTATGTGAAATTATTTATTCAATTAGCTATGAAATTCGAAAGAAAATGATGTAAGCTTTATTGATAATTGGATATATATTGATGACAGCCGTGAAGATAGACTATTGTTTATTTGCATATGTGATAAATAACTTTAGTCCAGTATATTCAGTGTCCTGGTTGATTTGATGACTAAAATGTTTATAAGCTCCTTGATAATCTCAAAAACATGTTATGTGTATTTCATAATCCTTGTTATTAAATAATGAAACTGCCTAGCAAGAGGAAACTGATGTGTTGATTATAGTTGTATAACATTGCTATCTAAGATTAATAAGCTTTTGGATTAATGTTATAACACAAACACACACAAGTCCTCATAACAGGACCTGACAGAAAAGCCTTGAGCTATTCAGTATCTGGATCACCATTGTGATAAATGACCACTTTATTTTTAGTTGCTTGATTGAACTTTGCAGAACACTAGTTATGTGTATTTGTAATCTTTGTGATATAAAAAGTGTACTACTTTATCTATTGATACAGCTAATGTGAATCATCTCTCAATATTACCTCAACTGATGTGAATATCATTAAATGAAATGAACTAAAACACTATTCACTTAAAGGCTTTAACACATAGAGTTTACCATGAGCTAATCTCATCAGTCTTGGTTGATTTAACACATATTTGTCTTAATAGTTCATGACTAGTACCTTCTTTTAAAAATAAATGGATATTCTTGTTCTCATTCTTTGTCAAGTACAACATGCATGCATAATCCGGATTACATCCTACATGTACTTGTGTTGCCCGGTGAAGATATAATTGTTTAAGGGGGGTTGGATACAATTGTATAAATGTTTCGAATAAGTAATAAAATATAACAACTTTTTATATATCTGATAAAAACTGTTACAAAATCCTCTCAAGAAATACTGATGTTCTTGAGAGCTACTAGGTCGAATGATACTTGAGATCGATACCCGAAGTGATGACCTAAACTGTGTATATATACTACACAGCTACAACAAATCAATATAAGATATGCATTATCAAAAGCTAACTGAAACTAATACATATCTTCAACTGAATAAATAAAGTCCTATTACTCAGGCGTAAAAGATATCTGCTCCACATTACAAGGAACAGAACAAATCCTTTAAGCAGACTGGCTTCAAATACTGATGATATCCAAATGCTGATGATGTATCAAATCCTGACGATACATCAGATACTGATGACACACGAACAGCCAGATCCTGAGTTTCTTCTGATAATTGAGAATTCAATATGTAACAATCTCCCCCAATTTATGCTTAATGTAATGAAGCACAAATTCCATTCTCAATGATTCCAAAACCAATCTATAAAATGTACAAGGAGTAAAGCTTACTTCAGTATCTTCAAATAACTGACAGTTGTTTCCAGAAAGTTTTTCAATCATTCTTCCTCCTTGTCTCGTAGGACTTTAACAAGCTTTTTCTTCAAGTCTCTCTTTTCTTCAGTGTCTTCTCCAAGCTGATAGATGGCTGATCTCAACTTAGAAATTGAGCTATTTCTTATCTCAAGATCACCAATCAACATGTAGCTTAAACTGACATCTTCATGATCAGGACTGAAGGATAACTGAGGACTGTTGACAAAAACTTGTAGAACTGTAGCTCCCTTTTTCATCTTCATTTCTTGACCAGTACAAGTTCTGTTCTCAGGAACATAATCACCATTGTATTTATCATCTTTCATCATGACTCTTCTTCTGATGACTTCAAGTATCATTAGAGACCAGTTTCTGGTGACACTGTTCTCAACTCTAAGAAGATAGTGAATGTATTTCAATTCTGTCACAGTCTTCATTAAGAGTTGCTTCAATGTAAAGCTCTTTACTTTACCATCCCTGAAAAAGTACAGAATCTCTTCTCTGACATCATTATCATGTATCTTTCTATGAACAATCTTCACAGCTTCAACTTTCTCAAGATGTGAAGGAGAAATTCTTTCACCAAGATTCTCTATCAGAGTATTTGTATCCAGCGGATCAGATCTTAAAATCTCCATATTAGAATGACCAATGCCTCCTCTGGTTCGAGATTTGATAAGTTTCAGTTTCTCATTATATTTCACCCAAGAAAGTTTCATGATGGACTTATCAATATCTTCCTGTTCTGAAATAGAATCTCTTAATCCAGCTGACACAAATTCAACATGCTTGAATCCTTTAGGATAATCGAATGTATGAATATCTTTCCATCTTCTATCACTACACCATAGATTGGATTCTGCAACCCCAAGAAACCATTACTAAAGGCCAAAAAGCATTGCTAAAGGTCAAAAAAAGGCTATAGCGACTCTTTTTTGGGGTTGCAATTTTAGGTGTTGCAATAGAGTTTTTCGCAACCCCGGGGACATCCTATTGCAACCCTTAGTTATCCGTTATAAAAATATGATATTACAACACCAATGGGGTTGCAATAGGACTTGAAAAGTGTTACAACAGGTTTTGGGCTATTAGTGGGGCCCACATGTGGGGTATTGATGCAACCCTTTTGTAACATTTTTTAATGTTTTTTGCAACGTTTTTAATGTTTTTTGCAACATTTTACACTGATTATTAGCAACACAAGACAGACCAATTGCAACGCTTTTACAAAAAAAATGCAAGGAACTGTTTGTAAATTGGCATGCCCATAAATAAGACCATACTACCATCCCAAACAATATAATATAAACTGAATTTATATAAAATAAATAATCTTGAACTATCAATTCTAGTAGCAGGGTCATGCGCCACATTCAATAGCTTCTTGTGGACAATAACATCTTTTGCTCTCTCAACATTCACATCTAGCGCATACCTGCAATCCAAATTCATCACATTCTACTCAATACTATTACAATTTATAGGTAAGCACAAGTGAAATGTAAATTTTATGCACATATAATTATATATATATATATATATATATACGAAACCATTTTGAAAAGACCAGCTTCTTGCATACCCCTGCAAAGAACTTTTAGTACCACCAATAAACAAAGGATTAGATATATTTATTATACATAGATGGAAATCTTCTCCGTTTCCATCATTATTAATTATATTTATTACCTTTCCAGTTGCCCTTCTCTGTTTGAGCCTGATGTAGAATTCATTATTCAACAGCGACTCATTGTTTGTGCCCATATCAATAGTTATAGGCAAGCACCTCAACAGGACATTAACAATTAGCATTCATTCATGAAGAGGGAGAACATACCTCATTCAACATCTCCCATACCAGATCAGGCTGGCTTATATAACCTTGGTCTTTAGCCAAAAGATATAGCTGACCACCAAACTGCAAATAAGATTTGCAATTAGCAGACATAGTTGAACATTTTGTTGTTAAATGAGATTTGGCTTATATAATTCTCTCTGTGTTGTTATGACCTTCCGACATCACCGGGATTGACTAAGACATAATTAGTCCTGAGGCAGGGAACAGAAGCAGCAGTTTTCAGCATCTTGGGAGCCTCTATGACTATAATACAATTTTCGTGGCTCAGTTTTTGGATACCCTCAGACCTCAGTACTAGTATTACAGGTATAAACTCATTGGCATCTATTTAGAGACAGTATTTTGCTATTTGTGTAATACAATCAAAATTAAATATTTTGAATTCTTTTTTATCAAATATTTTTTTAAAAGAAATCAAGTTAATATGGATCTATAGACCATTACTCTACCGAACAGAGTTCCAAAAGAATTATGGGTTTTTTATTATATAATCTCACTTATAATTATGAAATTATATTTTACAAATAAAAAATATGATTCAAAATCTAATGTAGAATTGTGACGTCAAATATAATTTTATAAAATTATCTCTTGAAACCAGAATAAAAATGTTAATTTTAAATTTGATTCTACTATATAATCATTTTGGGATAAATTAGATTTTCCTACATTATATAATGTCATTAATTTTAAATGATTATTATGAAAAGAGAAAAGTTATGTTATTTCATTTTTAATATACTAATTAAAATTTATAGTTATATTTTTATAATACAATTTTTTCTGAAATATCAAATCCAAAGAAGCACATTAATAGTAAATAAGCCTGACAACAATATATATAAAAAAACACAGAGCATTTTGTTTCAAAAGAGAGGATTATATGGTGACCTCATTCAGCATCTCCCATACCAGAGATTATCCAGCTTGCTCTGAAGAACATCCCTGGGAAGAAATAAAAGAAATTAACTTAGTTATATTATCCTAACACATTCTTCAGTTTATTTAGCTAATAGAGATGCTATGAAGCATACCATATTATGTCATCAACTGTGTCATTAGCTAGCAGATAATATATGTTGACTGATGAAAGCTGACAGAACGAAACAAAAACCATGAGAGCACTAGTAAGATGAAAAAGACAAGAAAATATTACATAATAGTTTCATAAAACTTAAAAGAATGAAATAAGAACCAAAACAATAATTCAGTTGTAACATGTGGAGATTCCAAAAACTATAATAGTTTTGCAGAAAGATCTTCCCGAAGAAACAGAGTAGTAATTAGAATACTACATCAGTGCAAGTAACCTTAATTTCAGAACACCTTGTTTGCTAAGACTCACCTTCTTTGCAGTGCTTTTTCTAACAAATGGTATACTAAGGATATCACAAAAAAGCGCCAGTTTGTCTCTAACACACTTATCAGTCCTCAGGATTATATAATCTGCAGGAAAAAATCTCAAATTGTTTTCATAAGAAAATGAGACACGGAGAGGTTTTTGGTTACAGTACAACTTCGATTATAAAAGCCTGCTTTTATCTCAACTCTATAATATATAAACCAACTACAAATATTCAGTATAAGCAATTGGATACTTAGATATGTAGGAATATTTTAAAGTTACAGAATCATGATATGAAGGCACAATCAATAGTGTTACATACATACATACAAAAATTGAAAATATACCAACAACATTACCTTTACAAAATAAATTACTGAAATTTGCAAAAAATAAGAAATTCATCAAGTAGTGCCAAAACTAATGAATTTCGATGACAATCAAACAAACTACACTAAAGAAATCTTAAGCATCATAAATCATAAAAAAATAATTAAAAGCATACCATTCAGAATGTCCATAAGCGGAATCCCTTTCCCCTGCATTTCCATAAAAGAAACTCAAATCAATTACTCAGGACTAATAAAATAATCCGTAAACTTAATAAATCCAAACAATCACTAAATTCAATCAAATACCTTGTCAATCAACACAGCCTTCCCAGCAGAGCTTTTCAAATCAGGAGGATAGGTGGTGTAAACAACATATTTTCCCAAACTCATAGTAGGCTACATTCACCTTTTTTTGAGACGCGTATGCTTTAGATGAACAGTCAAGAACTATGTGTGTTTACTTGGAAAGTAATTGAAACACAAATACTGAAATTATCACTATAAAACAGTCAAGAAATCAATTTGAATCGAACTTTAGGATCTAGGGTTTAAAGAAACAAGCTCAAATCAAGGGGCTTTTAACATTGATACATATAACACCGTCTACAATACAAAACAAACACCAATAGATCCAAAAATCATCGATTAATTTAGAATCGAAGCGATTAAAGAAGTAGGGTTCATAAATTTTTCAATATGGGACTAGAAAAGATGATTTGAGGATTGAAATAGATGAAATCGTGGCCAAAGAACATAAATATGGCTACATTTTTTATCTAGGTTGAATGGTTTGGCCGGAAATGGCAAAAATAGAGAGAGGGCGAGACAGAGAAAGAGATAGAGAGAGAATGTGAGAGATGGAGACAGAGAGGGAATGAGAGAGACATAGATAGAGAAATAAACCCCTTAATTCAAATTTTTCTCTTTTGTTAAATTTCAAACCCCCGCTTCTTAATTTTCAACCCTGCCCCATCTCAAATCTTGGCCCAAGTTTTATTCAAAATAAACACAAGACCCAACTTTTTTTTTTCAAATTTAAATTATTAAATTCATTTTTCTTTTAATAAATATTTTTTTAACACTTAACTATAAAAAACTAAATAAATTCAACAATATATATTATAAATCACTTCACCAGTGACTTGTTAAGTTATAGAACTTTCAACTGATCAATATATTATAAATTACTCCAATAATATTATTAACTTTAATAAATAAATAAAATATATTTTTCAATTATTAACTCATTTCTATGTAAATAATTATTAACTAGTCAAATTAAAAAAACCATCTTTAATTTTTATATATATGTCATTTAATTTGGTAACACATTTTGACTATACCGCAACATCAAAAAATAGGGGTTGCGATAGACATGGGTTTAAAAGGCTAGTATTACACTTTTGTTTGCAACCCCAGTGTAAACGGTTGCAGAATCCAATATATGGCGTAGTATATCCTTCTTTCTAAGAGGAGCATAACTTGTAGACAAATCACTAATCTTCCCTTTTTTTATGCCATAGCTCTCTCTTTGATTTTAAAACTCTCTGCAAATATTCTTTGCATGCTTGATCAGCTTTCCTCCTATCAACCTTTTCTTTTTCATCAACCTCTGAAGTATAATGAGTGACTACTGGAGTAAGGGATGAATCATTTAATGCTTCGATCACCTTTTTATCAGAGTCAAAATCAGTTATCAGGTTCATAGCATCAGGATCTGCTTTTACCTCAGGATTTGTGTCTACATCAGGAGTTACATTCTGATTTGTTTTATCAGCTTGATCAATGTCAGTGGCTGACCTTTTCTTCCTTAATATAATCAACTCTTCTGGCTTCTGAACTTCTTCATCTTTTTCATGTCCTTCATGTCCTTGTATAGGAACATAGCTTTCTATGGATAGAAAATTCAGAAAATTAGAGTTAAATGCAGTCACTTGACTTGATTTAGATGTTCTTCCTCCTCTTCCTCTTCCTCTAGCTCTTGTAGATCTCCCACCTCTTTTTCCTCTTCCTTTAGAAGTGTTAGCTTCAGCTTTAATTTAATCCATTAACTCCTTTTGTTGCATAACTGCTTCTTCAGGTGTTAGATCAGGAAATTCTTCAGTTATATACCCAAGAGCACTCCTAGCATTCTTTTGCTCAAACTTCTTGTCTTTGTAATATAAGACAATCTCTTCACCTGTTTCCTTATGCCTATAAGGAAAGAACAACCCTTTAGCATATGCTAAATTAGAGATTGTAATATCATCATCCTCAGGAGCACCAACAGTAGTCTTGTGCTTGGCTTTATAAGCACCAGTAGACTTCCTTTGTCCTGAAGGATCATTCTTCTTGGAATATTGAGGTTGTTGAGCAATAGAAGCAATTTGAACATCTGTAACTGGATTATTATCATTTTTATCACCATCATCAATATCTTTATCCTTTGTATGAATAGAATCTGGTGTACATTTTGTAGCAACTATCTTCTCCCCCTTTTTGGCATCAACATTTGAAAGAAGAGGAAACAAAGCATCCAGTTTATTACCTATAGAAGAGTCATTTTCTTCTAAGGAAGAAATTCTAGAAGCCATGCTGTGTTGAGATTCAACAACATCTATGATAGTATTTTTACACTTTTGAATTCAGCTGAAGTAGGTGTCTGAAGTAAAAATCCATCAATTTTCTACTTGACACCAGCATGAGACTTCTTCATTTCATCAAGATCAGAGTGAATCCCTTTAGCAGAAATAATGGAGGCCTTAAGATGCAACTTTAGATTAGGAGTTTGAATTTCATCATAGGCATGATGAATATGTTGCAGGCTAACAGCTGATGAGATAGAAGAATTTGCAAGTCTCCATTTATAATGCCATTCTGTCTGTCTAAAATACTTAGCATCATGATTATAATAAGAGTGATTTTCATTGAAGTGCGAAGAAGAACCAACATTGGACTTCTTAGATGCATCAATTACAGACTTAAGATGAGCTGAGTCAGAACCATCCTCATCACTGTCATTATCTGAATCAGACAAGCCACCAGAAGAATTTACAGAATCAGGCAGAATTGCCTTGCCTTTATCCAGATTCTTTGCAAGAGATGCATGTGGTTGATGAGATCCTGAAACAGAAACATGTTAACACCTAAATCTCTATGTTCTTTTCAAGTGATCTCATCACTTCTCATACAATGTATTACTTTTAAGAGTAATATTATTCTCACAGAAGAAACTTTATAAGTAAAAAAAAAACTTATAAGATTCTTGTGTCAAAACTACCTCTCATTTTTCCACTATAGGAGACTGTCACTCAATTTTTTTTTGTTAAACTGATATTTTCACACAGTCTCACAAAGGCTCAATCACACATTTAGCAAAGAAATAAGAGATGGCTGAGAAGAGTTGTATGCTTGTCATATAAATAGAGGTAATCTCAAAGAAGAGACTATTTATAATCATACAAACATGAGAATATATGAGAAGTTAGCAATACCTGAAGGTGAGTCCTCAAGTGGAAGTGATGAAAGTGGAGGAACAAACAACACATCAGAATGCTTTTTCAAACTAGCAACCAGTAGTTGGCTCCTTGGTTCCAGTAGTGTCAATCAGGTCATCAGGATGTTGATCAATGGACTTCTTGATTTTTGATAAGGACCCTATTGGCATCTGATCATCTGAGTCAGAATTATTTTATACGATCAGTCTTCTTTTCCTGATTGGAAAGCAGTCTTCTTTCTTCTCACTCTCACTCAGTGAGGCTTATTTACCTTTCTGTCCAGATGTGACAGATTTCTTAAACAACCTTTTCTTTGTTACAAATGATGTCTTTTGAGAGACAACAGAGGATGCTAATTTATGATCTTGAAATATTTGTTGTTTGGAAGAAGAAATGCTTGGGTTAGAAATAATATGGGTGGTTTCTTGATTCTCAGCATCAGGAATTATGACAGAGGTGCCAGCATCAGGATTTGCAGGCACTTGTATAGGAGTAGGTCTATTTCTTAACAGAAATTTCCTGACCTCTCTAGGAAGAAAAGGTGGTCCTAAAAATTTATTCTTTTCATCCCTTTTAATGTGATCAGTGATTGTTTTTCAGAAATTTGAAAAATAGGGAGTAATTCATCATCATCAAAAATAGCATTAGGGCATAGAAAATTAAAAATTAGTTGTAAAAATCTAGTATACCCTATTACTCCTGAATCATCTGCTCTCCTAGCAATTATGAACTGTAATATAGTATTACCATAACCAAAATTACCACAGTAAAGAAGAGAGTACCCAATTCTCAGAGAAGTGGATGGAAGAGCATCAAAGTTTGTTGTCTTATTCAAGAAACACCTACTGATGCAGTCAAAGAAAAAGTTCCACTCTCTTTTCAGTTTAGACCTGGCCAGTTTTCCAATGGTTATGATTTCTCCTTGATAGCCTAAAGTCCTTATCATATCAAACAGCTGCTCAGTGGTATGAGTGTCAGGAGCACCATCAAGAGCAGGCAATCTCAAGGCTTGAAGCAGAATATTAGCATCAACTTCATATCTTTGGCCCTTATATTCAAAGAAAAAGCCAGTGTTTGTTGAATTTACTACAGCTGTATTCCAGACCTGCATGTTAGGACGTTAACACGCACTAATAATACACGCAAGTATACCCGTTCACAAGTAGTATAAGATATAAATCAGATTCGTTCCCACAGAGACTCTTTGGTTAAATTAAGAATATGCACCTATGCAAAAATGGTATGGTTATTATCCAATGCTAAGACAAATAACAAATTGGGTTTCGATTAAACTAAGAGATTATACTAAATAACATTAAATAAGAGAATTGAGGTTGAATTACTATATATGACAAACATGGGATTCTAACTTCATTAAATACTTCATTCAATAACCTTTTCATTCTTAATCTTAGCATATGATGGTGATTACACTAATCAAATAACACGAAACTAGTAAACGCCAACTTTCATTCTACGAATACTGTGGCGCCCTCCAAACCCGGGTCAGAAGTTTGGGGTGTACAACACATACACAATATATAACCCTGTATATGAAATATTCTTTGCAATGACCCTGCTTTACATAACCACGGATCGCAACACGTTAAAGTATGAAACAAGCCACAACCTTAACTTTTATTATAACGTACCAAATCCCAACTAATTCAATGTACAACTTATAAGGAAATTATTCTTACAATCTTACCAACTCAATTACCATAAAAAGCTCCCGCTACCTCGATCCAACTCAATCTGGAATCCTAGCTTGCACTCTGAACTGAGGAACCTCGCTATCAACCATATCCTTTTTAATTGTAGAATACATAAAAAGATTCGCAAGGGTGAGCTAACTAGCTCAGCAAGTCACAATAACAATAACTGAGGTCAATCAAATGATCAAACGAGATGATTCAGAGGAATCAAGTTACTTGTTAAACAATCATTAGAATTGGATATTCATTTTAAATTTTTAAAACCAAGCTTAGGCTGTTGATCAGTCACACACTAACCCTGAGCAAGGCACACAGCTCTGCACTATAAACTGGATCCAAGGCACACATTGGCCTAATTCGACCACGAATCTGGTCTGACCACGAATCTGGTCCACATAAAGAAAACTATCCAATTCTAAAGCAATTCAATATGATAAACAATATAATTTAATAAAACAAGATCATAATCCACAGTGATGAAACATTTGTATAAAGGCATGATACATTTCATGAGTATCACAAGGGTGTATCGAAGTATGTATAAGAAATGGCCTTCCGCCTGTAAGAGAATCGGGCATTAGATGAACAATGTTTTTACAAGGTTTTAGTTCTTTGATGTCAGAAGGTATGGTTGAGTATAAAAGTTTATGTATGTTTAAACAATTATGTTCCAGTATTTGGTATATGATGGGTATATATTTGTGGAGTAGTATCGTATTTGTGTGGTTTAGTATCTGGTAAATCAACAAGAAATGGTTCACAAAGAATAAGGCTTATGGCTCAAAGATCAAATGATGTGGCTCAGGTTCAAGGCTGAAGGATTCAAAGTATTTACAATATAAAACAGAGCTATTTTGAATACTTAACAATATGTTACGAGAAAATCTAGAATTATTTGCATTATATCTCGAAAAAGTTTTAGAAGTACTTGCCTTACAGGGCTTTACAACTATTACTGATCAACTCTGAGCCGACTCTGCCGCTCAGGCTTTAACGTCCAACCACTAGATCACATTGGATTCGACTTCGACACTCAGGTTTTTCTGTTGAAACTCTACTGAGCTCGTCGACTGACCACTAGGTTATCTTTAGTCCAATGTCCACTTTCGGTTTCTCGACTAAAACCTACAGGGTCGAAATACTATATGTCAGACACCCAGTTATGCTTGACATATCCTCGATAACAACCTGCCTATTCGATATTAAGATCCGACTTGTAATTACATAAATTATAATTACACACACAACAGTTAAGGTTCGCGTTCTCGAAAATCGATTTGGTATTCATTTCCAGAAAATATGTATACTAGTTATTTTACGAAATTAGGGTTATTACTTTTGGCAAAACAGTTCAACACCACATACAATCAGATTTCATATACAATATATACATGTGTTTATATATACTTGTTCGACAGCCCGATAGTTACTGGATACATTCCCGTATTTCCGTAGTTCGATTACTCAGAAATTGGGCAGCACCTCCTTTATTTATCGGACTAACCCGTCGAACAACTCGACGTCAAATCAACAACACAATCACCACAATCCAATTTACAAGTCCCAACCACCAATTCGAAACAACAACAACAACCGAAATTCACAAATTCCTCAAATGCCAATTCTATTACAGTTATTAATTATTATCCATATTTTTATATTTTTATCCGTAGGACTCAGAATTATCATCACAGTCCACCGTCGGCTCGCCGGGGCTCATCACCGACGGCGGTAATAATTCACGGGTACCATATATTTCGGGTTTCCATCGCGAACCTTCGCCGATTAATTAATTCGCAATTAGCACATAATTTCATCATGAAGGCTGTAAAATCAGAAATAATAAATAAATAAATAAATAAATAAAAACGTAGCAACACACGTATACACACGCTGTGGACACCGAAAAACATTCGTTCACATCTGGAAACAGGAGGCACAATGGGAAAACAGAGTAGAGCACACAACAATAACCTCAACTGAGACACACACATAGCTGTGTGTATATGTTTGCCTATAATCATGACTGAACCACTTCCAAATAGCCGGAACAGAACAGATTATCGGAACCATGGGAACCAGCGGCGGAATCGCCGGAAGAGAAGGAGAACGGCGGCGAATCGAGAGAAACAGATGAGGGAAACAGAGGGAGCAGGCAAGAGAGAGAGGAGATTGATTTGTACCCCCAAACCAATTTGTTTCCGTAGATACTTACAAGTTTAGTCGATAAGAATCAAGAAGCTGCCACACATAAAAAAAAAAGAAACACTGATACGTGTTCTCGTTAAATCCACATTTTTATCTCTCATTTCGCGTTTTAACGAACCATTACGCGGGTAAAAATAACCCGAAAATTACCAAATTAGTTTTAAAATTTTATTAAATTCCCGAAACTCATAACTTAAAATTTTCATAGTTTTTAAAATATTTTTGAAACGCAACTCGTACCCGCATTTCACAATTAACGAACCAAGCTGCACTTAAAACAAATTCATAAAATCACGAAAGTAGTCGTAAAATATTATAAATATCCCGAAGTTAATAAAAACATAAATTTCGAAATTTTTGAAATTATTTTTGAAAAACAATTTACACTCGCATTTAGCAATTAAACGAATCGACACGCGAGTGAAATTAATCCCGAAAATTTCCAAAATAATTTTAAAATTCTCGAAATATTCCAAACTTAAATAAATATGAGTTTCATAATTCTTGAAGAATTCTGGAGTTAAATACAGATTTTACAAATAAATGTAATCAGAAAATCATACAGGGCTAAATAATTGATGAAATATTAATTTCTAAATTTTGTAAAATCCCAAAAATAATTATTGTAATTATAAAACCATAAAAACAATTTTAGAGATATTCCAAATATTTATGCAATTAATTTGCACTAAATCCACTTTTGAAATTGGAAATAATTCAATACGACTCCATAATTAATCCCGCGGACAACCCGGTACACCATAAATCACACATAGATAATAATCAAACAACACATAGCGGTCAAAACCAATACACATATTTTATTTATTTAATACTTTTATAATTACATATTTTAAATAATTCAGAAATACACGAGTCGTTATAAATACCCTACTACCAAGCATCCACAAAAGAGATAGAAGTTGAATAGACACCAATTATGCTTAGTCCTTATATGTCTATAAGAATTGAAAACATAACGGTTTAATGCGCAAGTTATCTATCTTGATTACATAGGGCAAGTAAGATGGTTAAAATTACCTACGAATCATGCATAACAATTACATGAACCTATGCTAGCATGTCAAGTTCTAAACCTCTATATTCACTTTCGCTTCAATAGAGATTAACACGCTATCTTATATATTAGCTACGCACATAAGACGAATAAGCACAACCAATACTAGGTTGTCATACAATCACCACACACCAAGATATTGAAATAAATTAACTATTAAAATCCATAAGTAAATCCGTTAGAACCCCAAGTTAACGATTAGCCCATAAACTGACTCATCATCAACGTGGGTTCCGATAAAAGCATGATAATAAACAATATAAGAGTGTCAGGGTTCATGAAAAAATTGAAAACAAGCATCCAAGTATCAACTATATTGAAGAAAATAAGAATCTTCTTCTCCGTAGCCTTCTCGTGCTCTCTAGGTCTTCTTATTGCTCTCCCAGGCCTCATTCTTAATAAAAACATATTTTTATTGATATATATAGGCTTCTGGTCGTTCTGGGCTTCCAGACTCTCAAAATCAGACTGAAATCAGGATTCTGTAAAAATGACCTAGCGCGGCCGCGCGCTATCCCTGTGCGGGCGTGCTCTGTTTCTGACCTTCTGGTATGGCCGCCCCGCATTCCAGCATAGGCGCGCCATGCTATTATTCTTTCAGTGCGGCTGCCCGCTTCCTAGCGCGGGCGCGCCGTGCTTCTATAGTTGGAATTCTGAATTTTCTTCTTTTTGCTATAACTTTTGCTCCACTTGTCAGAATTTAATGAATAAGCATTCCACGCAAAGATAACGAGATTCTATAGAACTTGAGAATGGCCTAGGCTTCCAATTATGATATATTTTCAGCATATTTCCATGAAAAGCTCCTTTCTTCATTAAACTGATACCTGAAATGCAATAACGCAAAAACACATCAAAAATACCAACAACTTGAGTGCAAAACACCAACTTAAGCTTGTAATGAAGAAGTCTAAGTAGATATAAAATCTACTTATCACTGCATGACAGCCCTGTATGACACCTTAATAGGATTCGTAAGCACATACCGAATTGGACATTAAAGTAGAAAATCCTGAATATCATGAAAAGATGATGGTAGCTGTTGATGTCTAAGAAGAGCTAAGTAATTGTTAGTGCCAAATTTATTTCCATGAATGATTGTGGTTTGGCTGAAGAGTGGTGAAACTTCAGATGTTGTTATGATGTGAATAGCTTGTGAGAGAGAGTAAATATGAGATGTGCACAGTGAAACTATGTGTATGATGAATTGTGTCACATAATTTCATCTGGTTTTATAGCTTCACTATTCAGAAATAGGTATAACACACTCGTATGAAGAAGGTAACTTAGTGAATTTGACTTCGAACATGGAACAATTACTGAGTAATAGAATTCGACGGTGGAGTAAATTGCGGAAGTAAAGACAAAATACATACAGATATGTCAAGACACAACTGTAGAAATTTGTTTATTAGATAATCCACCATTTATCATTAATAGATAATCCACCATTTATCAT